>NW_024962334.1:36441543-36837939 GCF_019238085.1 Lagopus leucura | reverse complement strand
GCCCCGAGGCGGGCCGAGAGCGCGGCCGCGCCCCCTCCGCGGCCCCCGCCGCCATCCCCCGGCCGGGGCGGGCTCGGGGCGGCCGCGCACCTGGGCGCTGCCGGGGGCCGCACGGCGCCGGGGGCGGCCCGAGCCGGGTTGAGCGCCTTACGCAACCGCCTCACCTGGGCGGCCGCTCCGCGAACAAAGGGGCTCCGGGCAGCGCTGCTGGGGCCGCTGCCGCCGCCTCGCCCCCGCCCGCCCCCTCCGCTTCGGGGCTGCGGCTGCCTTTGAATAAATAAGTCGAGCCGATGGGTGGCCCGAGGCGGCGGGGCCGTTTGCGGGGGGCGGCGGGACGGGAGCGGAGCGACCCCGCGAGGTGCGCTGACAGTTGCTGGCCGGGCATCGCCTGCCGTGAGTCAGGGAGCAGCGAGCAGTGCTGCGTGGTTACTGATTAAGCCTTTAGTTTTTAAGGAAGTCCGAGCTCGGGGAAGCCACTTCACATTGCAGTAGCAGCGGATTGCTAACTCGAGCGAACGGGGATTAAGCTCGCTTTTAAAAGCTTCTAACTTGCCCGTTGGGGCCGATTTGTTGTTCGCGTTTGCATCTTTGCTTGTTTCCGTCCGAGTGCCGCACGCACACGCGGTGCTTACGGGGGCGGCCGCGCAATAGCGCGGCGGCCACAGAGCGCCGTGGAGGTGTGCCGGGCGGGACGGAACGGCGTGAGCTGCGACGGGTGTGCGCCGAGCTGCTGAGAACGCTGCCCCGGGGGAGCGCTCACGGAACCCGGCGGAGTGTCGGCCCAGAACTAATAGGAAATTATCCCGATCTAGCGCTGGCGATTGAGTTATTTTTGTGGCGACAACGCACAAGGCTCCGTGTCAGTAAGGGGTGAAGTTTGATGCTGAAAGTGGAAAAAAGGCTGCACGAGGCAACTGGTGCTCCTTGGTAGGACACAGGAACAAGGTCACAGGAGAGAGCTGAGATCTGCAACTCTCTGCATTTCGTAACTGAGATCTGTTTGTATTATAAAGTAAAAAATTCCTGAACCACAGTAAGGGTTTTTTTTTTTTTCCATCAGGGAGGAATATAAAGAAAAAGAGATAAACCCAAAAGACTTTTTGCCTTAATTACCAGACTATAGAAGATCAGAAGAAAATACTGTGGAGGATAAATTGAGGGGAGGTGGGGAATTCCTGCTGTATACCTCCTGATTTGTATTTCCTATTGTGTTCTGAGGTAATGCTGAATAGGGAGCGACCTTAGTTAATACAATATGCACATACTATGACTTTATAGGCTCCCATCCATGGACCATGCTTCCCTCCCTTCCTAGTCACGTGCACTTCGGGATCAGTGAGGGTTGAGTGCTTTCAGTGGATGATGCTGTAGGTTTTCAGCTGCATTACGAAGGCCGACTACTGAAGTAAGGAAATACCTGAACAAACCACTCCAAGAAGGGCTGAAGTTGCTGTTGCAGTTATTCAGGTTTGATTAGAAAAGATCCCAGCTTGTTTGGAAGTGTGCAAATACAATCTTGTATTAGTAACAAAGCTGGGCTCGGGCTGGCGTGGAGGACTGCTGAGCTTTGCACGTAGCTCCCACCCCGAGGAAGTGTCGCAGGGGTGCGGGCAGCAGGCAGGGTGGGGCTGACCTCAGCAAACAGCGGGTGCTGGCCCTGTGCAGCCTTTGCTGAGTAAGGGCTGGGAACGGTTCCATCGGGAGCAGGTCCCATCGGAAGCGGAGCCTAGGAGCTCTGTGCCGGAGGAGATCTGTGAGATCCCTGACCCAGTGCCTCTGTCAGCATGGCTGGGGCTGGGCTGGTGCCGATCTCTGTGCTGGTAGGCAGCTGGTGGGAGCGTGTGTGTTATGGCAAATGTGTTCTGTGTGAATGTTTATGAGGGTGGATAGTGATAGGACAAGGGGGAATGGTTTTAAACTAAGACAGGGGAGGTTTGGGTTAGATATTAGGAGGAAGTTTTTCGCAGAGGGTGGTGATGCACTGGAACAGGTTGCCCAAGGAGGTTGTGGATGCCCCATCCCTGGAGGCATTCAAAGCCAGGCTGGATGTGGCTCTGGGCAGCCTGGTCTGGTGGTTGGCGACCCTACACGTAGCAGGGGGCTGAAACCAGATGATCATTGTGGTTTTTTTCAACCCCGGGCCATTCTGTGATTCTATAAATGTGTTTCCTCGTGGGCATGCGGCCCTCCTTAAATTAGTTACTCTGTACCATTTGGGTTTCACTTCTAAAAATGTGGAAAATGTGGTCTGAATCTTTTTGTTTTGTATTCATGAAAATATTTTCCCATGTTTTTGTTGTCACTGGGGTTCATTCATTGTTATTTATCTGTTAAGCAGACATTCTTGGAATCATAGAACAGCTTAGACTGGAAGGGACCTTAAGGGCCCTCACTTCCATCCCCATGCCATGGGTTGGTTCCCCCATGCAGCCTGGCCTTGTGCCCCTCCAGGGATGGGGCATCCACAGCTTCTCTGGGCAGTAGTGCCAGCATTTCTCCACCCTTTGAGTAAAGAATGTATTCCTAACATCTAACCTAAATCTCCTCTTTTATAGTTTAAAGCCATTTCCCTGTTTGTTGTCACCTATCATACCATGTAAAAAGTTGACTTCCTTCCTGCACGTAAGCTCCCTTCAGGTGCTGGAAGGCTTACAGTGAGGTTCCTGTGGACCTTCCTCCTAGCTAAACAACCCCAGCTCCTTCAACCTTTCTCCACAGGAGGGGTGCTGCAGCCCTCTGATCATCTCTGTGGCCCTCCTTTGGACTTGCTCCAACAGCTCCGTATTCTGTTGCGAGGGCCCCAAACCTGGGCACAGTACTGCAGATGAGGCCTCACAAGTGCATAGCAGAAGGGGATGGTCCTCACCTCACCCTGCTGGCCACCCCTCTTTTGATGCAGCCCAGGATGCAGTGGGCATCCTGAGATCTGAGACTCACGTCCAGCTTTTTATCCACCAAACCCCCAAGTCCTTCTCCACAGGGCTGCTCTCAGTGAGTTCTTCTCCCAGTCTGCACGTGTAATCTGGGATTGCTCTGACTGGCTATAGCACCTTGCTCTTGGCCTTGTTGAACTTCTTAGGTTCGTGTGGGCCCACTTCTCAATCCTGTCCAGGTATGAAGACTTCATTTAAGATATTGATTATTGATTAAGATATTGAAGGTTGCAGATGTCCTCTGTGGAAGTAAATCTCATTTTTGTGCCCGTCATCCTCCAGTTAGAATATTTCAACCTTCTTTATCAAAGTGGATGTCTTCCAGCCTTACCAGTAATAGTTAAAGAGAAAGCACAAAGGGTCTGCAAGGCCTGGCCCGGTGCGTGACTGCAGTTGTTGATTTGTAGCACCAAAGTCACCCCATGGCATTCGTGTGCACTCATGTCCCAGTTTCTGTGTGCCCACTGCAGGATGGCACTGAGCTTGTGGGAGAACAGCCCACGTGCTGACCCTGGGCAGCAGGGACCATAACGGCAGTTGGCTGCAAACCTGAAGTGTTAACTCTGAGCAGTGAGGAAGCTTTCCCACCTGTGCCTTCGGTGTTTAGCTCTGTGGAGGCGGAGGAGCAGAGCCTTGCTTGATCCTGATGATGAGCTGTTTATACAACTGTCTTAGTGTTCTGGCCTGCCACAGAACTGATTTCTTTTTGATCGTGTGTTTGATGTTACCAAATGTTTGCTATTGACTTGATAATTTTGCAGCTTGGCTGGAAGAACAGAAATATGTGCCTTTTCTCTTAGTGGCAAAGGGCTGAGCTAGCAAAACCATTTTTGTAGCTATTGTATTTAATTTACCTTCTGTTTCTTAAAATCCTGTTAACTTTTTAAAGTATAAAATACAGCTTATACTGGGCATATCTATCTTGAAAAGACATTTAGCATGCATTTTTTCACTAAATAGTTACTTGAAATAGTCAAAAGAATGAAAATGTCAAGCCTTTAAACGCTTAGTAGCCCTGTGGGAAGCCACGGCTGTGTGTTCTTTTGTTTTGCCTCTGTATGGGAGAAGGAAAGGCAGTGTGAATGGGCTGTGTTCCTAAATTTTCATTTCCAAGGCAGCATACCTTCATGGTAGCCTGTAGCTCAGAGTCACTTATGTTTTTCTGGTCTGTGACCTTGAAGCTGAGATTGGTAGCAGCACTGGGGAAGTGTTGGGAGCAGTCGGATTTGGTTACAAGGAAGAAAATATCATTTTGTATGGGAGGGGGGAAGGCCGCAATGTGAGCATGTTTACCTGCTGCTGGAACTGCTAACACATGCAGGGCTGCACTTAAAAATACCTGTTTGTGCTGAAAGGCAGGTGGGCTGGGTGGTTTGTGCTGAGACTGTAAATTAGCTCCAGTGCTGCAAATGTCAGGGTGCTGTTTTATGGGGGAGAGAATAAAAAGGGGGAGGAAACCCATTGCAGACAATCTGAGCATTATTTTCTACTCTTTGCGTTCCTCTTAGTGCCAGCTTTGTTTGCATGTGGCACCATCTTTCTTTCTGCCAAGTCCTTTAATAATATTGTAAGCCTGGTCTTGTGACTCCATTTAGAGCCTTGTAAACAACCGTGGCTTTAAGGCTACCTGTTGGAAATGTGTCCTGGGTGCAGAAATGGTCTATGGGAAAAAGAAAGACATGATTTAAACAGGGCGATTGTTTCTAAGCTTTGTAGTTGGACTGTCAGGTGTTGTTTTCAACTGAGTTAAGTGTATTCAAGGATCAGCTCAAATAGCCAAAATGGTGGAAGGAAAACTGCAGAACTGTTAGGCATTTTTGCTTCAGCTCTCTTCACAAGTCTCCTTTGTTGTTGTTTTTGCACTTAGTCCCTATTATGGTCTGCATCTGTGTGCCTGCACGGAATTGCATTTGTTCCACTGAGTTACAGGGTAAACACTGTAGGTCTCATCATGAAGTCTCAACTTGCAGAGCAGCAAATTTCTGAATTGTTTTTGTCATTCATATGTGTTTTTTTTTGTTTTTTTTTTTTTGTTTTTTGTTTTTTGTTTTTTACTTATTTGTTAGTCTTTGAGGTTAATACAGCAGCTTTTATGTGGATTCTTCTAAATGCTTTTTGAGTGTTAGAGATCTCACCCTTATCAGCTTTGATTATTTTTTTTCTTTCAAGGTTAAGAAATTGCATTTTTTCATATTCCTTTGTTAAGCTGTTTTTATTGCAAGTTGCTAAGACTGGTGTTCACCAACTCACCAATTGTGGTGTTAGGTGATTAAATAGAGGAGAAACTGCATGTTGTGGATATGGGAACAGTGGTAGTTGGCTATGCTAGAAGGTGCTCTAAGTCTAAATGCTACATTTTCATACGTTTTGTGACCTCACCTGGAGCACTGTGTCCTGGTGTGGAGTCCTCAGTGCAGGAGAGACATGGACCTGTTAGAGTGCATCCAGGGAAGGGCAACAAAAATGATCCAAGGGATGGAACACCTCCCCTGTGAGGACGAGTGGGAGAGCTGGGGCTGTGTAGCCTGGAGAAGGAAAGGCTCTGGGGAGAGCTGAGAGAGGCCTGTCAGTATCTGCAGGGGGCTGTAAGCAAAAAGGTATCCTTTAGCAGGGTCTGCTGTGACAGGACGAGAGGAAATGGCTTCAAACTAAAAGAGCTAATGTTTAGATAGGATATAGGGAAGACATTTTAATAGCAATAACAGTAACGGTAGTGAGGCACGTGGAACAGGCTTCTTAGAGATGTGGTGAAGCCCAATCCTTGGAGACCCTGAAGGCCAGGCTGGACAGGGCTCTGAGCACCCTGATCTGGCTGTGTGTGTCCCTGTTCTCTGCAGGGGAGTTGGACCAGATGGCCTTTAAGAGTCGTAGAATCGTTTGAGGTGGAAGGCATATTTAGATGTTTCTGTGGTTCTGTATAATATAGTTTTATCGATTATCCATTTTTGGTTTTGATTCATCCTCCTTAATAGTTATTATTCTTTCTAATGTGTTTTTTTTTTTTATTTTTAACACTTACCAGGTGCATATCAGGTTTTCTATGATGTAAATACTGCTCAAAGGTCTCTTAAGAGCAGAGTAAACATTTAGAATTTAAACCACTGAAGACACAGCATTTTGGAAATTTGAAATACTTTTTAATATTACATTATGCTAGCAATTTCTAGAAGCAATACAGAAGTCCTAATGCCTGGCCAGATGCAGGGGCATCAAAGCCCACATACTGCACTGCTCCCAAGCTCTTGCATCTCAGCACAGGTTGGCAGGGGCTACATACAATGCGTGGGTCTGCAATAGCCAGCCTGTGCTAAGCTGGGATGCAGCACTGGAGGAAGAATGAAGGATTTTGTAAGGAATTCTCAGTGCTCTGAAGTGACTCTTGAACCGAAGGGTAATGCAAAGTAAACACATCATAATCTCCTTTTAAATATTTTGATTAAAACCAGAATAATGGCAGTTTCTTAATAAATTAAGCCTGTGCATAAGCAAGAGAGTCAAACCAGTCCTCTCACCAAGCCCTCGATGACTGACATCACTTAGTTGTAGCAACAACAAGCTTAGCGGGTAGCTTGATAGCAAGATGCTTGTGAGAATATGGGACTTAAATCAGGGATTCTGTTGTAGTGTTGACTTTGTTTTATTGCTGTGAAAAGTATCTGAGAGTCTTTAATTTATTAATGTGTTTGACTGAGGTTGACGTAAGTGGAGTCTACAATGTTATTTTTGAAATTATTTTCCTCTGAAGTGCTCTCGGACAGTTACTTCATCGTATAGACATCATTTTCTTTTTTTATTGCAGCTCTGATTGTGAACAGGAAACAAACACTTCCTAAGCAGAATGTGGCAAAGTGTTTGCCGGAAAAGGTGAAATTTCTTGGGGTGGAGATGGCTGATAGGAGCGCGAAGATCCTTCCAGGACAATTGTACATTGAAGTGGAGTATGACTATGAGTATGAGGCCAAGGACAAGAAAATTGTAATTAAACAGGGGGAGAAATATATATTAGTGAAGAAGACTAATGACGATTGGTGGCAAGTGAAAAGGGATGAAAATTCCAAACCCTTTTACGTGCCAGCACAGTATGTGAAGGAAATACCACGGAAAGCACTGATGCCACCTGTTAAGCAAGCAGGCATGCTGCCAAATAATGCTTTAAAGCTGACGCATGGATTACAGAGATCGACAGAAAATGTGAATAAGTCACCAGAGCTTTCTAGTTTTGGGAAATCTTCTCCTGTTCAAGTGTCTTGTTTAGTTCGAGATGCCAATCAAAATCTGGGACCAAACAATAGCCCCGGTCAAACTCTTGGTTTGAGTCTGGACCTTACTCAGAACAATGGAAAACTTAACAACGAGTTGCAGTCTCCCAAGGTTTCCAATCAGTTTCGAACCATCTCCATGGGTCATTTCCCATGTCCAGAGTTCTTGGAAATAGAGAAGACCAGCTTTTTGCATGAACAGTCTTGTGACTCGGCAGGAGAAGGCTCAGAAAAAATTCACCAGGATTCAGAATCTGGAGATGAACTCAGTAGCAGCTCCACTGAACAAGCGCAGGTAAGCTTAAGAAACAGTTTCTGTAGATTTGTGGATGTTTTTTTTTTTTTTTTTAATAATTCTTCCTTCTCCTATTACCATAACTATTTGCCTTAAGTTTTGTTTTTCTTATTTTCTCCTAATAAACAGAAGTTGTAAGCACCACTGTCTTGTCTCAGCATCAGCTGGCTATTGAAGTCTAAACTGATGGTGTGAATGGCTCTGATGTCCCACAGGTTTGTCCTGTGATTGAATGTTACAGAAACATTGCCTTATTGTTTTAAGATAACACTGAAGTTGGGTTATATTGTCTTCTAGATGAAGGGAACAACTGCAGTAGCTCACTTTTTTTTTTTTTTTGAAACCAGAGGAAGGTAGTAATGCTGGTTACTGTCAGCTTTTTCCTTGGTCTGTGTTAAGGTGGCTTGAATACAAACTGATCACTTATTTGCCGCAATCAGAACTCACTTTAGGGTGGTATACACATGAAAGTTGATGCTAACTTCAGAAATGAAAGTCTTCCTACAGAGAGTTGTGCTTCAGCACCAACTTATTAATAAGACACAATTAAGACAAAGCTGCTTAGCTGATATGACTGGGTATGGGGAGATCCTAAAGGTACAAGAGTGAGTGATTTATGCAGTCATGAACTTGCATACGTTTATATGCAGTTACTGAAGTGGCCAGAATCAGTAGTTCTTAAATATTCTAGTCTTCACCTGTTTCTTGAAAGTCAGTTTCTATAGTTATGGATCTTCATGCCTCTAATATTTGTTACTCTTAAAACAATTTTACTTTCACTTGTTCCTTTTTTTTGCAAGCAATAAGAAATAAATGAGATTAATGAATTTAATTTCTTCATTTATAAAAACATTTCTCAATTCATTGATGTAAAGGTTGTTGTAAAGAAAGTAGAGAAAACCAATGAATGTTCACTGTAGGTGGTATGAGCTGCTTAGAACTTGGAAGGATAAAATAATGCTTAGACATTTACTTCAGAATCATCTGTGGTAGCTCATCTGCTGTCATATTAGTTGATTTGCAGGTGAATGACAAAATACTAAGGAATACTTTGAAAATACCTTTTACTTCAAATAGGTTACCATAAATTTACATGGTGCATTAGGACAGTCTCCTTGACTGTGTTGAATATGTGTCATCTTCTGTAATTAAAGTAGATGAAATTCACTTTACATGGGTGTCTTCTGGCAAATAGTAATAACCATTCAGGCCAGCTGTTCAGTTTCCTTGTGATTTTTCTTTGTGGCTATTGATGTGGTGACACATAATCTCTTCATCTTCCGCCTCCATCCCACCCTGCAAATATGTTGCCTCAACATGAAAACCTCTTTGTAAGCATGGCCTTCAGCAGAACAGGTATGCATGCATGTACAGCCTTCACTGAGTTACATGGAAGGTCTGAAGATGAAAGTTTTCCCAATGCTTAAAGTTAGAAATCATGAAAATGTTGAGTTCCAGCTGTAGGAAAATCGTGTAGTGTTTGACTCCTGTCACTGGTGAGCTTGTTGTGGTCATTGTCTTGGGAGCTTGATAGACCTTGCAGCCATCATATTTAACAACTGTGGAGTCACTTCATCTCGTGTGCGATCACAGGCTCTTGAAATGCAGTGAAAATATTAGATATTTAGTAGCCATAGAGATGAAAGCAGTAGTAATGCTGATGTCACTGTTAGCTCACTTCGGATATGAGTGCCAGCCTTCTCTTCTGGAAGAGCCTCATGTTTTTGGGTTTTTTTATTTAATAATTCTTTCAATAATGAACATTAAGTAGAAATCAGCTGTGCAGAAATTAATGGCTCAGAAAGATGTTTTTTATTGCTGTAGTCAGTCTGTAGTCAGAACATCAGGTTCCCAGTTCTCACACGCAAACAGGGTGCTGCTTCCCAAGGCGCTGTGACTGAGGCTCTTCCTTCCCTCTGCTGCTGCTGTGGAATGCAGTTTTATGTTGTCTGAGTTACAGTAAATTCCAAACTACAGGTTTTTTCTTCTTAATTTGTAAGGTTAGAGACTAGATTGGGGGGGGGGGAGGGGAAGAGGGCGGGAAGGGGACAGGGGAGAATTTTTTGTCCTTGGTTTCATGAGCTCAGGCTTTCCATGCAACTGTGGGAATGAGAGATAGTTTAGCTGGAGGTGGTGGCAATTACTTGTTCCTAGCCCAACCTTCAGTGTTTTCTCAGTACACTGAGTACAAATGTATGAGATGCAGAGGAGTTGCTTATGATGAGATTCTTCTAAGAGATAGGTTCCTCATTCTCACAAGATAGTCCTTCTTGTCCTTTCCAGTAAAGTGCAGGTTTTGTAGCTGAACAGTCTTCTACTCAGACATTTGTGGGCTGTGGAAATGCCAGAAGATCCAGTCTCCTATGAACTGTATAAAGGAAGGATTTTTTGAATGTCTGCAATCTGATAGGAGGTAAAGGATAGAGTGGTGACAATGTGAACAGAAGAATTTGCTACTGAAGATGTGGGCAAATGATCTCGGCAAGAGAAGAAAAAATTAATTGGGTAATGGAATGCTCTTGATCCTTTGCACAAAGCAATTCTTGACCCCTTATGCAAAGAAATCCCCAGTATTGGGTGTCACTCGGTTTGTTTATGGGTTTGAGCTGTAGGAAGGCTGGAGGTAATTAGAGAAAGCAGGGCCTGAGAGGAAACATTTCAGCTGCACCAGATTTAAATCTCTGGTGGAGGTGGTAACTGCTAGCAGAATTGGAATTGAGTGAAGTAGATCAGAAGGGCACAGATAGAATCACAGGTGTGCTAATGGTGCTTAAGTGAGAATCGGTGAGATTTCTCAATTAAGTTTTAGGACAGTTGTATTCAGTGTGATGTCACGATCCCAGCAGAACGGCTGAAAATAATCCTTTGAGAGGGTAGCAAGGGGAAAGAGGGAGACTTTGTTTGCACAGTACTTGAGCAACTGAAAGGACTGAGTGATGTGCCTTAGTCCTGAATAATTCTTCTGAAGGGAGGCGGGGAAAGGAAATGACCTATCTAAAACATACATATATAGGCACACCTAATTTCTTAGGAACAAAGAGTTGAAGCAAAAGGGGAAGAAGGTTGAAAGTGATTTTGAAAAGGCTTTTTGGTTAGTGTTTGCAGGTAAGTTCTGCTAACAAGTTTTGGGATCAGATGTGCAGACATGGAAGGATGGGTGTGTTCGGAGATTGCGCTGAGGATGGTTTGGGATTATCTTTATATGCAGATGCAACTTTGGGATAAATGGTTGCAGACAGAAATTAAAATCTGCTTTCAGCCGTACTAATGCATAACCTGCTTGAAAAACTTTCTCTGATGAGGATGAGTGTTGGTGTTACGTTCTCTTCTGTCACGGGAGACATGGAATGTATATGTGCATGAGAACATTCGTTCCCATTTAATGTTACATGCTCGTTAAAGTTACTTTTAATAGCTGGCTGTTTTTAATCATTTATAAATATAGACAGTGACCCATTTGTAAAGACTGTTCTGTCTTTCATCCTCTTTAGTAATTGACTATTGCATAAACTGTCAAGTGCTAAAGGGGATTATCACTAGGATGGCTGTTTTGCTTTGATTGATTCCAAGTAGTAAAAATCTCGTGAAGAGATCTGTTTTACCTCTGCTGCTTCTGTGGAAATTGCTGGAGCTCTTTAAACTGAGATCATAAAGTTTTATATGTCTCCACAGGCAGTGTGAAAGCAGATCATACCATTTTCAACTACTTTGTCACTTTAGTGAAGGGCTAGTGGCACTGAGCTACTGGTGGTAGTGTCAGGCTACTGCGCTGCACAGATATGAACCCTCTAAGTAGGGGGCTGTTTCTGGCTTTGTGGACTTGATTCAGTTTGCTTCTGTGGTTAGAAGTTTGATGCTTTTTCACTTATGCGTTGGTTATGCAAATTAAGAAAGTTGCCAGGATGAAGAAAGTGCACCAAAAATACTTGCGGTGCAACTGCTCATTTCTTCAGGTTCATAATGGCATTTATAATGTAGCATTTTCAATTGGGTTCTAAGTACCGTCTTCATCATCTCTTCTAAAAATCAGCATTGATTATAATATACTGAGCTATACCTGATATAACGAGGTGAAGAACAGCTTCTGATGATGAGGAACTAAAAGCTTTGCAAGGGGAGGCCTTTTGAAAAGCGTCAGAACATTTTTTAGTGTTATTGCAGTAACCGCTGTTAGAAATTTGTAACCAGCCTGAAGTGCTCTCATGTTGTAGCAGTAGTTCTGAATGTTGTCTATACACACCTTCAAGGGTCTACAAAAGAAACTTTCTGTTTCTTTTTCCTACCCTATGCTAATGTGACTTTCTAAGGGCTGTTTGTGAGCAGCTCTGTGTGGATGATGTTAATGTGCAACAGCAGTGTAAGTCAACTAACAGGTAGTTGTGGCTCTTTGTGTGAGCAGTTCAGGGTTTGGGTGCCTTAGGATGAGTGGGTACCATGTGCCCCTGATGCTGCTGATAGCCCTTGTACCCTTCTGAACTTCTCTGTTGCAAATTGGGATGCCTTCATTTTTAAAAAATATAATAATAAATAATAATATAATAATAACAAAATTATAATATTAAAAACAAAACATAGGAGGCAACTGTGGAAAAGTCATAGCCTGAGGGACAAGTTGTGTTTAGCTGACTGGCTTACGCCAACAGTGGTGGCTGAGTGCTCGGCTGAGTAAGGTACATGTGGTCCTGTTTTTGTGCTTTTAGAGTTTAAACAAAGGTCTGGAGCACTCCTATATTTCTATACATGCTAACCTAGTCTTCTGAGTTTTTACTCCTGTTTACCTTAATTTCACGCAGAAGATGATGAAGTAAACTTCTAAGGCATCCACCTTCCTCCTATGCCTTTGATACCGGTGTAACTACTTACTAGCGCAAATGAAGCTCAAGCTGCGCTGCTCAAGGAATGACAATCATAATATGGAATTGTTTTCTGTTTTTCGTCTAGAGAAGTGCCATTCCTAGCATGCACTGTGAGTTTGGGTGCCTTTTCTGTTAAGCAGCACAGAATGTTGCCCTCAGCATGGGGACAGCAGAATCTTTGCTGATGGTGGAGTAAGCAGTGATGTGAAGAAGCAGCATAGGAAAACAAACTGATGGCTTGGCTGCTGCATAAACCTCAAGCATCAGGAGATACTGGGGCCTTGCTGCTTCTCCATTGGCAGTGCTTCTGTCGGTTTTTAACTTAGGAACTTCCAGACATAGAACAAACTTCAAATTGCTTTGTAATAAACAAACCTTACTTGAGAATGTTTGATCATATCGTGTACTTGCACACTGCGTAACTCTCCGAATAAACAATTGCGTTCTGTGTATCTTTACCTAGCTACTATCTAGACAGCTGTTGAACACTGCAGGGCTCATGTATTAAATAAATGTGCTGTTATTTCGTAGAATTCTAAAGAAAGTACTGCTTGTTTCACAGCAGTGTGACAAAACAGTAGGGAACGTATGACTGGATAGAATAAAATGCAGAACACTTATTTTCAGATAGGCAGCCCTCTCTGGAATAGTAGGCATTTGTGCTTTAAAAACAAAAGTAAAGTCTAAGCGTATCTGGTACCCAGGCAGCTGCTATTTCTCTGTCTCTTGGCAGAGGTGTAGGATTTAAAAATAATGTAGAGAAATGGGTTTTGTTCTTATATGGATTTTTATTCTAACACTGAAGGACAATACCCTTAAGCAAAACAGAGTAATAAGAATTGATGATGAATTTCAAAAGCCTTGCCATGGTGAGTGATTTGGGCAGAATGCCATTAGAATACATGAATCAATTTTGAGTTTGCTCTATGTTAACGTGTTGCTCCGGGGAAAGATCAGAACTTTCTAGGAATGATGTTATGAAGGTGTTAGGTTAGTGCAAAGAAGCAATCAAACTACTGTAGAGAATGTCAGTTGTAGGAGACAGAGCAGAACAAAAATGCAGAGGTTTATAGGTAATTCCATGGTATTTCTGGATCTTATATACTGTGAAATTTGAAGATCTTTCTTCCTGAAAGTGAGTACTGCGGAAAACAGTATACAGAAGGCTGTGAGCAGGGGCATGGAGTAGCTCCCATATGAATCCTGACAAAATCTTTTCCCTACAGGTGCACATTTAGCATTGCAAAAACTATAAATAGTTTTTGAGTAGGTATTGCTATTACTGTTGAAAGGTGGTTGAGAAGAAAAGTAACTGTAATTTTGATTGTTTTTTTTCTTTCACTAGCCTTCATCTGTATGTCTTTTCTGTTGTAAGCTCTATACAGATGAAAGACTGTGTACAGTGATGTTCTGAAGATTGCTGTGAGTATTCTAAGTATCAATGAATTCTAGTTCTTCTGATAAATAGCTTTGTGAAAGAAATCTGAAAGTTAGGGACCTGTCTCAAGAGACTGAGCTTGTTGCTTCTGTTGGTTTTTGATGCTTACAAAGAGAAACTGAAGTCAGATAATGTCACAAAGTTCTTGAATGCAATTTACTGGCACCCCTCATTAATCTGAGATTACACGATTTATGAATTTAATAGTTCAATTCTTTCCTTTTTTTAAATGGAAGCCTTGCTTTTCTGAGGCTTCCAGATGGTCTTCACACCACCCAGTTAAATTGAGCAGCTTCCCTGTGTTCTCTTTCAAGGCAGTGCTGCAGATCGGAGTGCTATGCATGTTTCCTGGTGTGGTGGTGTAAGCAGATTTGTGGATTACCATTCAGCTGAAGGACTTGGCTGCTCTAGGATCTGCTTGGCTCTACCAGTATTTATAGCTGGGATAGCACAGAGATGGGGTGGTGCTGGCAGAGTGCTGTGATCTTGTGTGTAAATACTGGTGCAGCAATACCAAAGGCTGTGAGTGTTCCTCTATGGCAGCTTGAATAGCTATAAAATGCCTTGTGCAAAGTTTGCAGGTTTGATGGATGAAGGGTATGCTTGCTATTTCAGTATGGCTTATGGGATGAGACTTCTGCAACTAGTGGACTAATGTAAAAGAATACCCCAACAAAACACTGATTAAAAAAATACTACTCGCAGCAAACTTTCTCAGCTGATTGTTCCATGTATGTAATAGTACAGTATACTGTACAGTATACATCCTCTTCTCCTCCTCTCACTTCATCTTCTCCCAGGGAATGTTGCTCTGCTTTTACCACTTGTGAGCTGTGATTTGTGCTCTCAGTGCCAGGGTTCTGTGTCACCCTTGTTATGGTTGGATCTGAGCTCCATTGCAGCCTCAGAGTTGTTGTGATGTTAACAAAATTCTGCAGATACAAATTGCTGTTGGTCTGCAGCTGTCGGGGGAAAGGGGAGGGGGAGGGAGAGGGGGGAGGAAGCTGCCTTAATGCCTAATTTCATTAAGAAATATCTTTTCATTCCAAGAAACATGGTAGCTCCAGACTTGGCTTAATTGAAAGTTCTTAAAAGTTGGAAGAAACAATGGAATGTTGAAAAGTATATTTATTCTGAAAGTTGAATTACAGAAATAACCATTTTTGAAAATGAAAGAAATTCTTGCTGGTACAAGAAAAATAAAAAGGAAGGAAGATATAGAAAAGTGTGGCAGTGTTGCATTTCTGCCCCAAATCCAAGTGCCAACAAACTGTCCGCAAGTAGAGCGAAGCAGTCAGAAGTACAGTCAAGGCACGAATATGTGTATTTTTAGTTGTTGCGAGGGGGAGAAAGCTGCAACCTGGTTGTGGTTCCCGTGAGAATCTTCCTCCTGTTCTTCATTCTGCTGTAACTGTGGGCTGTTGCTGAGTGCTTGTTGGGATTTCAAGGTGGCTTTTGACAGTGCATTCGTGTGCTTTATTTTAGCACTTCACTTAAAAATGGATCTTAGATATCTCTGCAGATGTTGGAAGCGGTGTGCTGTATGTTGGATGTCCTTATGAAAATATTCATCTTTTGTATGCTTCTGTGGAACAGAGTCAGAACACTAAAAGCAGAGTGTCTGTTCTCGTTTAATTAAAAATGAAGAATTAGAAAAATACAAGCAATGTGGCACTTCCCATAGGCTTTTTTGTGTTAATTTAGCAGCTTCTGTTCATTCTGTTGTCTTTTAAGACAATTTGAAACTGAAATCTTGACATGAAATGTGTGTGTGTCATGTCTGTCATGAGATTTGCCTTCCTACCTCATAAACTGTAAAAAAGTTCTTCCTGCTGCAACAGCAGATGTTCTTTGTCTTGAGCCTCTCAAATAAATGAGTTTGGGGGGGGTGTTTTAGCAGCCCAAACAAAACTGCAGTTTCAGTTGTGTGCTGGAGCAAATATGTTGCGTAGGCAGTGCCAGCTGGATTTAGGAGGGTTGTGGCACTTTGTCTCAAATCAGCTTTTCATTCATCCTTCCCCCCTCTTCCTGATGAGTGCTGATACATGTGGGGTTTTTTATGGTTTATTGAGAACTTCATTTCTTCACGTGTCAAAATGAGAAGTATCCTTCCTGGTCAGGGAGGGTTTTAAGCAGACAGCCCATGTAAAACTTGTTTCAGTGCCAAGCATTCTTACCATCGCTTGCTTTTCTGCCTTAAAGTTTGCTTCAGGCAGGCTGTTCCGCTCCTAAGTGCTCCAAGGCACCACAGGTGACAAATGTCATTCAGTGCTAAGCTCCTTTGAAAGTTGAATTGCAATCTCTGCTCTTAGTTGCACGGTGATTTTTTTTGTCTTGTACCATCTAAAATTTGTCTGTCTGTCATGGAACCCACTAATTGCACTCAGTGTTACCAAGTAAAAACGTGAGAGAATGTTGTGTAAGAATGCAGGCTTGGTAAAGGATGATCCAGGACAGGGACTGGCATAAAGCAAGTGGTGCTTAAACACCAAGTCCAACCTGTTTGCTGTTGGTTGGGAAAATAATAAATATGATAATATTAATATAATAAAAATGAATTTTGATGTTAAAATGCAGAAATACAATGTGTTTAAAAGGGAGCTTATCATCTAATTTTAAATTAATATTTATGATGACATGACAAATTAAACTGTTGTTGAAATACCATTTACACATGTGAAAAATGAAGTGTGTAAATATCAGCTGTGTGCTTCAGTGGTTCTGGGCAGAAGGTGTATGTGGGGAGAGAAGCTGATGGAAACATGCAGTCACAAACGTCCAGCAACTTCATGTTCCCAAATCTTCTCAAGTAGAGAAGTCTCCTGATAGTAACTAGTTGTATTAATCTTCTCAATAAAGGTATGCTTTCCAGTAGAGACGAGGATGTGTTGTGTATGTTTTTTCAATTGCTGTTTGCAGCATTGCGGCTCCAAGACCTATTTTGCCAGAGGGGCCAAAGCCTATGTGCTGCCTTGGCTGAAGGCAGCAGGTAATATTACTTTCGCTCCTAGATGAGTAGATAGGCCAGTGTGAAGGATGTTCTTGGCAGAGATGAGCAGTCTGAAGCCTTCCTCTGACTCTTGTACCACAGAGAAATGCAGGAGGAGTGGTGGCTGTGAGGTACCCCAGGATCAACAGAACAGCCTGCAGCTTTTCTTAGGAGTGCTGTGCTGTCATCGTGCTGGATTTGGTTGTTGCCAGTGATTGGACTGCAATTAGATCTTGGTGATTGGATCTCATTAAGAATCCTTAACAAATGCGGCTGACCACCGTATGTATTCAGTTGCTCTTATGAAGATGACAGACTTTGGGGCAGTGCTGGCCTAAAGCATACTCAGGTTTTTAAAATTTTCCAGGAAGCCATATATTCCAATACAGCTGTTGTATGGAATAGACTGACCAGCAAGCCAAGCATTTTGGGAAGACAGCAGTTCTGGAAGCATTCTGGCTCACCAGCACACAGCACTGCTCTGCTTTTGCACACCCCTTGTACCCTGGAGGGAGCTGTGGCCTCCTGCAGTGCCTGCTGCTGCTGGAATTTGCCTTTCTAGAGGAGTTCGTGGAAATACTGAAAATGTCTCTGGAAAACAGTGCTGAAGTCAATGGCAAGGTGCTATTTTGAAAACTTCTATACAATAGTTTTACATTCAAGAGTTTTAAATGCATTGAAGAATATAGGAGAGAACAACTGTGCCCCTTACATTGCTGTCTTTTTCTTGGAGACTCCCAGAAAGCTCAGCCTTCATTTAACCTGTTCTCTGCAACTGGGCAGCTGCCTTCTGTACAACTTCTCTTGAAAGCTGACGTGCTGAGCTCTGCTGTGTGTGTGGAGTGGACTTCATGCTTTCCTTAACAGCATTTTTCCTTGTAGCTTGGCAGACCATGCCACAGTGCTCTGTTACCTTCACACTTTCAATGGGAACATTCTGCTGATGCCACTGCATGGGGCTGCCATTTGCTCACCTGGGGGAGGGCCACGTTTGTTGCCCATTGCTTAACCATCATGAAACTGTTAGCAAATTCTTGCTATCTCAGCCATAATGCAGTGCTAATAGGTTTGCATTATTGTGTGGTACAGTTAAAAAAAAAAAAAAAATCTGGAATGTTTTAGTAATGTGAAATAGCAACAACATGCTGCTTGATGACTTCTGACAGCGTTTTTTGAACTCCCTCAATGCATGAAATGCATTTGTCATACTCTTGGTATACAAAATGCTGATAGGACTTTTCTTAGAAGATATAAGTTACTAAAAATCTTTCTATGTAATTTCTAATGTAATACATAGGATAGCTTCTTGGCAGCAAAAACATAATTAGTTCATTTAAAAGCACTCTCTTAATTTTGACATGATTCATCAGAAGATATGTCTTTGTCTTTTACCTCTGCTCTGCTTTTTGCTGTAGAGACAGCATCCATTTTTAGGTTTGGTAGCAGTTCAATCCTGGCTTCCTCTTACTGATTGATCAGAATGGATCTCTGACATCTAGAGATTAGGATCAGTTTTTCGTTCTAGCTGTCAACAGTGGAAAAACTGTTACGTCAGACAACCAATTTAATTATACTGGTTTATTTTGTTTCTTTTAATAACTTGTGAAATTGATTGCTTGTAATTGTGGCAGGAACTGGAAAGGCCACGTTTTTCCCTGCACTTGCCAGCTTAGTACTGGATATGCGCCGTGACTGTTGTGCTGTGGTCAGAAGTGTGTCAGGGAATGAAGTTTCCTGTCTTTATTGCAAGGGCTGCTTCATTTACAGCTGCATTAATTAACCCATTTATATCTTGAATTTGAATTTTATTTAGCTTGTAGAGCCAGATGTTGAGAGAGTTTTACAATCTGAATCCTGCAGTGTGGTTCCCCAGTGTGAACACAGCAGCAAAAGTGGGAGGACAAAGTGCCATCTTTCTGATCCATGCATCAGTAACAGACCCTGTCTGGACAGATCCAGCTGGCACAGCAGGACTTTGCAGATGGGGCTTTTACTACAAATATCAAAATAGCTGTGGTTTTTTAACTTTTTTCCTTTGCTTTATTATTTCTGGTGGGCTATCTGTCTTTGTTACTGATTTCTTAAGAGATGTTTCATTCAAGCTCTGCTTGAGAAGGACCTGCTGACAAGAGTGTTTGGTAAAACACGTAACTATGAATAGTTGCTGATGCTCATATGGGGAAATGAAATCAGCACAGAAAGATACAAATTTCAAGAATATTATTCTACTTTTGGGTGTTGATACCCAATGGTTTGCTTCTGCAGCAAATGCAGCAGTTGTTGAATAGGTAGTACTGAGCCTTTAAATGAGAAGTTTCAGTATAGGAAATAAAAACCCTAGGCTTTTTTATTTTCTTTAAGTTATTAAGTAACTCAAAGATAGCAGTCAGTAATGCTGGTGTTAATGTTGTAGTCTGATTTCTGTACACTAATGTTGTACAGATAGTCACAGCGAAACAGAATATTTTTGTTGACTGTTAATTGTACATCTAATCTATTTTTCGCCTTCTTATACCCTTTAAGATGGTGCTTTTTTTTTTTTTTTAAAAAAAAAAAGAGTATAAAGAGAGATGCTATGAGAAACTTAGCTGACATGGTGCTTTTGAACTTCTGTTTTAGTTTTCTTTCCAGCATGCAGTTGGAAATAGCGAAGTAGAGCCCTTTCCTGTTACAGTAGATCTGAGGAGTAGAAAATCAGCATTTTGATTTGATTACTGAGAACTTGATGAGATGCTAATTGTCAATGCACTTCATTTTTTAAAAAGCAACTAGTATTTCTGTGGAGCGGGCTTCTAATGTCTTGGTTCTTGTGGTGCTTGACCACCAAACCGTGTGGCCACACATTCAAAAGTCATCATACTGGCACGCTGTTTTCAGTGGTCTGTTTTCGTCGTGAAGTTTAGCTGGATGTTAAGGTTAGAGGATAAACAGATGTGTTATTCTTTGAGTATTTCAGCGTATGCCTTTTTATTTTTAACAAGTGTCTAGACTATGTGGTTTTGCCTTGTCCCCTCATCAGTTCTTGTAGTTAGGATGCTGTAGACATACTACAGGCTGTATGTTTTGTGGTTCTTTCTTGATTACTGTAGTATACAATTTTCAAACTGGTTTATCTTAATGGATACATTAAAATTATATAGGAACTAGAAAAATATGACTGCTTCTGAGAAGATAAATATTTAAGTCTAGACTCCCCTGCACTCTAAAAGCCCCAGGTTCATTTTGTTTGCAAGACCTCTATTTGTATTACAAACAAGCAAATGATGAAACAAGTTGTGTTTTGTAACATGTTGAGGAAGAACAACCACTTGAAGCTTCCTGTCAGCACTGCAGCTGTGAGAGTCAGCAGAGGGGAAATGAGATCCTGCAGGTCTCAGGGAGGCTCCTGTTAGTGAAATGGGTGGTTTGGCCATCTACCCTCTAAGAATTTTTTTTCTAATTGTATCTGGAGATTGTCTTACTACTTCCGTATCCGATGGCTGTGAAGTGATAATTTGTAGTTAGGAGTACCTCGAGCTTCCGGTTGTCTGGCATATTATAGGATATCACTATAGGTGACTTAAATTCTATGCTAAAAACCATTCTAATATATATGATTGCAGTGATTTTGTGATCGTCTTTGAGCACAGAAATGGCTTTGTCCATGGCTGAACTCTAAAAGACCTACCTATCAATTCCATAGTACAGTGTTGTGTTTATTTTCCTGTTTGATTTGTTTTGCTATCATCTTACTAATTTTTTTTCGTTACACTGGTGAGCAGAACAGGAGCCATTGTGGGGTTGGTGTGACTGACTGAGCAGACATCGTTATTTGTCTGAAATCTGAGCAGCTTGGTTCTTCAGAGCTGTGCTCTGTGACCTCGGGTAGTGTCCAGAATCATCAACCTGCACAGACACAGTGGGAACTCGTCTTGATACAAGCTGAACAAAATTGTGTTTTGATTAAAGACAAATATATCCCCTTCCCTTACCCGTGTTTCTCAATGTTTGAAAGCTCTTCTGGGCTATAAATTATTTTAGGTACTGATATATCCTGGAGGTTTGGAGAGTAGATAAAAATATAGCACCTTCTCTTGCTTAGATTGATTCATTACAATGTGAGAAATAGACCAACTCGGCAGTCAGCATAGCTAAAAATAGGGGATCACAGAATGGTTTGCATTGGAAGCGACCTTGAAGACCATCGGTTCCATCCCCATGCCGTGCACTGGTTCCTACCCAGCAGCTCAGGCTGCCCAGGGCCTCATCCAACCAGCCTTCAGCAACTCCTTCAGCTACCCTGTACCCATTTCTTTGGGCAGGGAGCAATCAGCGGAGGGGCAGCCATTTGCCAGGCTGGTTCCTGCCCCCATCTTGCTGTGGGACATTGGCTGCTGGGCTGGGAGGGACTCGCTCCTGGTAGCCGTGAGCCAGCCAGCTGGCCTGGCTCTTTCTGGAACCTTATTTACTGTTTGTCTCTTATTTTCTGATCATTTAACAATTAATTTCTTTTTTCTTGTTTTCTAAACTTGAAAACGTTGGCTGAGCCCTCTGAGCTGTGTACTGTGTTAATCTGGTGACACGAACTGAATTAGCAAAAGTATTTGCTGAGCTCTCGGTATAAGCAGAAGTGTCAGCGTGGCTTCTGCCTTTATGCACAAAGGAAATTCTTCTTGTGCGTGCATGGGGAGTTAGGGTAACTCGCTCATTTAAAACAGCAAATTACTCTTCTTGTGGCTTCCCTTTCTGTTAAGATGAACAACAAAAAACAGTTTTTTAAAAAAAGAAAAAAGGGCAGACATTTTTTTTTCTGGTAGTGGATGTTCTGGTGAGTTTAAAAGGCTGAAAAGTTTGCCTGTAAATGGAAGCGTGGAAGCAGTCAGGACTTTGCATATACTGTGTACAGACTTGAGAACAGTTGTATCCTAGCATTCCCAACTCCTTACTGTGGCTCTGTTTTATGTTAAAGTATGGCTTAATTACTTGATGGAGAGGATCCATTTTAACTTTTCCAGACTTTGGGTGTGAAACTTGATGTTTAGGTTAGGATACAGACCTAGCATGGCAGCATGTAAAATGCGGTGTGTCACCATACATCTGAAATTGGATAGTCCTGCAAAACACTCAGAGCGTGCTGCTTGGGCATTGCTCTCAACTAACAAATTGTGCAGTACTCAAACTTGTCCCTCAAGTTTTTTTATGTAACTGTCAATGAAAATTCATGCAAGTACCCCCTGTAGCTGTTTTTTGAAGTGACTTCCTTCATTCCTTCCCAAATGGAACCCTGCTCAAGTCACCTGCGTGTTGGGGAGCTGGGAACAGCAGCTGTGTGAAGCCGTGCAGGGGGCAGCTGCCTGCTTGTTCAGGAAGGGATCAAGCCTGCTGCTTACCCAACAGAATATACTCTTGTTAATATATTAGGAAGGTAAGCCAACGGATTTATCCTAGTGTCTGATTTCATACTGTACTGTGTTTGCTTTCTAGGCTGCTTAGCTGTGTTTCTAATGGGGTTTTGCTTTCTTTGTACCACTAAGTGTACTGATACTGCAGCATTTTTCGTGATGTTTGAATACTGGTGGTGTCCTGCAGCTGTGTATGTTATTTAGAAACTTATAGCTGCTGCAGTTCATAAGCTCAACAAGATATTTTGAAATTATTCCAACATGTAACAAAGAAATATTGGCTTAACAAGTGCTTGCAGAATTTGCTGCTACAAGCAACATTCTCTGAAGTAGTTTCACACAAGTGAAATCTGCTGCAGAAGCAGTGTAAAAGGCCAACAGCTGTAAATAAATTGTGTGGGAGTTCTGCATTTTCTTGTAAAGCCTTTGGAAATGAATACTCTTTTTGAAGAACACGGATTTGATGACTGCTGTGTTCTAGAACAGCGTCTTGCAGATTGTTCATTTAAGTTGATAACCAAACCATCAAGAAATATATTTAAGAAAGTTTTAGTGCCTCTGGCTTTTTCTTTCTCTTAAAAATAGTAAAATATGATTCATTTGAACAAGAAGTCTGTTCTTTGGTATTCTGCTTGGTGTTGGATTTCATTGTATGTTTGTCAAGTGGTGCTTGAGTGATCTTTCTGGCTTTCTGAGCATGCCCACTAATACAGCTTCAGCACCTCGGGCGCCTATGTAGAGGGAATGTTTGCTTTCCCATCTGCCCTTCCTATGGGTGAGCAGCCTTACGCTGCCTTGTATAAGCACTGAACCCTCAAAAGTACACTTGCATGCTGTGGGATCTGTGCGTCTGGAAAATGTAAAGCGTAGGAAATACTGCTACTCAATGTAAAGTGATAGAAATAAACTAATGGAAACTTTTTTTTTTTTTTAACCTTTAAGCTGCCATGAGTTCAAGTAACACCATTCCAGCCCCCAGTTATATTTCATATGAGGTAACTCTTTAGAGGTGCTGTGGTATGTAACAGTGGCAACAAAGAAGTCCAGGGAAGTTGATAATTGGTCAACTTTGACCTCTATAAAGCAAGTAAGAAATAGAGCTATACATTAAATTCATTAAGCAAAATAGCAAATGATGCGTGAAGGGAAGGAGAACTTTCCAGTACTCCTGAAACCATTGTTTACAGACTGTTCTACTGTATCAATTGCTTTGCTGTAGCACTTCTAAATGTGAGCTCTTGTGATCCTGCCCAGCTGAAAAAGCAGTAGCTGTCAGCATGGTACATGCCAGTACTCTGCTGGAGTTGAGTTTCTGTGGGGTTCTATGTGTGATTCGATTTCATAGAAAATGGTCCTCAGGAGGCATCACAAATGGTTCCCAACAGCTTTGTTCTTCACAAACCAGCTTTCAGCCATGCACTTTAGGTTCTCCAGAGGTTGAGAATTGGCAGTAGTGAAACTACAACAGAATGTATTTTGTGTTTCTGCTAGAGTTGTTGAAACATCCTTCTTATAGAACCAACTTTATCGCTTTTATGAAACTTGGAGGAAAAATAAACATGTAAAGTTAATGCTGCAAGACGTGTCCAGGTTGTTGAAGATGCTGAATTTCTGAATTATGTTACAGACACTACATTATGTCTTTTGATAGTTTGTTGTGGTGGAAGAACAGAATAAAGAAAAAAAGAAAAAGGCCTCCCCACCACCCCTGCCAATTCGAACGAGAGTTACTGGCTGACTCCATAACTTTACATTTCCCAACCATAGCCTAATTGGTGTTAACTTTCTCTGTAAGCATGTGTGAAATAAAGTGTTTCGTATGGTATTTAAATTTCCTACTATAGGAGAAGCAGCTTTGTTGTAGCCTGGGACAAAAGCTTTTTTATTAAAGGGACAAGCTAGATTGTGCAAGTGGCAGAGAACAAGTACTGTAAACACTGTCATCTTTGTCCATATTGTACAAAGGATCCCATTGTAAAATCCTATTTCCGTTTTTTCATAAAATATTTGACATCACTGTCGCAGTCCTTTGGTCAGTTATATACTGTCTTTTCTTGCTACGGAATTCATAAGCTTACATATGCCCGTCTCAGTGAGGAACACATGAACGCTATAGAAATGTGAACAATAAATCTGTACAATGTAAAGGGGGAGGGGGCTGGTTTTCCATCAGTTTTCTTTGATCAGTCAATGATGACGGATGGACTGGGAGCAGCCCGAGTTGTGCCAGAGCTGCCCTGCTGCAGAGGCTCAGTGCTTCTGCTCCCAGCGGGGTGTGAGTGTGCTGGGAATGGGCCTCCTGCCTGCCTGCACTGCAGTGCTTTTGCAGTACAATTTAATGAGGGGGAAAAAAAAGTTATTTTAGGCTACCAAGTGAAGGGGGTGCATGTATTTTGATATTAATGCATAAATAATCCCTATCAAGTGTGAAATATGTTTATGTATAAAATTCTATTTTCTCTTTATTACTGTTCTCAGAACATTGGAATTTTTACTGAAAAGAATTATGTTATCACCAGATAAAGAATTATTTTTAGCAACTCTGGGAGAAGCATGTCTTTCAAAGGGCTTAAATAGCAAAAGATTTTTGGCAGAACACAAGCCCTGCATCCTAAGATGCTTTGTTTCATAACCTAGTTTAATATATAGATGTTTATATACAAAAGTTGATAAAAAATGTAATTAGGAAAAATAAATCACATGCTTTCTTTTTATTATCAATTTGATGCAAAGTTATTGGCCAGCCATTTATAAAAATGACTTTCTTGAGAGTGCTTGGATCACTTGCAGTGTGAGTGTGATGCTTTAAACATTGAACTGTTTCATTAATTGTTGAATGGCCTTTAGTTAGCAAATATATTTGAGATTTTTTTTACAGGATGTTTTTGATACTGTATTGCTTCACTAAATCCTTTATTTATCACTTTGTAATGATAAATCAATGGGTGAAATTTAGTACTGTTAAATAATATTTGCACTACTGTGTCTGGCTGTAAATCCGTGATCAGGTATTAACAGGTCCGTAATAATTTTTCTTTCAATGCATATCACAGGCTTACAGTCTAAGGCACTACGTAGTTAAATATTTGGCAAGGGAAAGTCAGTGCACACGGAATTGTTTGGGTTCCCATTTTAACTTTGCTATTTAAAAGAGTTTATCTTTACCTGTGAAGTCGGAACTTGTTGAAAAACTCCCTCATGGAACACCCGAGAATGTAAGAAGTTTTGGATGTGCCTAAACATGTTAGAAAGAAAGTAGGATCCTGAGCATGTTTGTAGAAACTCAGGCCTTGCAGGGAGCACGAAGAGAAAGGAGGAGATAAGCTGATTCCAATTGAAGCTGTCACTTCTTGAAATGAAAATGTAGAGGTTCCGAGATTACTTTGATATCATTCTTGTGGAATGAAGCTGGTATTGAAGTCTCAGGACTTGCTGAAAGGACAGTGGCAATTCTTTGGCAAGAAGCTTGGTTGTTGTGGGAACTGGGATTCTTCATTTCCCTCTGCTGATCTTACACACGAATATGGGTGATCTGCTGAGTGTGATCTAGTGCATCACGATAAGGTCTACCTGACCTTTTCTGTCTCATTAACAGTGAATTGTAGAAATCTAAATGCTGTTACTGAAATGGAAATGGAAACCTTAATTTCAAGGTTATAATGTTCAGAAAAGCCGTGAACAGAAGCAGGACAAAGCAATCATTTGTAATGCAGGGAAAATCATTTATGATTTGTTCTGGAAGCAGTTATGCTCTAAAAGCTGTTGTGTTGGATTTGAGTGCTGTAAAAGGTGGCTGTCAGATTCAGGGTATTTTTTCCTCTCTGAATTATTTGCGTCCTTGGTACAGTATGTTGCCGAAACCAACAACATATTTTTAGCAGATAGGAAGAGATCTTCTGTCCTTGCTTTTAGTAGAACTGCAGTCGTAGGCTGCTGGAGTGCATTGAACCTCCTTGTTTGTTTGCTTTAATATTGGATGCTTGAACAAATACTGCTGTCTGAAGAAAGCCATTTGTTTAAAGTAACTTTAAAACCCAAGGTATTCTTGAGAAGCTTCTAAGCATTTTGATAATGAAAAAGTACCTTGTGAAGTATAGTAAGATTGCTTTCCATTGCACTGAGTTCAAGCGTGTGTTCAGAGGCCTGATAGCATATCTGGCATTTGAAAATGTTGACTGCTCATTCATGAATGATTAACAAGTTGTTTTATTTAAAGGCATGTGTCTGCTTCCTACTGTGCCAGTGTAATAAGTAAGTTCCAAAAGTGCCACACATCCTGTCTGATTTTGAAGAACGTTTTGAGTTGATTCTGGAAACTTCTTCCTGTGTGTAAGTCTTCATTATCAGTTTGTGAATTTGGAGTTCATTTGCTGATACTGCAACTTAACTGAGTTAAGTACAGCAGTCCTCGAATGTATCAAACTGAGCATTACTGAGTTACGGGGAGGTCCTTTGTATTCATAAGGCTGACATTGTGCTTACAGGGCTGTGTAATTTTTGCTCATTGTGACATTGCAGACGTACTTCTCCTTTCTCATTTTTCCTCATCACTTTCTACCTAGCAAGAGTTCTTCACTGCTTTCAGTCAGAGAAAGTAGCAGGAAGAAGCTTGAAATCATACCAAGAGGCAGATGAAGCTTGAAATGCACCTTCTGTGTACGTGCGTGTGCATGCTGAGGGACGTGTTTTACATATTTTCTCGCTATCAGAGTTGCAAGAACAAGTAGTCCCTTTCAGTAGATTTAATTCTGCCCATGTGAGCACTGGAAGTTCTGTAGGACAAAAAAGGAAGTAGGGAGGGAAGTTCTAACTGGAAGTCCACGTGTACTTACAGAAATGTTTGGTGTTTAGCAAACCTGTATTTATGTGCATTTGGGAAAACAGCCATGGAAATTGTTATAAATGATTTTGATTTAGGTAATGCTTTATTTACTCATATTTACACATTACCAATGAGCTTAGTAAATGAAAGGAAAACAGTTAAATTATTTTAATATGCTTTTTGACTTGAAACTAGTGGCAGTTTTGCAGAGCAGACTTGAACTAGAAGCAGTCACCTTCATCACAATGGCAGGGGTGTGGGAGGCCTGGGAGCTCGGTAGGGCCGCCTGGTGGGAGCTGCCTGGGGAGGGACAGGCCTTCCTGCTGGCATCCCCAGGGCAGCACACAGAGGTCGCTTCATGGGGCTTTTGTAAGTTGCTTTATTAATAAACAAATTTTTACCAGGTAAAATTAACATTGGTAATGTTGGGTGCTGTTGAACTCAGCACTGCAGGCAGCAGCGCTCCTCACTGCGTGCCCAGAGGTATGGGGAAGTGCTGCTGCGTGCCATGTGGTTGTTCAGAGCAGTTCCTGATAAGAATGTTATCCCCATGGATGCACTTAAAGCTAAGCTGTGTGCTGAAGGTAGATTTATGAGTTTGCATTTTTCATGCTTTGCTGAAAACAATAACTTAAAGGGTGTCTCTTAAATCTTGTAATTGTACCAAGAAGGTCTCTCAGGAGAGAGCTGGCTGCCCTGGCTGGCAGGGCTTGTAGCTGCCTTGTTTGCTGTTCTGGGCAGAAATTCTGACTTCTCCGCTTGTAAACCAGAAATTTTAGTTTAGAAGTGTTAAGCAGTCAGAAGAAAAACACACGTTACAATTTCATCACACATTAGTGTATGAAGTGTAACTGATGTGTTGCTTGAGCTGCGTGGCAGCACATGGAGCACATGGCCTGGAGTTGCCAGTATCATTCTAGTGTGACATGGGTCCTGCAGCTTCATCCAGAGTTGTTCTAGTTACAGTGCCGAAATCAATTCTGGTCTTTCGTGGAAGCAAAAATTGAGGATTGCTGTGTGAGGCTGAGGCCTGTGCAGCAGCAGGCAGGGCACTCTCAGTGTTCAGTGGAGTCGAGGGACGTTCCTGAGAACATTTATGGCAGTGCTCCTTATGCTATTAATGTCCTCCAGAAACAGTACTTTACCAAATCCAGCTGTTCCAGCATTCCTCTCTGCCCCTCTAAAAGGAGAGACTTGGGTAGTAGAAAAGTAGTGTTTTCATAAAGTTTTGTAGTAGGTTTCTTTCCTTTGAATTGATGGAGGAGATGCTAATTGTTCTCAGCTGATTTTGTAAGTGCTGCAGATACCCTTTCCCCCCAGGTTTGCGGTATATTCCAGTTAAACGCACTGTACTTGCTGTATCCAGTAAGTTGTCTTTTCACTTTTAAAGATTCACAAAACAGGTCTGTGCTTGTTTTAATCTCATTAAGTTCCTCTCTAGCTGTTTCCCCTTCTGGTTGTGGATATTGCCCATATTTGGTTCCAGCTGTGGTGCAAGCAGTTGATATCTGATTGTGTGGTACAATATCCTGTCTTGTCTGAGCAAACCCCAATAATTTATGATTAGATGTGGCCATGATTAGCAGTCTAAGATTTTAATGTTTAAAAGCACATCGTAAAGGATCTTTTATGTAACGCAATATGTTCTTTTTTTTCCTTTGAAAGATGCAGCAACAGGCACAAGGGCTTGCCTACAGCAAGGCTTCTAAATTAAAAGCAAGCGGGGGGAGGAAGGGATGGTTTGCATGATATTTTTACTTTCTTTAGAGTGTCTGAATAAATGCCATGATGTAGAGAGTTGGCTTTATGTTAACAGGCATTCAATTTGGCTTAATGGCAAGCTGCTTCCACAGCTTCCTGGTCACAGTTCTCATGAAAACACATGCTCTTATCCTTTGCATGGTGTGTTTTACATGCTTCTACTGCACTTCAGAAATTGAACGTCAAAAGTATATTTTTCTTCTAACCACTTCTGTGGCTTATTTGAAAGTACTCATGGTTTCAGTGAGTACCACAGACTTTTAACTATGCTTTTCGCAGGTCTTCATATCCACAAAATATGAATGTGAAATTGTCCTTAATTTTTATTTCCTTGTGGACAATTGTTGTTCTCCTTATTTGCATATATATGAATAAAATTGGGCACTTTAAATAAGTATCCACATAATTTCTGTAAGAAGGGAGTGGTAATCAGAATGCTCACAGTGTTATTACATAAAAGAGTTTAAGTAAGCATTTATTTGGAAAGGCTTACAGGTATAAACCACCCAAGTGTTTTCTGGAGTTTCAGCATCACCACATTAGATTTGTCTTTCAAATTCAACGGTCTGCTGACTTCTTGTTGAGAAACAAAAGCACTGCTTTATATTCACCATCATTTATATAATATTAGGGGACAAAAATGACTTGGAAACCATCTTTAATTGATGAAGTAGCATGTAAGAAATAATGTGTTTCATTCTAAGATCATATTACTTACAGCTACTGAGCAATCCTTTAACTGCATAGCTGAAGTTTTATAATATATAATTATTTGATGAAGATTTTATTGCATTTCAAATCCATTGCAAGGCAATTATCAACTTGGAGAAATGCTGAAATGTGAACTATAAATATCACAAACAACATCTGTTTAATATTGAAAAAAATCTAATCTTTTTGGTATCTTGTGGCTTTCCTTTGTGCTTTTATAAGTAACAAAAAAAAAAAAAAAAAAAGGAGTGTGTTGGTTAATTTTACTCTTGTAATATATGCTGATTTGTAAGGGAGCATTATAAAAGTCATTTGCCCTTTAATAATACATTTCTTCTCTCAATAGCCAACTACTCCACCAAGCCAAGGGAGGCCTGATTCACCAGTTTATGCTAATTTACAAGAACTGAAAATATCTCAGTCTGCACTTCCACCACTACCTACAAGTGCTCCAGTCCAAATAAATGGGGAATGGGAAACCCATAAAGATACAACAGGACGCTGTTATTACTACAACAGAGGATCACAGGAACGAACCTGGAAACCTCCACGTTGGGCCCGAGATGCAAGCATTAATAAAGGGGATTCCCAGAGCCATGCAGATCATGAGGTAGTTTGTTCTGAGATCACAATGAGGTTGTAATGCATTTGAATACTGTTTTGTTATGGAACTTGATATCTCTGAATTTTGAGGTATCAAGGACTGTCTTCATTTGTCTTTTCAGTCGTGTGGCTTCATGGGATGTAGTAACCATCAACCATTGACTTCAGTCAATTTTGTATATGAAAATGTGTACATGAAATGTGTACAAGATGGATCATGAGCCTGAGTACGAGTTGTGAAAGTACCTGGCAGTCCCTCATCAGGTGTTGCAGGTTTCCTTTTGAAAATAAAGGAGAACTTGAAACAAACAGGAATTTAAATGACAATTGAGTAAGGAAACCATTGCAGCTTTTCTGACGTGGAATATGTTCTCTTTTTCAGTGTATTCTGCACATTTCTGGGGTGATAAAGGGAGTGGGGGAAGGACAGGAAGCGAGGCAGTTTCTAGAAACTGGGAAGGGAGATGAAATACGAGGGGAGTTATCAGTATAAGTTAAATACACAGTAAAACAAAGGAAAGGTACGTGCAGGTGTTTGTTCGTGCTTGGTTAATGCTGTGGCAGTAAGTCTACATAGGAGAGTTTGGGAGCTAAAACTAGACTTAGTGATGTTTTGTAGCACTTTCCAACAGCATCAAAAACACTGACGAAATTGAGGCTTCTATTCAATTCCATACATTTTTATCTAACTGTTTTCTTACAAGAAATGAATTTACACACTTATCAATGATTTCTTTTTGGGGCCTTGGATATCTGCAGAGAAAACTAGGGGAAAAGGCAATTAAAAGTAATACTTTGTTAGGGAAAATTGTGAACTTTGAAGAAATCATTTTCTTAATTCTGCAAATGATAACTGGATGTCCTAGAGAAGAAGAGAACATAAGTAACAGTGCTGGGAGGTGTGTCTAATCAAGTGTCTGGGTCTCATGGTGGCAAATGCTTGGGGAAGGCTGTGGGAACTTTTGACCTAGTTACGTTCCAGCTATAAAGCTTATTTTTTCTCGTAATGCAAATCCTTCACCTTTTAGAGCTGTTTACTGTTGTTAAGCTTTCCCACAGAAGTTATTTGCATTAAAAAATAGTTAAGGATAATATTTGAGTAGCTAATGCGCTATGTGCAGCTGATTGGTAGGCAGACCCAAACAAGTGGTGTTAGTCTATCTCAATTTGCTGTGATTCAGATAAAGAAAAGGAATATTTGGAAGCTGAATATTACTGTTTAAATATGCTTAAAACAGTGTTCTTGTATTCAAACAGTATTGAGGTTAATCAGTATCAAACTTGAAAGAAAAAGCAAACATATGTCAAGAAATCTTCTATTTTCATATACCTTTTTCAGATATGAGGAAATCCAATTGAACTACACATGAGCTATTATGTTGTTTAGTTTTAAAATTTAATTGTATGCTGCTCAGAAATTTTAGATTGCTAAGCATCCTGTTATGGAAATCTGCCTCTGGGCCATTAGTGCCAGAAACGGGGCGGACAGCAAAAGGGAGCCCTCTCATTGCCATTGGGAATGGCCTTCTGAGCAGCAATGGTATTTGCAAGCATTTAAAGAGTCTTACCTTCTCGCCACCGGCTAGTGGCTGCAACAGGTAAACTGGCAAAACTCAGTTTGCCAGTCTCTGACAACTATCAGTTAATTTCACGCTTGGCTGTTCTTTTGATAGGTACAATTTTGTTCTTCTGGAGTGCTTTTCTGTGAAGAAATGACTGCTTTTATTTATTTATTTTTTGAGTAGTAACTCACGTAGCAACGTGTGACTGGTTTCCTAATGTCATCATTATTCCTTCTTCTCATGGAAGTACTTTCAAAAATTCTTTCCCCCACCATTTGCAGATGATTCCTGCCTCAAACCTCTGTACCACCACTTCACCACGTAGTTGCATGTTCAGAAGCTTCTTTACTGCTTTGTTTTTACTGTTGTGTCAGATAGCTCAGTTCGTTCACTTGTTTATGATGTTTGAAGGCCAATCTGTACTAGTTTTACCAGTTCTGTCCATCAAACAATCTTATCCATCTCAATTTCTTTTTTTGTAAGGTCAGTGGATGATATGTGCTTTGATTAATATAAACTTGTCTAGTTGAAAAATTTCAAATAGTGCAAGATTCTTTTGTAATTCGTCCTTTATGGCTATGCTATTACTGGTTGGTTTTGAAGCCACTTTTTTCTTCTTTTCAGTCCTTCATTTGTGAGTGTTTCACAGTCCACTGTTTGTGTTGAGCATTTCATTTATGGTGTTGAATACTTTTACCAAATACGTAAAGGTTGAGATACCAGGCTAAGCTACAGTAAAACGAGGTGACAGATTTGGTAGCTGTCTGCTTTAGATGTTTTTAGTTGATTGAGGTGGAATATGATTGGGGCTGGGACTCTTAAGTAGAAATATTAGGCTACATGAAGTAGGAAGCATAGAGGCAGTACTGGAAAGGTGTTGGAAGAGGAACCAGAAGTCGTAGAGCGTGGTTTGTCCAGTGTTATTTTTAAAATGCCCATTTAAGCAACTTCAGCATTTGTTTTTATGTGTTAAAGAATGACTTTGGTTTGATAAACTTTGTAACAGCTCTGCAATTTCATTTAAGTTTATCAGCTAAAGTTAAACTCCTAGACAGTATGCTGATGGGATTAGCTGAGCCTTGGAACATCAGAACTGTTGTGTTATAAGTATTTTACAGACAGACATGTTAAGTCATTCTTACTGAGCAACAGGCTGGTTTCTATTTTTCTCCTAGGAGAATATTTAGTTTTAATTTGTATGTTGCTTTCCTCAGCATCAGGAATTATTTGGAAGAAACTTTATCTTGTTTGGCCGTAATTTTTATTAAATATGTATATATTTCCAAAGTCCGCTACCGTAAGTGCACTGACATTTCTCTAATCAGTATTAGAACATAAAATATAATTTTGACTTAAATATGTGTACACACTACTGCTATGTTATAAAGCAATTATTCAAGAGGAGCCTGTAGCAGCATTTTCAACTTGTTAGTCTCAAGTCCAAGTGATAAAAATGTGACTGAAGACTTTTTGCCCCAATCAGTAGAAATTGGCAGTTCAGATTTTTGTGTTATAGGAGAGAAATGAGATTGTCTAATGCATAGTTTAAATGCTCACATTCTGTAGGCTGTAGGGGACATTTGCTTTATGAGTGACCAGAAGTGATCTATGGATTTTGCTGTGCTTAGTAGTCAGTTTGTGTCAGCTTAGGGTGTTTCCCTCATGCACGTGGTGAGTTACCACAAGTTTTGATGTGTGTGCAAAACCTTTCTTCTATTTCATGCATCAAACTTGTTTCCATGTTATAATTCACTCTTAACTTTAGAAGATAATCTTATAATTCTGTTAGCTGTGTCTTTAGCAGGTAAAAATGTCTTGCTTTTAAATTGTCACGTGCCAACACTGGAAAGTAAAGACTGAAAATTGCTAACATTGTAGGATGCATCATACACATAGACAGATTCAGCTGAAGTTTCAAGTTATCCTGAATGATCATTTGGTTTCCATGAACTATTTGGAAAGAGAACGAGGGAATTTAAGTATGAAAGCTGGGGTGATGCCAGAAACACGAGGTGTAGTATGTCTTGTGGGTGTTCTGGAGCAATAGAGGTAATGAAAGCTAGCTTCCTTCGTCATTCAGTAATACAAATTGGTGGGAATAAAATTTACATTGGCAACAGATTCAGAGTATTAATTAGGTTTGAATCTGTCATATGACACTGCTTGAATTTGAGTAGTCAGAATCTGGGTTAGTAAAGAAAAAGTATAAATTGTGTTCTGATTTTGTTTTAATTACCTAGCAATATTGATTATTTATGAGCTCATTTTCTCATGTAAGGTATAAAAATGTGAACTTCCTGCTCTTATTACTATTCTCTTTCTAGTCAAATAATCTTTGATCTTTCAGATTTTAAAGCATTTTCATTCTCAAAACTGCCTTGTATGTTTCTGACTACTTGTAGCATCTTTCATCAGAAGAGAACGACCACAGTTCTTGTTACAGCCAGTCAGATAGTCAGTACGGTTCTCCTCCAAAGGGTTGGTCAGAAGAGTTGGATGAACATGGTCAAACCTTATATACCAATGACTATACTAATGAAAAGGTACTTTTTTCCTTCTTCTCATCACATGCTCTCTTCAGCTAATTCACTAATAGAAATGCAGATTTCATTTCTAGAAGTGAATAGCATTCCTTAGTGGTATCTACCTTTTTGTTTTTAAATATGCATGAAACTTTCTCAGATGAACTATTTTTTTTTTCTCACGTATGTACTTCACCATTCAGGGGAGGTTTTCTTATTTTCATTGGTGTCACACTGTTTTAAATGAATATATAACGTGTATGTTTTTTCCCCACCTTCCATCCTCTTGGTTATACTTCAGGAATGAACTTCATACCAATATAATGATGTTCTTACTATCTTTTAAGTGTTGTTCTTGTCTACAGATGTCTCCCAGATGGGATAGTTTCAAACTGAAAGTTCTTCTTTTTCAGTTTCATCCTTTTTAAAAAGTTTTCAGTGCTGCTTTCAGATGTAGACAAACTTTGTACTTACACCATAGCTGTATCATAGATTTATGTTCTATTCTAATTACTGAATTGCTCCTGACAACTTAGCATGATTCTGGATGTATCCTAGAATTTTCTCCCATGAAGAAAAAATGACAATATTTGTTTATATTTGTAAAGCAGTCTATTTTTCTAGTTGTCCACTGAAGTTGTTTTGATTTCTTTGACTTTCAAGGAGTGTTTATTGTAGCATCACTTGTTCTCCACTTAACGTATGCAAGTGCTTTTAAAGAAGCTTTTGAATAGTTGAGTTTTATGTCAGTTAAATCTATAGTGCATGCTCTGTTTTGGCAAATAGGTAAACGTTAAAAAAAAAAAAAAAAATTACACTGGGATTGATAGAAGACAAACTTACTGGTGCATAATTTTGTGAAACCTACTTGACCTGAGGTGTGAGTGTTTCCATGTATATTACTGTTCAAAAGTCCTGTAGAATTTTGCTCTTTACAGTTCTGTTTGTTCTGCACCATTAGTTATAGTCACCATGGTTTTACCTCTTTGATTCTGGGAGTTGCTGTTAGAGGTTACAGAATCTGTATAATCATCTTAGACTGCAACTCATGCTCGTGTTGATGCTATAAAAATGGAGTTCAGGTTGTTTAGTAATCTCTTAAATTATCAACAGCTGCTAGATGAGCTACTTGAAATTTTGTAATCTTATGTATAAAATCCTTCTACAGATCTGGTGTAAAGATCATACCTCCTTAAAATGACATCATAATGATGATGAGTGAGATGTGTAATCTTCAAAACATCTGTTTATCACAATCTCTTAGTAGATTATATGAGTCATCAGGAATTCAGTATCTGTGTTACTGCAGGAGTTTTGCCTGAGGAGCTGCAGAAGGAAAAAGTGATAGTGAGCTGAATGCAGGAAGCTGAAAACTGATATGTTCTCACTACTGACTAAACTTAGTTAACGGAGGTTACTTTGCACACCCTGCTGAAGTGGATGGAACTTTATGACAAATTCACTTTAAATCCTAAATTATCAGAGTCTAGCTATGTTATGACTGTCGCACTAATTACATTTCCTGTCATCACGCTTCTTTCTACAGTGGCTAAAACATGCAGATGAGCAAGGTAGACCATACTACTACAGTGCTGATGGTTCCCGATCAGAATGGGAGTTACCAAAGGTGAGTGACCTGAAGAAGAAACTTTGGACTGTTGCCCTCCTCCCTAGGAGGTGTTCTATGAGGCCTTTAGTGGGAGTTAGACACAACAAGAGGACTTAGGGGTTTCGCTTCATTATTTCTGTCACTTTTGTGGAATTTCAAGTCGTGAAGAAGAAAAGCACGCTGACAGACGTAATAAAAATAGATGATGTAGCTATTCAAATAGCAAAAAAGATGTGATGTCTTTGCAGAACCTAGCTTTTCGTGTAAGGCTGCGAAGTAATATCTGTGATTTATTTTCATGAAATAGAAAGCATTCTTAGGGGAAAAAAGGTAAATTTTCTAAGCTACAGAATATTCCTGAGAAATTGTACTTTCTTTGTAGTACACTCCGAAGAGCATTATTTTTGCCATGCATTATTTTGCCATGTACACTTGATGATTCTGATTTTATACACAGAATTAGTGAAAAACAGAAGGTTCTACAGTTTAAGGTGTCTTTGAGAATGACCTTTAAGAGTTTCAACTAAAGTATAAACTGGTACTTAATATTGGAGTGGAAAAAAAAAATTATGGGAAATTGACAGATTTAGGTAGTCGGAGGATGTACCTCATAACATATAATTCTCATTTTCAGAATGCTTGTCATAATTATGTTTTTATATGTGCCTTTCTAGTGTTAGGATGTTTGTTCAGTCTTATGTATTAAGGTAATCATAATAAATATTCAGAGAATTGCATGCATAAGTATTCCAAAGAGTGTGTTCCTCAGCTATTATTTCCCTAAAGCCTGTGTCCTTTCCACTTAGAAAGGAGCAGCCTTAATAGAAAGTGCTTTTGGACAAGTATTTAAACTTAGGAATGTAGCTAAATGCTTGGCTCTTTTGGTAGATCAGCTGAAGAATTTGTGTTACTGAAGAGCTGAGTTATCTTTACGAATTCTCCAGTGTTGATCTGATGTGTTAAATATTTAACATTTTCTAATATATATAATGAATTGGTAACTATTGTTTTTGAAAGCTGTTTAGCCATTGATTGGCTATTAGATTAAGTAGAAAAGTAAAAATCTGCTTCAAGAAGTTCTGGTGGAAACAATTGATAGTTAGGTGTTTATAGTTTGAAGTAATTAAGGGCAGTAATTTCTTTGGTGCTTTGTTCTTTGCATCCTGCACAAAGTTGACAGTGAAGAAGTTGCTTTCTACTAAAATAGGTTGGCTTTGAACAAAGTAACTCATTGAGTTGGCTCTAATTCGGCTGTAAAAAGTTGCAAAGATAAACCAGAACTGTTGTGTGAGACATAAACACACAGAGAGGAGGTTTAGTGTGTTTGTAATGATATTCTAGTGGTTCTGTGTAAGCCTCTGAGGTCCCTCCTATTAGTAACCATGTACAGAACGATAGCTAGCCTCTCTTTTTGGTCTGATCTGTGGTCTGATCTGCTTTGCCTCTTGTTTGTATCGAAATTATCAAATATTGCTGTTAGGAACTTTCCTTAAGTTATTTCTCTTCTGCTGACTAGACTCTATTATTAGTTCCTTACTGAGTGATCTTTGAAAGCGCTTTAGTGGCAGCAAATATATGATTAACAGAAGTATATTAGCAATTTAGTTCTCAATTCACAGTCTTATGTACTGACAGAAATTCCTACCTATAGCTTTAATTAATATATTAAACATTTCAGCAAAATATTTAGCTAGTCTGCATCACTATATCTGATAAACATACAGTGAAAATGTTACAAAGATGTGAGTAGTTGAGGCGTGATTGAAGATCAGTCTCCCGAAAAGCTTGCTGAGGCTGGTTCCAAAAGTGCTTTGGGACAAATGAACTGGAAACACAGTATAGACTGCAGAATGGCTTTGAAGAAAAATTATCTTTGTTGGAAACTCTCATGAATGTTTAGAGAAAAGACCATAGAAAGACTTCAGCACTGCCACTCTTGTTTAAATGAAAGTTAAGTTACTTGGAAAAAGATCTTTAAAAAGAAATTAGGTGGAGTCTACAATAGTACTCAATATCAGTTTTATTTCCCCTTGACATATTTAGATCTTGTGTTTCTATTCAAAATTAATTGCAAAATAAATGTGTGGAATAGTATGGTTACGTGATGCTGTTAAACCAGGAAAGAAAAAAAGATAATGCTTTTTATTTTAGATTATTCTTGGTAATCTGCACATTATTAGAACTAGAACCAAGATACAGTACTGAGATAGTACTGTAACATGAAAAAGTTTTGCTTTTATAGCACTGGCTGTAAATGTGAACATGCTCTATATTAGTGCTTCAGTACTGTACGTGTATATAGAAACAAGTATCTGATGGTGTTAGGGGAGGAGGGTGAGTTACAACATGGATTACTTCAGACAGTCTTATAACAAGCCCTCCAGTCTATATATTTATGTAACATCTAGGAATAGCAGAATGCCTCTGGCTGAACTAACATCTGCATGGAGTAGCTTTGACAACTGCTGAAAAATTCTGTTAACACTTGTGATGAGCATGGCCCAACTTTTTGTAGTGGAACAGAAGAACACAATCATAATATAGCATGAGTTGGAAGGGACCCAACAAGGATCATCAAATGCAACTCCTGGGTCTGTACTACATAAAAGTTACCTACAAATCAAACCCAGTGTCTGTGAGCAGTGTCCAGATGCTCCTTGAACTCCAGCACTCAGGGCCGTGCCCACAGCCCTGTGCAGCCCGTTCCGTGCCCACCGCCCTCTGGTGCAGAACCATTCCCTGAGCCCAGCTGCCCTCCCCTCACACAGCTCCATGCCGTTCCCTCAGCCCTGTCGCTGTCACACAGAGCAGAGCTCAGCGCTGCCCTCCGCTCCCTGTGAGGAGCTGCAGCTGCCATCAGGCCTCCGCTCAGCTCCTCTGCTCTGGGCTGAGTGCAGCCAGGCACCTCAGCCACTGAAGTCATACGTGTTGCCTTCTTCACTGTTCTACATCTTCACAGCCCTCCTGTAGACAGTTAGTTTATAATAGTTTTAAGTCCTTCTGATGTTGTGGTGGCTAAACTACACAGTGCTCAAGGTGAGGCTGCTGAGCAGAGCAGGACAGTCCCTTCTCTCGCCACACCCAGGTGATGCACACCCCAGACTTTTCCTATTTTCTGCCCTATGTTCACTGACAGCTGAATTATTATTTGAAGTGGATACTAATCTTTACTTGCAACTTGTAATACATCTTCCGGAAGACTTTCCCTTTCCTCTTGTGGATTCTGCTACATTCAATTGTTTGTTCTTGCAGATTATTAAAAACAAACAAACACAAATCAAAAAAATCAAACAACCCACTGGGATAGAAGGTGAAGCAAAGAACATCCAGGGCAGTCAAGTCAGTAGAGTGGGTGCAGAGGGGTTTTGGATCACTTCTGCTCCAACGGGAGCTGTCTTCTGCAGCAGCCTCCTGCCCTGCACTGTTCCTTCAGTGCAGCCATGGCCTGAAACTCTGCTGTTGTACAGATGGAACATGAGGAGCCTCCAGGGAGAGAAAGCAAGGTGTGGGCAGGGTCCTTTACAGGCAGTGAAGAAATGTTTTATTTCTGTTTATGTAAGGTGAAAAAAGCATTTTTTTTAGTTCATAAGAAATAGCAAAACATTTGCATTGATGTTAGTTCAGTCACAGAAGTGAAAAGTTTATTCAAAGCCAAGGACAGTTGCAGCACTGGAGAAATCCTTTTGTTGTGAAGCAATCATTCAAAGAACAAAAATAATTTCAGACTGTTTACTGAGAAAACTGCAAATAATATAGTGGAGTAGATAAGGTGATAAAGGATAATGGGACGTCAGAATATTCTTATATGTTCCTGTTTTAATCCCTGACCTGCTTTTAACGTTGGGTCTTTACCAAATTTCACTGTCAGCTGCTTCCCACCCTCTTCTCCCTTCACCCGCCCAATTCCTCGTCTTTGACTGTGTCTGTTATTAGTGCAAACAAAGAGGAATCTTTGTTCTCTGTCTTGAAGCTGACAGATCTGTGTCATCTCCCAAAGAATGAGGACAACTGCTACAAATAGCTTGGAGGTGTTGCATTTATTTCAGTCACAATTAGGCTAGGACAGAGCCTTGAGCCATGCTCCATTATCGGGTTAAAATTAAATATAAGTTATTCAGCCAGTTGAGAGGGTTAGAGAAATTTACTGTGAGGCAAAGAAAGCTTTCTAGTAGCTAGTGAAAGCACTGAATGACTTCAACAATGAAAATAACCCTGTGTTACCTAAATCAATATCAGCAGTGTCTTCACCCTGTACCAAGAGCCAGTGTAACAAGGAGTCAGGGTTACTTGGTGTATGCAGTAGGAGTATGAACAGTTTGTTGTCCTCACTTGCTGATAAGAGGAACTGGCTGTGAAATGAGGATCAAGCTGGGAGTGCTAGGGAGGGGTAACTGAGTGGGACAAGCTGGAGTTCTGGGGACATTTTTTCAAAGAGCAGTAGTGTGCGTTTGGAGTTCCGTGCTGCATTATTAGAAGTTTCAGAATTAGGAAAATGATAGCAACTTTTTAAGGTGTGATGCTAAGGCATGTGGTGTCATAGGATGACTTCTGTACGGCCCTTACCTAGCCTTAATCTTCAAGGTGACACCGAAGATGTAAAGAGGAATCTAACTGCATCACTGGCACCCTGGCTGCTTCTCTCTAACCAGTAGCATCTATCCATTGTAGTTCATGGTTAGTTCGCTTGGAGAATCCAGAGTCCAAAGCAGTATCTGTATTTCACTGTAACTCTTTGGAAATCACAAATATCACAAATCACTCCCTTTGTTTTAGAAGCAGAAGCTTGTCTTGAGCCCAGAAATACTTAGCTTTCTCTTTTTTCCTCTGGTAGTTTATTCTGCTGTTCACAGGGAGGAAAATATACCTGACAATGAACATTTGACTGAAAATAGTTTACTTGACACTTATGTTGTGAGAAAATGCGAGAGAGATGTCAAATGTTCTTTTTAAGGACTTTGTCAGTTTATTAACACTGCTTGTATCACCAGCACAAAGTACTGAAGCTGCTAAGATGCACAGCGCAGTGTTCCTGAAACGTTAGCTGTTAGCTCCATATATTGTTGCTTTCTTGTGCAGTATATTTTGTAAAACTGGAGAGTCAGCCTTGCCTTACAGGCCCTTTTTCCTTTGGGATGGAGTTACCTGCTAGGTAAACAGACTCCCAGTGGTTCATGATGGTATCAAAGGCACCTTTTAAATATAGATCACCTGTAAACAGACTGTGACTATATTCTAGCTCTTAAGGTAAATTTTAATTCAAGATACTTTAAAGTCTTTGTGGTTACAGCTTGAGTTCTTCAAAATGCTCAAATGTGTGTGGAAGGTTTCCATAACTAATATTCATTAATGTCACTGAAGTATATATATGTGTGTGTATATGTAAAATAAATGGTTCACTTCATAGCTGAACAATTTATGAACAATAGTTCAAAAACATTTGAACTGTTGTGAGGAACACTGTAGCAGTCTTCTGCTGTTTAGGCATAGTATAGTTGAAACTTGCTTAGGTTTTAGTTGTAATGTTGGCAGTTTTGCTGTATATTGCTTAGACTGCTGTCACAGTTTGCTTGGTAGGAGTGTCTGGATGGATATTTGTATTACAAGAAAGTAAGCTGCCATTAGATTTCTTGCAGCATGAATGGTGGTTCATCTTTGATTTAACACAGGAACAAACAGAAAGTTACTTCAACCTCAACCTCACTGTAAGGTAGCAGTTGACGTACGAATGTAAATGTGCTGAAACCAATATGAAGTCAGTGCAGTCTCAAATGCGAATCTCTACGGTGCCAACCAGCACACCTCTGTTTGCACATGATGTACTGAATTTTCTTCACCGCACTACAACATTTATTCAACTGGGAGTACTTTAACACTTCACTGCATGTTGAAATAATTTAAATGCTTCTTAGTATCTGTTGACTTATTGGAACATGAACTCCATTCCTTTTAAAATACAGAGCTTCTATCTTGGTCTCTGCCATGGTGGTAGTAGTAGTTATTTTAGCACTAACTTTAACTTAATTGTTATTCATCTTGAATTGGGAATTTATGTTATTGAGCTTTAATTTTGCTGTACTTCGTCAGTAATGTGTTATCATCTTTGAAGACCTGAGGCTCTGAGTTTATTGGTAGCAATTGGAGCAATTGGAGGCTCTGAGTAAATTGGTAGCAAAACTGTAGAATTCAATGTCATGTCAAGGATAGTTTTTGCCTTTTTCCAGTAAAATGAGTATTTGACTTTTCTGTACTACATTTGAATTCTAGTCCATTATGTGTCACGCTTATTTCCTTCTGCTTCTGTGTATAGATTTCAGTCTTCTAACGCTGAATAGAGAGAATGAGATTGTTACTGACTGTAAAAAGCAAACAAATCTTTTGTCTTTTCTTGTTTGTTCTTTCAACGTGAAAGTTTGCTTGAAATATTTTTATAGTTCTTTATAATGTGATGATTTTAAATGGCTCTGCTACTTATATGTATGCTGCAAAGCTGAATGGAAGTTAAATGCTGGATCTTTCTCATGGCCTTTATATTTTCTCAACCTGTTCATCTCTGAATGCTGTTGAGCTTATCAGAACATAGAACTTGTGTCTCCCTTGCTCTTAATGCTCTGCCAAGTCTTAAAATTATTTCCTGCTAAATACTTGTTTTCTGCATTTAGATGTGTTGCACAGTAACAAGTTCCCTTAGCAATAGTTGATGTAGGTATTTCTGAAAAAGGAAGTCCTCACCTCACTTCTTGGTATCTACTCTCTTAAGCATAGGAACCCTTGGGGCCAAATAGAATCATATTCAGTTAAACACTCTTAATCTGCATGACTTCTTGTAGAATAGCAGGGTTATCCTTGTCTTATGTCATGACAGGTGTTTTTTACTGTCAGTGCAATATGAAGACTTGAATGTTTAAATCATATGTTTATTCTAATGCCATACTAGTTCTTGACATGGCAGTTGCTTGCAGAAAGCTTTTGTCCAGGAAATCAAACATCTATCTGTCGAGAGGACTACAGTAGACAGGATGGTTCTGAAAACTAAGAGCTAAATTTAGAAAAGGCTATTTTCATACACCTGGATGAAATCAGGAATCTGAAAGTTTGTACTGTGAAGATGCAGGCCTTTTTTGTGTGAATTAGAGCCTACTTACAGTTTGATTTTTCTTTTCTTTAGTATAATGCTTCACCACAGCAGCAAAGAGATATAATAAAGAGTAGGAGTCTGGACAGGAGGCTACAAGAACCGATAGTTTTAACAAAATGGAGACACAGCACAATTGTGTTGGACACCAACGATAAGGTAGGAGCAAGTTAAACAGCATGCTGCAATGTGAACTGTTCTCGATTTGTGAAGTATTGAAAAGAAACCGCCATGTATGAATTTCTGAAATCTTGTTTTATGTTTTGCATCACTGTTTGATAACATTCAGAGAATCCAAGGACTGCTTGATAATTTTGCTGTTGTTTCTTTGTCAGTGGTAGCCTTATTCTTGTTAGCCTTGAAATAACTCATGTTAATTCAGAGTTTGATGTTTATAGTCATTTTACTTATAATTGGGAATTTCCTGTAATTCAGTTCAGGCTTTGGAAAGGTTTTAAATTCAAGAATTGTGAATGTGGGCAAGGTTCCCATGTAAGGTATATTGATATTTCATGCCTGAATATTTTAGTTGTAGGAGACGCTAAGCAAGAATCCCCTTTAAACATGGCAGATGAGTAGCTGAAGTATTCATAGAGTTGAAATAAAACTTTTGTTTACTAAACCAAAAATTCTAAATTAGAGATACAAATAGTGGTGTTATGTAGTGAGCTAATCCCTTTAATGACAGTTCTGCTGATCTCCTCTGTAATATGCGAAGAGAAGTTGTGCTTAATTACAGCAGGGCCGTAATGTTGTTTAAGGGCAGAGCACAGTACTGAAAGTGCTAAAATGCTTGGTTTTATTTCGCCTGCGGAGCTGAGCTGGGAGTTTAGTCAGGACAGAGCTGAGTCAGTAATAACAGAAGCTGTTTTCTGTTCATTCTCTGTGGCATGTTCTTGGTAATCTGTTGGGGGCTGTCAACTAATAGATGCATGCATAGCTAGCAAGCTAGCATAGATAGCAAGCATGGGGACAGAGCCTCTCCGTTGTTCTTCATCTGCCTGTGTCTTTTTTGTCTGATTTCTATCATAGCCATTTCTACTTGCACTGTGCCATTCTGCCAGTGCATGTGGAGAGCTCATGTAAGCAGAGAGGAACTGAAATTGGTGTTGTAGGGGTAATGAATGGCTTGCTGATTTTTGGAACTTCACAGCAGTCTGACCCGAGATTCATGGAAACAGAAATGCATCTTAATGCTGAAGTGTTAGCATAGGCTACTGACAATAAGATGCCAAGAAACTGGCTTGTAAACTTCTGTTCTGTAAAGATACATGGAGAAGTGAAATGACATCAGTGTATTTCTGGGAGTATGGAGAATGACCAGTAAGTGTGCAATTACACATGCCTGTGTCAAAGACAAGTGGACAAAACACAGTAGTAGTAATGAAAACGGATCTACTGCTCAGAATGTTACGTGCCTGACATGTTACTTCTGGAATATCCCAGTAGTTCGTGTTGGAATGGAGTGTTGTGGAAAAGGAAGCAAGTGAGTTACCATGAGTTGACTTAGTTCTTCAGAATAGAATTTATTGAATTTGATTTTAAGTGTTGAAGCTGTCAGTTTAGAATGTCATATGTAGTGCAGAGGACCCAGGGATCGTGCTTGGCTGACAATGGCGCACGCTGCATCTAGATGCATCAGTTTAGCTTTAGCAATTCCAAGGTTTCTTTGCCCTTCTTCATCCTTCCTGTTCCTCTTAAGCATCTTTATGTATCAAATGTGTTGTCACCTGTGTTTGAATGGCCAGATGGAGTTCTGCAAAATCAAAGCTGGAGGGAGTCCTCTAGCTTCATGTAAAGTTTACATTTCACAGTACAAACACTTCTGTTGGCAATAAAGTAAAAAATTTGGCCATACTTTTAAAGGAAGATTTTTTTTTTTTACAGGATTTAAATTTGCTTTGGGCTGGCTTCTATGTAGCTCAGTGTCAAATGAAGATGCTCATGTAAAGCATCGATTAGGTGGAGCTGCTTATTTCAAAGACCCAATAGTCTAGTACCAAGACCTTAAGCCCGGTGAAACAAATGTGCAACTGTACAAATGTCTAGTGTAGTAACCAGGAGAAATTGTGTATAAGCTGCATCTGTGAAGTCTTAAGTCAGTAGCTTAGTTAATGCAGTTCTAACAGCTTTAAAATAAGCAGTCATCATGCATTTGTTACTGATAAGGTTTCTGTATGTAAGTTTATATAAAGCACAATGCTCATGCTTCAAGAAAATTAAAAATGTACCATGAGTGTTTTGTGGAAGGACAGGGAGGCCGTTCATTTGTTGAGTGCATCGATGCATCCGTGTTGTTATCAGTGGTAGGCACGTTGTTACATGTGTTGCTTAGAGGCAGTCTGTGATAAAGGATTAGTTAATGACCATGTGTACTAGCTGTCTTCTTCCAGAGCTGCTTAGTGGTGAGAACTATGGAGTGAAATAAATATAAAAACAGCAACTGGTTTTCAGATGGATGGTTTCACCAGCCATCTGGGGGGGTGGGGGAGAAATGCAAGAGAAATAACAGAGACCAAATGCTGTTTTTCTTCTGTTTGAAATTCTTACCAGATTTTTACGGGGTCAATACTTCAGAGGAAACACACGTGCCTTTTTGGTTCCAGCATTTTTTCTGGTTTTCAGACATTTTCTTTTGCTCCATCATCAATGTCTAGTTTAGAAGAACAGTGAATCTCTAGAAAGTTTTGGTCATTTACTATAAGGAAATCAACTGCCAGGACTCACAGAAGTTAATAGAGCTGGTATAAACTTTTCTGTATGTACAGCTATTTTTTATGCTGGTCTTACATTTATTGTCCGCACAGAAGCATAGGCCGTTCTTCAAATTTTGTTTTCCACGTGGTGCCTTGTAATTTGTTTGTATTTCAAACATGCTTCATAATGTGATTGCAGTCATACAAAGAAATCTGCTCCTTAATATGGATGAAAGCTTTGCTTTAAGCTGATAAAGTATGTATTAACTTTTTTTTTTTTTTCAAATGGGTACATGCTTAATAATCTGGTTTGATTGGGCCTTAAGTATTGTAAGAACACTGTTTAGTTAAGCAGGTTTATAATACAAATATTTCAGAATATCATGAATGCTCAGAACAACCTATTTTTGTGAGAGCGGGGGGGAAATTGGAAAGTGTGCTTTTAGGGGTGAAAAAGGTTGTTTTTAATTGAAAAACATTGTGAGAAAGAATAATTTATACTAATTATTTAAATTCTATAGGAATCATCAAGCTCTTCTAAGGCCAGTTTTCCTGAAAATGAGTCCTCTCCTTCTTCACCAAAGCATCAAGCCACAGTCAGTATGGAAATTGTTTAAATAAGTAAATGTTGTAGAAACGTGCTATTTGTGATTAGAAAATTGCTTGTTATTGGGAGAAAAGAACAGGATAGAACTAATGGCACTATACAAGGAGTGTATTGCATCCAACTGGGCTTTCAAAAAAAAAAAAAAAAAAAGAATATTTGACTTAAAAACAGCTTTGTGAGAGTGGTGGATGTGTAGCTTAGTTGTGTCAAATTATGTAGGATTGACTTTTTCCTCCAAGTCATGACTTCATACCTAGCAACCTGGTAGTTTACAAGCAGAAATAAACTTTCTGTATCCACTGTGTCTATCACTGTCATTGGTCACTAATAGCTCATATGATGTGATGCCTTCATTTTTCACTTGTGTTTTCACCTGTTGAAAACTTGTAGTAATCTTGAGAGCCTTATATAAATAAGCCTTGTCTTTTTGCTTTCATAGAAGAACGGGAGGGAAACTTCAACTTGCTAAAGACTTGTTATGAATGCTAAACAGATTTTTTTTTGCCTCAGTTGAAGTTTTAAATGTGAACACTTGTTTGATCTTGAGATGTTAGGTTTTGTAGCAGAACTTGCTATTGCTTTTAAACAATAGGAGAAAAGAAGTCTGCTCTCTTTAGCTGTCTCTGGAACTTAATATTACAAAAAAAAGTTGTATTTTTGTGTTTTGTTATTTAGACTTCTCTTCCCCCCAGTGAAATATTACCATAATTTTCTCCTTAGTACCCTCTAGTGTTGCTGTTAAGTAAGGCATGATGATATGCTTTCCAAGTAGGTTTTATTCTTTTTCGGAACATTCATAACGGTTCCCTGTGCAATTTTTTAATACCGCAGAATATTGGAGAAGGTGAGCATGGGTTACCCAGGCACTGAGGTCCTATTTTTGGAAAATAATATATATTTTCACTGGCTTGGGAAGGCACTCTGGCTCAGTAGAGATATTAGATTAAGACGAGCAATTACTAATGGACCAGAACAGCATGAATCACCAGATAAATGCTATCTTTGAAAACACATCTCTTGTGTTTAATGCAAACCACATAAAACACGCAAATAAAAATCTGTAAGATTCATGAAATACAGCTCTGTGTCTCTGATAAAGACAGTGTCAGAGTCAAGTTTTCCTCTTCTATTCTGTATTCTGTGATTATTCTGTGGTCTGCTTAAATTTGAGATGTTCTCTCTAACATTCTCCTCTAAATATCTTGTATTTTCAGTGGATCTAAAATTGAGGATGTTTTTGTTATGATAAAGCTAATTTAGATCTTTTCCCTAATTGATTATTTCAACTAATAGATTACTTCTCAATAGTGCAGTAGTGCAATAGAATAGTGCAAATTGACTATTTCCTTTTTATCCTGTGCTATTTTTTAAAAATATGCCTTATTTTTCTTATTCTTGCACAGAAACTAGAAATATTCACTCCTTTGTAACTTAAACATACCCTTCTAGTTCATTGTTATTCTTTTTTTGCTTTTCACTGCTTGATCTCCAAAGTTGTACAGTGGCATACAAATTAAATGATTTTCATCCACAGTGTATAATTAAGTAGCTTAAAATTGTAATCTTTCTCTTGGGGCTAGGAAAAAATAGGACATGGAATGTTTTGCTCATCTGTTTGAAAACTAATTTATTAGTATTTTTATGCAGTTCAGGAATGATTTATTTAAAATATACAGTTAACTTGAGTTGGAAGAATTCTGTTGAAGAATTTAGGTTGTTTGTCAGATATCTCCTTTTTTTTAGTGGCAGACACAAACACAAAATTACTATTATACAAATCAATATATCCTTGCTTAAAATTTCTGCTGTGTTGTACCACAAAAGTTTTAAGTTTTTTTTTTCTTTTAAAGAACCTAGGCCCTGTAGAAGGAAAGCATTATATCTTCTTAGTGGTAATTAGTATACTGGAATATTTTCCCATGAAAAATCTTGATTTTACTGATGCTGCTTGTTTAAATGTACTTACAGCAGTTTCTTGAAGTTACAACACTGGCAAAGATGGCTTATTGCCAGATACTGATTGTTCGAGGGGATTGAATTCAGTGATGTGATGGCAATAAAAGCAAATTTTCTTTTTAATTTGTCTTATTCCATCTTGCAGGGTCAAGAGAAATATGGATTATTGAATGTGACAAAAATTACAGAAAACGGGAAGAAAGTTCGGTAGGTCCTTCTACTTTTAGAAGTACGTGTGCATACGAGTGGGCAAGAGATTCCATATTTATCAATGCTACTCTACCTGTATGTGATGAATGGCCTCATCTGTAGTTTCCTTTCTTTGCTTCGGGGCGGGCACCTGCGTTATAAATCCTAATGTAAAACCAACTAATACTGTCTAACCTAATTCCAGTGTTTGCAGAGTCAGTACCAAATAGTGTCTAAATGTGGTTTTTCCTCAGATTTAATTTAGGTTTACTTTTTTACCTGTAATTTTTTGAAAGGGATTTTCTTAGGTCTACTATTGTATATGTCTATATCAACATTCCCAAATTTCTGAAACATGAAGCATTATTTCTTTTTTAAGGATTAAATAGCACACAGCTGATTTTCCAGAGACCCTCTGACCTGGTCCAGGGCCAGGTGGGCAGCAGGTCTGATCTCCATCTTGGTTCCCCAGAGCTGCTTCTAAGAGCCCAGTAGGAAGAGGTAGATGGTGGCTCATACAAGCTGCTGCTGGTGCAGTATTCCCTCATCACTTAGGGCAAATCTGTTTGGAATCACTGATCTGGATTATTGGGCTGCTTTACCAGAATACTGCAGTGTGACCCTCCCGTCACTTTGAGAGCTGCTCAATAATAATTAATGTTTAGACAGTGGGAATGGATTGTTAGAGCTTGTAAAGCTTTCTATTTTATTTTATTTTTAACCTCTGGGCAGATATTTAGGCACAAAAATTGCCAGACAGCTAAAGAACTGATGAGTTCCTTTCCTGTATTTTTTTGGATGTGTAACAAATATTTTGTTACTGGTGTTAATGAGCTTACTGCATAAAAGTGGGGCACGTACATCCCAATAAGATGTGATCAGTCAATTTCAGAATTATGCAGTGCTTTGGCATAATCTCCTTAGTACACAGTAGGCTGAGCATTCCAGATCAGCCCTTTTGAAATTATAATTGTATGGCATTCCTTCTGGTGAGCTGCTCCCACTACTAATTAGGTTTGTTTGATTTAGATTTTGATGGTCAGGCTGGGACAATTAACATATGTTCACTTCTGCAAATATGCAAGCAATTAAGACTTACTGATGGCACTGATGACAATATATATGGTTAAGTATATTAACGTGCAAGTCAGCTGGGCAGCAGTGACACACAGCTTTAGTATCTGCTTTTAAAGTCAATTTATTATGTTTTGTTTACAAATATTTACAGAAAGAATTGGATGTCATCCTGGGCGGTATTACAAGGTTCATCACTGCTGTTCACTAAAACCCAAGGAAGTGGAACTGGCTGGGTAAGCTCTGCAACAAGGCCTCACCTTCTTTTAAGTATTGATATCATAAAGCACAACAAATTACAGCCCTGTTGTTTATTGGTCTTAAATACCAAGATGTATGCACAATTTAAAAAAAAATAATTGTCTTACTGTTTAGTGATAGCTTTGAACTTTTGTTTTATAACCATATAATGTGTGATAAATATTTGCATCTATTTTGAAAGAAAAATTTCACACTGGAGACAATGACAATGATTCTTCAATATTGATATCATTTCTACTTTAATAACATTATAGTTAAATTGGCTATAATCCTGCTACATTCCTACATGAATCAATATAAAAATGGTTTGTTACCTGTGGCTTTCTTACTTACTTTGGAAGTCTGATATTAAAAATAAACGTAGATCTCCTATAATAGCTAAGGAGAGGTCATACAAAGTTATTCCAGGATGTTGTCACACTGGTAACAACAAAATTGCATCTTGCCCAACAAAATTTCTTCTTACTGATGTAGGCTATGCTGCTGTGCTTTGCTGATTTTTCTACTTGACTCACTTTCTGCTGCTACAGTTTTTTGGGCAGCGAATTGATACTGACTGTTCTTTTCCAAAGCTCTGAGTTTGGGTTTTTTTTCTGCCGTTTTGTTGCTGCAGAAGGGGTGGTTGCACAAAAGTGGATAAACTTGCTTGAAAAAAAAACACTGGGAGTAGCAGGGAATGGAATGGTGAAGTTGGACAAGGTGGTCAAACAGGTGGAAAACAGTAGGGAAGGAAAAAACAATAAGGATTAGAAGCATGAGATAAGTTGAACTGCACTGTTTGTTGTAAAAAGTGGACTTTGTAACTTAAGGAGATCTGCCCATACTGAGTGTGGGAAGAGGAAGAGGGTATGATGCATGTCAGAGGGTCAAGCGCAGAAAAATGAACAGAAGCATGTACACCTGAAAGTTACTGACTTTCCCACCTGCAAATGTTGGGATGCTGGGTAAATATAGTTAGTATTATTTGCAAGTGAGAGAAATAATATAAAAAAAAAAAAAAAAAAAATCTGTGAACTACTTTTTCATACATTATCTTCACTGACAAAATATATTGAAGAAATATTAGAGAATCTTAAAAGGTGAGTTCCAAAGCAGGAAGTGTTAGGATTTGGAAAGCTTTAAAACTTGGTCTTGTCTTCTTTCATACCCTTTAGTCACTGTCTATTGTTCAGTCAAGTCCATTTTCATCATCCTACTTCATGAACTGGAAAATTCCCAGCCATTCAGGATGAGGTGTGATATTTGGTTTGATATGTGGTCTCAAAGAGTACTATTATTTTTTTATTCTAAAAAATTTTTAATGCTCTTAATCCAAATTTAACAATTGATGGAAAAAAGCAAAACAAAAATATGCAGCATACTAATTTTAACTATCACTGTTCCTGATTGTATGATGCAGTTATAAATGAATAAATGTATGCCAGACTGAATGATCTGCTTAAAAGAAAAAAAATAATAATAATAGTCGTGTAATGTAGTGATAATAGTTGTGTAATGTAATAATAATAATAATACTCTGCTTGGCTGGGGAGACCAGTGTTAGCTGTGTTACACCTTTCAAACAGTCCGTTAGTGGAAAAAAGAAGTTACCAATTCTTTTGATAATTTAAGTGCAGCAAAAGTATTGTGATCACTAATATATATGTAGTAAGAGTATTTCTGCATCAAACAGTTAAATACTGACAGTATGCAGAACTTTATTCTGTTGGTACTATTCATATTTATAATTAAATTGAGAATGTCAAGGGAGAGCATCAACTGTGTGCATGTTTGCATTTGGCTTACTCAGCACATGCTCTTTTTGATCTTTGTGCACAAGATTGTTTGGGGGGACATTAAAAATTGCACCTCTCTTGTCAGAAACTTTGATCTTTATCCATGTTTTAATTGAGTAAAGTCAAGTCTATGTGACATGAGAGAATTTGCTTCTTTGCTTCCTGTTTGCTTCTTCATCTAGCAGAAGATGATTTTTTAGCTGTGTCTAATAATTGATGTAACCATATCATTTTTTGTGCATTGTTTTGTGACTTCATCACTTTTCTTCCTTTTCTCGTCAAGTCATTTTGCCAAGGGCTCTCAATCCCTGAGCTCTTGCTCTCGCTGCTTTCTTCTTGGAAAAATGCTCTCAGTCGTCGACCTGCTGTCACCTATGTAAACTCTGCCCAAGTTTCAGCTCTCAGTGTATGTGTTCTTGTTGCATGCCTCTTGTCGCTTTAAGGCCATTTGCCACTAATCTTGAAAGTAAATTTAAGCATTCCAAAAGTTAAGTTTTATCACTTCAAATAACACCTTATGTATCCTGTTTGCTATTTTTCAAAGTGTTTTGGTTTTTTTTTTTAAGATAAAAATTAACAAAAGTGTGTTGTAATAATGCTGTAGTTGTTTTAATGGAACAAAGATCAACTATTATCATCAGCGCCTGAATTCTAATCCCAGATTTGCCTAACGTTTGAACCACCAGCGTCTTAACTAATAAACAGCATGATGTGGTCACGTTTTGTTTCTTTTTAACAGATACTATGTCTAATTCTTTCTAACAGAACTTATTCAGACTGTTTTTAAGGCTCCTGTGGTGCCTTTGATACATCAATGTACATGAAATTGGTTAATGTCAGCTATAACTGAAATAAAAATGTTATGCATCAAAAAAAAAAAAGGAAAAGAGCTCCATGGCATTCTGGCTTTATGCTACATACATAAAGCTGATATAAATTTGTAGAACTCCTTATGTATAATTTAATCATCTGTATTGGTCATATGTTGAAGGGTAGCTGCCAAGCTTGGATGTACTCTTTATTGGAAACTGAAAAATTGTTGGTAGCTAATATGATAGTTTCATGGTGGAAAAGAAGGAAATAGTTAAGATTCTTGTTAGAAGGAAAAAGAGGATTGACTGGCTATATAAGCAGTTTTTAGTGTTTTAGTGCTGATTATTAATTTAACCAGAATCAAATTAAAGCTTTCACAATAAAGAAGTGTGTGTGTGTGTATATATATACACACATCTTATATAACATTAAAAGCAATGTATCACTTCTTGACTTTTTGAGGACTGTAATCTGGTGGCCACTGTAACTACATTGCTATCTCTCCTGTGCTCCCTGAAGAGTGGAGAGAGTGCTAAATATTTTGGATTCCATTAAGATCCTTGAAAACGTGACACTTTTTGATTACCATGGCTCTATTATTATTATTTTTTTGTCAGGAGGCAGTAACTAGGAGTTTTCAATTAAACTTGTGCTAAAAATGATGCAGCTCTTTTTATTTCTGTTCAATGAACCTGTGTGTGTGGAAGCCACGTAATTTTTATGCATTATTATATTGTTTAAAAGGCTGTTTTCTGTAAGGGAAATAGTGGATTTCACTCATCTCTCTTTCAATTCTTTCAGTATGTTGAAAGCTTTTCTCTTTTGTTGTGAAGGAGATGTAATAGCTACTGATGGATATTAGTGATGGGGCTTCAAAAAGAAAAACAGCAGCAGCAAATAGTAATTGCTAGAAGGATTTGTTTGTTAACCTTATGTAATAGCTGCATTTCTTCAGTGTCGGGTGTGCTGGTGGTAAACCAGAAGTGAGTAAACTTCCCACTGAAAGATCAAGGAAATAAGTGCTCTTCACAGTTCATGTGGGCAAGCTCTGTTTACAGTGCCATACCACTCCTTACAGCGTACAAGAGTGCTGTATGTACATTGCTGTAGTTCATCAGTATTGCACAGCTGAGTATACAGGGCTCAGCTGATAATAATGAGGAATGTTTGAAATGTAAATACTTTTAGTAGATTTCAGAAAAGCTCTCTAATTCTGCTCTGGTAAAATAGAATGTCTTGGTGTTTTTTCTTCTTCTTGTTCAAGCTGTAAGTTCTTTGGGACTGGTAACAGAACTTCAGAAGCATCTGTCCCTTGGCACTATTTCTGAAGAAGACATGGAATTAGAAAGTTCTATGAAACTGATTGGGAACAGAATTATTAGACTGGCTGCTGTCATTTGTGTTTCCCAATGTCTTCCTATACATAGAAGCCAGTTCAGTTTCCAAAAAAAGCTGAAATATATCCCACTACTGGCTGTGTGGTTTGTCCTATGCGTGCACCCATGATGTGGAGACAACTCCTGAAAACAAGAAAAAGTGTGATTCTGATGTCAGCACATAACTCCAAGGCAGTCCTCATGCAACTCAGCATCTGTGTCTGAGTGAAAAAAAACAACAGTCATTACACTTTCCAAAAAGGGGAAATTATCTCTGCCTTGAAAATTGCATAAACATGTCCCATGACTACTTCTTTCTCCTAGAAAAATCTGTCAGAAGAGACTGTAGGACAACTTACTATGTTAGGGCTTTTGTCAGCAGCATGTACTAGACCTCTTCCCTCTTTCTCTTTCATTTCTGCTCTCTGCAACTTCTCTGACAGCGGAAAAGAGAACTGCAGTCAGAACTGGGAGTAAGGACTGAATGTATCACAGATCACAGAATCACAGAATTGTAGGGGTTGGAAGGGACCTCCAGAGATCATCGAGTCCAACCCCCCTGCCAAAGCAGGTTCCCTACAGCAGGTTGCACAGGTAGGCATCCAGGCAGGTCTTGAACATCTCCAGAGAAGGAGACTCCACCACCTCCCTGGGCAGCCTGTTCCAGTGCTCCGTCACCGCACTGTAAAGAAGTTCTTGCGCATGTTTGTGCGGAACTTCCTATGCTGCAGTTTCCAGCCATTTCCCCTTGTCCTGTCTCCACTCACCACTGAAAATAGTCCGGCCTCACCATTCTGCCCCCCACACCTTAGATATTTATAGACCTGGATCAGGTCCCCTCTCAGTCTTCTTTTCTCAAGGCTGAACAGACCCAGTTCACTCAGCCTTTCTCCATAGGAGAGATGCTCCAGGCCCTTCACCATCTTCGTGGCCCTCCGCTGGACTCTTTCTAAGAGATCCCTGTCTTTTTTGTACTGGGGAGCCCAGAACTGGACGCAGTACTCCAGTTGAGGCCTTACCAGGGCAGAGTAGAGGGGGAGGATCACCTCCTTTGACCTGCTGGCCACGCTCTTTTTAATGCACCCCAGTAAGCCATTGGCCTTTTTGGCCACAAGGGCACACTGCTGGCTCATGGCCAACCTGTCATCCACCAGGACACCCAGGTCCCTTTCCGCAGAGCTCCCCTCCAGCAGGTCATCCCCCAACCTGTACTGGTGCATGGAATTATTCCTCCCCAGATGCAAGACTCTACACTTGCTTTTGTTAAACCTCATCCGGTTTTTTACTGCCCAGCTCTCCAGCCTATCCAGGTCTTGCTGAATGGCAACACAGCCTTCAGGCGTGTCAGCCAATCCTCCCAACTTCATATCATCGGCAAACTTGCTGAGGGTGGCCATTATCCCCTCATCAAGGTCATTGATGAAGATGTTGAACAAGACCGGACCCAGCACAGACCCCTGAGGAACACCGCTAGTTACAGGCCTCCAACCGGACTCTGCACCACCAACAACGACCCTCTGTGCTCTGCCAGTCAGCCAGTTCTCAACCCACCTCACTGTCCACTCATCTATCCCACACTTCCTCAGCTTTGTTATAAGGACGTCATGGGGGACAGTATCAAATGCCTTGCTGAAATCAAGGTAGACTACAATGTCATGTTTTCCAACATGCACGAAGGTTGCTGTGAACTCCATTTCTGAGCTGGGACTCAACCAAAAGCTATTAAGAAACATCCTTAGATGAGAAATCTGAGAATCAAGATAGAAAGCAGGCAGTTTTTTCAGATGTTAGTTGACACTGTGTAAATTAGAAGTATTCTTTCATTCTGATATTTCACAGGGTTAGGTTGTTTCATTCTGATCATCATTTAATTAGGAATCAGGTAGGAAGATTTTCTAGCTGTAAACAGCCTTTCTAAAACAGTTAGCATTAACTAACATCCTTGCTGTGAATTTAATCAGAAGCAGCAGATTAGTTCTGTTTTTTGAGCTGTGTTTTCTCACCTCAGGTGCCGTTGTTGCGGTACAGACTGGAAGCCTTGTGATGTTTGCAGCAAGGATGCTGTCCTGAGACTCGGGTCAGCTTGAATGTTGTCACATGAGCACAAAATATATATATTTAAATTATTATTATTTCATAACTAGAAAAGAAGCTTTGTGATGGATTTGCTGTAGACTGTCCCCCAAATGTATGTCAATTTTTTTCTTCTGCAGCCAATTGACTTAATGCTTTCTCTATACATTAAAAGCAAACAAAACTTACTAACAATTAGCTTTTTGTTTGCGAATCGTCTTCCTTGAGAAATTATGTTTTAAAGCTATGGGATGTATACTGTGAACCTGGTAGAAGTACTTGGCTATACCCAGCATAATGGTAAAGTAGGAAGTAAAGATAGCTCTTATTCATGCTGTGTTCCTCCAAATTGGTTGATAATGGGTTAAATGCTTCTTAGTTGCTTTGGTTACTTGTTTTTTAGAAGCTAGACAGTGAAATTGATTTCTGTTTACTTACTAGGGTATGCTAAAGGAAAATACTGAATAGATTTAGTATAGAAAGCATCACTGAAAACATTTAAAAAGAGATTTTCTTCTGCGAATGTAAAAACTGAAGATGCTTGAGACTTTCCACAAGAATCGAGCTATGATCAAATTCTCCGTAGACTTCTACCACTTTCAACAGGAACAAGTCTGCTGAAATCTGATCAGAATTTAAAACTACTGGAATTTTAAAATCCTTAGGCTGAAGCAGTTCATAATAGGCATGAATAAAGAGATTTTGGTGCTTTTTGTTTGTTTCAGTTTTTCTGGTATTACGTTAGTTTATTTGTGGCAGGATGCTGTGTTTGCTTTAAATTGCATAGGCTGTGAATCAAGTGATAGTGTGTTACATTCAGGAATTGCAAGTCTATGTATCTTGGAACCTTTTGTTATTAGTATTTTTCTTAAAGTTCATCATCATTGTTCCTTTTTTTTTTCCAGAAGTTTGGTGTGAATCAGTCCAAGCCAGAATTTACAGTGGATCTCAAAGGGGCATTGATTGACTGGGCTTCAAAGGACAAATCCAGCAAAAAGAATGTCATTGAGGTAAATTATTTTACTTATATGCAAAACTCTAAGCTTTCAAGCAATTTCAACAATTGTCTCTAAAAACTTCAGGTTTTTTGCATTTCTTCTCTGTAAATCGTACACTTATGTATCTGCAGGAGATGTCCATTCTTAATATATTTGTACAGGATATGCTTTTCAATTTTAAGACAACTTACTTTGTGCTTTTACTGATTTTAGAGTAGCTATTTATCATCTGAAAGTTGTGCCAGCGCGAAGTTTAACTTCATGTAATTTGATTTTGGAGTTCTAGCATGTTTATCAGTTCTGATGACATCTGTGTTTGTTTCTTTAAAGCTAAAAACCCGCCAGGGAACTGAGCTCTTAATTCAGTCTGATAATGACAGCTTCATTAATGAATGGTATAAAGTCCTTAACTACACCATCAACAATCAGGTAGGTATTTGAATCATGAAGGCTCTGATTTCAAGGCAGTATTTTTTAGCAAAATAATGTATGTAATTACTCCAAGTAGCTCATATACATCTTCATTTTGTCATTTTCTTGGGAATGGGCTGGGGATATGATGATTCCCAATGATAAGAAATAAAATTGTTGTTGTGCCAAGGAAAGAGCAGTGATCCACTGGATTAAGAACCGGGAGGTGTGGACTGATCTCCTCAGAAATGAGCTTTTTTTCTCTCAAGAAAAGAGAGGGGGGGTGAAAGGGAGGGTGACCAACAAAAGAATGCTCACTTCAGCATCTGCTATTGCTATTCCTTTCAGGCTAAATTAAAGTGTGAATCAAAAGCCTAGAGACGTAGTACTGCACAGGGAAAAATATACCTTATTTAGACCATCTGATAATTTGAAGCACTGAAAGTTTTGGGTACAAAAATGAATCAGATCTGAAACAAACTTAAATTTGAAGAAAACCCTCTCTTGTAATAGTAGCTGTGAATGTGAATGATGGCTGTGGCTTGCTCAGATCTGAAGCCCAAAGGAAGGCTACAGCTTAGATTCATGTCTCTCTCCTCCCTCAGGGAGCTGTTATGTCAGTATGTTACATAGAAGGAATATCTGTGAAGGATATCTGCTCTGTTTTTACACACACAAATTTTGACTTGGTCCGTTTTACAAACCTAAATTCTAGGTGATATATTCAAATCTAGGAGATCTGAAACTTAACAATCCTGAAAAGCTTTGAGGAAGAGAATCCTGTTCACATGATGTCAGTGGCAGTTGGATCCTTGGCAGGGACATTAATTGAACGTTTGAGTATATTGACATTTTAAAAAGTCTATCTGAAGCTTTTGAAAAGCAATAAGGAATGAGGATTGTTTAAAGCTCACGTCTGCTGTGCAAGTTAAAGTGCAAATTAACTGGTGTTACGCACTGAGACCAAAGGAAGCTTTCTTATTTCCTGATGGAATGCAACATAGGTGCGAGGCAGCAGACAATTTCTTCAGCATCTGCCCTCATACAGCAACGTGATTTGCATTTCCATTTAACTGTGGGTTTTTTGTTCTTTTTGAGAATATGCTGAAAGAACATTAATCCACAGAGCAAGGCTTTTGGACCCTGGTATCGATACTCTGTTGGACTGAATTCAGTGTGTACTTTGACAGAGGTCTCATTTCCAACTGGCAGTCTGTTTCTGTCACAGAAAACTTAAACTAGGGAGATTAGAAACAGGATAAATGCTGTAGAAATTGATTTTGACTTTATCAGCCAGGTGCTTCTGTTGCAGAACATATGAATGAAACAGCTGATGTCTACTGAATTTGGGAGGAAGAAAGAAGTTGATGTAATTAAATTTTTGTCAGTATTGGGTCTTATGACCAAATGCTTCTCGAAGTTACTGCCAGCAAGAATGGTATCATCTCTGAAGATAATTTTAGCATCTAGAATTCTGGAAAGAATTAAGTGAAAGGGAAAATAGCAGTGTATTGTAGAGCAGTCTACATGAAATGTATTTTTAATGGTGTATTCTCTGAATTGGTAAACTTACCTTTATCTTCTTAAATGTAATAGGTAGTAGAATCTGATGAAGCATTAGAAGATGAGGTACCAGATTCTCCTGGGGTGGAAAAACAAGACAAAGAAAAAGAGAATAAAGACTCTAGGAAACTTCGTTGTGAGTAGAAAACTTTCCAATAATTGATTTTAGGAATGAAAAAAAAAAATAAAAAAATTACCTTGTCTTCACTCGTGTGTAAACAGAAAAGAATTCAAGAGGACATTTTCCATTTGGTGCCAGTTTCTGACTTCTATCTGTTTTCCTAATCATACTTAAAAAGTAGGAGAAAACAGGCAGTAAAGAAATAATCTGTTCTCAAGGTATACTCACTTTTGTCCAATGTGTAGAAGTAATTGGATGTTTTTGTTTTCTCTGGCATAAATTGTTTTGCATAAGAATCTCTTTGCCCTTATTCGAAACAGGTTTGGATAGTTTTACTTTTTTGTCCATGGTGCAGCACCTGTAAATATTTTCACTGTTAACTTACACTTCAGTTTCAGTAAATTGCTAACCCTATATTGGATCATTTACATAAATGAAACATTTTTAATCTCACACTCAGAATTCGAAAGAAATTTCTTCTAGCCACAGAAATTTTTCTTTGCAATGAAATATATTAATCAGGCAGTCTGTTTTGTCCTTTACTTCTGGGCTGCACGTAGATTGCAAGGAAGTACTTATTTAATTTAAAATGCTTGGTGAGAGCCAGGGCTAGTTCTGAAACACAGCTATATGTTTTAAATTCCATGTTTATTTTAAGTTACTATTTAGTTATTTTCACACACAGCACTTGGTGACAGGTTAGCCTCTTGGCAGTTTGAAAAATGGATGCTATGTACAAGAAATTAAAAAAAGAAAAAAAAAAAAGGAAAATGTGAATGCAGTGTGAATTTGAATAGTTTATTTTCTTTTTTTTCTTCTGTGTTTCTCTGTATTTGTTGTCGAATTTCTTTTCCAAGGAACCAGTGTTAAAAAAAAGTTGTTCTTGTGAATATTCTTACTAACTGTATTTTTATTTCCAGCGGTGAAAATACCTAGCAATATCGATGCCACAGATCAGAAAAAGACCAAAACGAAGCTCAAGAAGTTTCTCACACGACGACCTACATTACAGGCTGTCCGTGAAAAAGGCTACATTAAGGGTAAATGAACCTTTTTAACAAAGGAAATAATTTGAGAAACTGAATTTGATAATTCACGTGTAAAATGGGGTTCATGTCGTCTAGTTTTAGAGTAAAACATGAATGTGGCCTGCCTAACAAGTCTTGGATAGTGAAACTGGTGATTGTTTGTTGTTCTTCTGAGTCTTCTGAGCAATGCTGTTAGCTACTAAACTTTGTCAAGGATGTCCTTTTCATCCCATTATTGGCAAAATTGAAGTGGAAAATGAGAGCCCAGGAGCCCCTGTGGAGTCACAGCACTTCTGAGCTAGAAAGTCCATTTGGTCTGCTGCTCTGAGCTGGGAATTTTGTATGGCCAAATAATCGTTTGTGCAAACAAGGGAAAGGAAGATTGTCCCTTTGTTACTGAGCTGAACACATGCTCATGTTTTACAGGGGTGTTTTTAGTCTGGATGGAACCAGAGAAATATGTGCCATCTCATCAGAAATGAAATGTTTAGGCAGAAAAAGGATGAGGCTAAAGGAATCTCAACTCCAACATCCTTTTTCCCTAACCTTTTTTTTATGTATACATTTTTTTGGAGTTTTTTTTCTTCCACAAAGAATGAGTTTTATAGATATTCTTGAATCCAACTTATGAAATGATTGATAGCTTAATATATACTTCCATCTATCACATTTGTAAGAACTCTGAAAGAGAAAAGTTTTTGGACAGGTCTAAATTAATGTGATTGTGTAAATTTCTTCTTGGTAATTCCTGGTACTCACTGTAAAACTTAATTTATTTGTTTGTATGCTTTAGCAGGACTCATAGGTGGTGCTCTACTAGGGTCAAAATAGCAGATGGGTAGGCAAATATCAGACCAAATCTGACTGTGATTTGCCTAACTGCATACTTTAACAGATGTGCTTCTGTTGCATGTAGCATTTGATATATTTGTGTATCTGCAAATATAATTTAACTGTAAGTGATGAATTTTTTGTTTGAAGTAAGGAGGCATTTTTCCCAGACTTTGATGTTTTTGCCCTGCTTTACAGCTTAGAATTCATGTGAATTCTCAATGACGTAACTGCTGCCATGAGCAATAGTGAATGCTAAGCCAAGTTTAACTTGTACACGTGCATGCTGATGATTGGATTTTTAAATAAAGACACTAAGGAACAAAGAGTTTGTTTTTATTTAAAAGCATGATATAAACTTTAACAGTTGGATCTGTGCTGTACAGTTTTACATTTACTGTATGAGTGAAAAATACGGAAGTTTATCTGAAGCCCAGTGTACTTTGTGGCTGCTATTAAGCTTAGTAAATGAAAGCTTGTCAAATGGAATATGAGTTGAAAAAATGAAAAATTTTTACAAAACACCCTTGAAACAGCATGCATCAAAGTGAGAAGTAGCTGTGCTAAACATTTTTTACATGGAAAAACAGAATTACAAAAGCTGCTTTAAAATGGGGGAAACAAGTAAGGTTCTCCTGTGTGTGGAAATTGTTACGGTCAGAAGCAGTTGCAGCAAATAATTTTGTTAAATACCAGTATTTTCTTGTCCCATCTAATCTGCGTTGTTTTACCTGCTACAGCTGCTTGCTAGTCTGCCTTTCTGCTGCGTGGCCTTTTTCAACCCTTTGCTACTGATTCTGCTTATACAGCTGGCTGTGTGAGTAGGAGCAGCAGGAATGAGATGTTTTGGGGCACTGGCCTTTATGCGTACAGCTAATAATACCAATTTTCTTACTGTATAATTGGTTTGGTGTGCTGTTTGGATTTCCCAAAGCAGTTATCAAATGCAAATGTTGTTACTAAACATGAAAAATGGGCTAGATGCTATGCATGGTTCAAATGCAAGAGCAGTTTCTCTCTTGCATAAGCTCTGAAGTGAAATGTATTAAGTACTGCAAAGATGGTCACTTACATGCTGCCTTTAAAAGATAAAATAAAACTTTCTTCCTTTTGAGTCTGAGCTTTGCTTCTATATTTCAAGACCGTGTTTCAGTCTCATGCATCTGAACTTGGGATGTCATCTGTTATTTGGGCATATGATGAAACCATAGGAGTCTGGGGAACGTTTCAGTGCTACCATCTGATCTGAACAAGGAGAAATAACGTGTCCGTGAAACACTAAGACTTTGCAACATGTTCTCTGCCAAAGCTGATTGTCATTTTTGCTCTATTTTATGACAGAGAACCTCCCACTGCCTTTTGTGTAATTTTGAGGGCAAGATGCACAGTATCTGAAAAGACGGACGTTGTCCATGAGTACTTGTATTTGAACTGCAACCTCGCGGCCATGTTGCCTATGCACAGTCACACATGCAGTCAGAGCTGTGCAAAGCTCTATCTTTTATGTAGTCCTTTCAGAGCTTAAATGTGTTAGAAATAAGCTCAATATTGAAACCTTTCTCTTAAATGAATATGTAATGCTGGATTAAACAGTAGGTGTAAGGGAGAATAATGTTTCTCTCCCCGAATGCTTTCATTTGGGTTAAAATTTTTCTGTGCAGATTTTTTTTTTAATCAAAGATTATATATTTTGAACTCCAGAGGGGAATGAAGTACAACAGAACATTTGAATCCATTAAATTTTCACTGCAGTAATGACTGTATGATTCTTCTAAGTTTTCTTCTGATGGATTATAACGATTTCAGTACCAAAAGTTCCTCCCCTCTAGACTCATGTTTGGGTGACTGCTGACACTTGTTCTTTCTGGGAGCTGTTAAGGACTCTTTTCAGAACTTTACTCCCTTTCACTCTAATAATGCAACAATTGTATCCAGTACTTTTTGCTCTTTGTAGAGGTTTTAACCTGAACTAGTTCTGTCACTCGAGTCCTGTTCCACTGTAAATCAGTCTCTTTACTTGGTTCCAGATCAAGTGTTTGGTTCCAATCTCACCAGCTTGTGTCAAAGAGAAAACAGCACGGTGCCAAAGTTCGTGAAGCTGTGCATTGAGCATGTTGAGGAACATGGTATGGTGAATTTTATGTTTGTCTTTAAACCCCTCTTGCTCATCACGCTGTCTAATTTTGAATGTTTTAATCCTTAATGTGCTGTTGATTTGTTAGAGAAAATAATCTGACATGTGTCTGTCGGTAATGAGTTTTTGAGAGTGGGAAGGTATCCAGTGGAATCCAGTGTGGGGAGAGGGAAGGAAGTCTTACAGCAGAGGAATTGATCTACTTCAGTATCTTTCACAATGAGGAGAGTGCTGAACAGCTTTTTGGCAGTAAGGGTCTAAAGGAGGAGAAATTACAAGAAGTCATAGAAGAGCTTATCATCAAAGTTTTACTGCAGGAGAAGAGAGACTTTCAGAAGTTACGTGTGACTGTCTGATGGGAGCTGTCTGATACCAAGGACTTAGCCAGTTTTTTTTTTTGAAATTTCTTGGTTGTAATTCCTGACTTGTTTGTACTTTAGATTGGGCTTCTTGTTTGTCTCTTGCCATTGCTCAGATGGTCTGTTAATTTGAGAATATAATATTGAGATCAGGGTGTTTACGAGGGAATACCAGAAGTGAATTTTAAGGCATTTTCCATGGGAACTTAGGACTTTTTGCAGCATATTGTTTTCTTTCTCAGTGCTGTTGCCTTGTGTCCTGGAAGGGAAAAAATAACCGTTTCCATTGTGATACTGTAGGTCAACAAACTGAACAAACTCCCTTCTTGTTTGTAACAGCAGGCTTTATTCCATTTGAGGTCCACAGTTTGATAGAGTGGGGCTATTTTTCCCTTTTTTTTTAATTTTTTATATTTTAAAATAGCGCTGCAGTGAAGATGGTGGTGAAGTTTTCCCTTTTTAAATACCTGAGGGGAAGCTGACAGAAATGAGCAGCTTTTTTTCCTACTTCAACTCTTTTTACTTCCAACACACATCAAAGCTGTTCTTTTTGTAAAGGAATGGCTAGTGGATTATGGGGAGAAGGGATATGTCAGATGGTGCTGGTAACTGTGCTGTATTGCATCAGACTACTCTATGAGCTACAGGGTCTGAAGGTATTCTGGCAACACTCACCCTCTCAGGGGCACTGACTCATGTGCTGTATTCAAGTGGCATTTCAATTTAATTCTTTACCTGCTAATCAATTCTGACTAATTGCAGTAGCATCCACAGAGACAGTGTTCTTCTTTCCCTGGCTGAGTGTCACAGTACTATAAAAGCAAGGGCTACCCGTTTACTTCTAAAGGCTGTTGGGTAGTGAGTATGCAGGCACGTTGTTCCTTCGTGCAAACCTGGTCACTGGACAACTTCGAGATGCTCTTTTATGCCTGATTTGATATTTCTTAACCATAAATTAAAAAATGGAACATCCACAAAATACTCGGTTCTTGCATGTTGGACTCTGCATATATCCCTCCCTCCACCCACTACAAGCATTTTAAATGGCGTCTCCAGTCTTACTGGGAAAACTTGAAGCCAGTACCTCATTTACTCCTATTCTTCTGCATAGGAAGCTTTGAAGATTACTTTGAGCTTGATAGTACAAAACCTTTTTCAGCAAACTAAACCTTCTCTGATGTGCCCTGCCCATCAAAAAATCTAGAGAAATGTTTATTGCCGAGCCAAGTGATCGTTAGCACAAGATTAACTGGGCAGCTTTAGGTTTTGATTTTACAGAGTAGACCTGTGAGCAAGGAGCCTAGTGATTTCAGAACCTGTATGCATGAAAGATTAAAATTGGTCTATCCCTTTATTTTAGGATTAGATGTTGATGGCTTATACCGAGTTAGTGGTAATCTTGCAGTGATACAGAAGCTAAGATTTGCAGTCAATCATGGTAAGTCTTCATCAACTACATTACAGTAGCTTAGCTTTTCAGATTGCTTGAAGTTTGAAAGAACTCATGAGAAATGATTTCTTAATGTGTAACTGCAGCTTTTCTTGAGAAACGATGGCCATCCTTAAGGTTACTTCAAAATTGCAGAATTTAGTGTGTAAATACACACACACACACACACACACACACACACACACACACACACAGAAAGATGAAACCACCAAACCCTATCAAAATAAACAAAAAAGCCACCACCCTAACAGCCTGGAGGTTTGGTCTTACATGGAGACATTGCTAGAGCATTTTTCTGAAGAAAGGTGGTAATAGAATTCAAGAGGGAAAAAATGGCTAAAGAATCCCAAACTACATACCTTATGGAAAAACAGAATGCCAAGCTTCTACTAGTGTTAAACTTGTAAGTTAATGTTTTTTAGCAAGATTAGTATGGGGATTGTTAGCTTGACAGTACTCTCATGTATAAAACCTCTTTCTGTATCTGTGCTATAGTGTATGTAGTGTTCTGTATAGGGCTGTAGTGGGAATCAATAGGTAGCCTGTGGGTGGGAAGATGAACAGTAGCTCACCTGAGCACTATGATTTGATCAGTCATTTCCTGATTAATCAGGTCTAAAAGTAAATTCTGGGTTACCTCCAGAGTTGAGATTCTTCTCTGGAAAGCCTCCTTGGTAGGACTGCACGTAGTGCAGTAGGCAGAGTTTGACTGCCTCTTTTCATACAGGCTCTGAAGAGAACCTGCTTCCAGGTTAGGGTGGAATTGCTGGATTGGGCTGGATTGTTGACAGTGTTTTAGCCCTTCTAAGAGCATGCAAGGTTGCTGTGATGCAGCCTTATGAGCATCTCACACAGAATTTGTTCTGAAAAGTACTCTTCAAGCCACCTATAAATGTAAAAGATTTCACACTGTTGCAGCTCTGTACCCAGCAGTGAAGAGGCTGAAGCAGGATACCCATCTTCCATATTTTAAAAGCAATAAATGCAGGAGAGAAAAGGAATTAACATTTTTAACTAGGCCTTTGTAGTTAAATTATTAACATTAGTTATTCATTTTTCTCTCTCAGATGAGAAGCTTGACTTAAATGACAGTAAATGGGAAGATATACACGTCATCACAGGAGCTCTAAAGATGTTTTTCAGAGAACTGCCAGAGCCGCTGTTCACTTACAACCACTTCAATGACTTTGTCAATGCAATTAGTAAGTATGGAAAGCAGTTCTGTGCTTTTGATACAAGTTCTGCTCAATAGGAGCAATTTGGTTATTGTAGAATGTTTTGGTTATGAATGTTCACAAGGCTTACCTGAAGTTCTCTCAGTAATATACAGGCTGCCCAGGAGGTGGCAGCATGCTCTCTGGTATCAGCCCTGCGAAATCAAAGCTTTTAGCCCCAGTCTGTTAATTTTTATTGTGAAGTTTTGTACAGAATTACTGAGGTTTTGTTTCTACACTTCTTCCTCCTGCAGAGCAAGAACCGAGACAGCGTGTCAATGCTGTTAAAGATCTAATCAAACAGTTGCCAAAACCAAATCAGGACACTATGCAAGTGCTCTTCAGACACCTGAAGAGGTAAGAATCAGAGGGAAAGGCTTTGTATTGCCAATACTCCCTTAAAGCTAAATAATCAAGTTAAGAAAAGGGAGGTGGCAGTGCCCACTGTGCTTTTCTTGCGTATATTGGGCTTGATAAAAGGAATTTATCAGTCTGTATTTGTACAAGCTTGCAGAGCATCAGGAGGATGATATGTGGCATAATTGTGATGCTTACTATCTTATGTTAAAGAAATTGTGAGGATTTCAGAAATGGTATCACAGAACAAAACTTTTTTTGCAGAGGAGGGAATCGCAGCAGCTTTGTGCTAATTACAAGACTAGTAGTCATTAAATATCATGAATAGTCATTTGCTTTGGACTATTTTTCTGTCATGCCATTACTCTGGCACTGATACATCTTCTTTGTGTTTATTTTTTTCTCTTTCAGAGTTGTAGAAAATGGAGAAAAGAACCGAATGACCTATCAGAGCATAGCAATAGTTTTTGGTCCAACCTTATTAAAACCGGAGAAAGAGACTGGTAACATAGCAGTCCATACAGTGTACCAGAACCAGATTGTAGAATTAATTCTACTGGAATTGAATGCCATCTTTGGACGCTGACATTTTCATGGAGTGCAAACTGGAAGTGATGGGTTGGAAGCAGTATTCCATCAGGAGGAAAATCTCTCACTGTATATGATGTATTATGTTTGTGGACCAAGAAGCAACTTGATTTTTGCACTTTTGGGGGAGGGGAAAAACAGGAGAAGTGTTTTACCACTTTAATGCAAATTAGAGACAACACTTTGCTTGTTTGGATTTCTTTGAAAAATTCATTGTAAAATAGCAAATTAAAAAGTTTATAGTTTGCCTTTTTTTTTTTTTTTTTTTACAGTAGCATTTGAAAATTACAGTATAGGTTCATACACTGGATTTGTTGGAGAGTAAAGCTCTAAATCTCAAACTGGATAATCTGGAATTTAACCTTAAAATATTCCCACTTGGTATGGAAAAGTTCTATGAAAAAAATAATCAGTGCAGTTCCATCTTAGGCACGTGTATTACAATGCAGCACGCTATGCAGGCCGGTATGATGCTTTTCCAAGGGGTTTCTGCATGCAGTGACTCTCTTATGCTAGCAGTTTGGTTTAGTTATTCAGGTCTAATTCCTCACGTGACATCTGCTGTCCTTTTTCCTTTTTTTTTTTCTCTTTTTTCCCCCAGTGACCTTTCTGGAACTTCTTAGTTGCTTTATAGAACAGCATACTATTGTGAACACTGAACTTGTAAGTGTATCCAGCAATGGATGTTTGTCTTGTGGCATAACAAAGTCATATTTAATACATATGTTCATTTTTTCAGGGTGTTTCCTGAGCTAGGTTTTGTTATACTGATTTACAGCTAAAACCTAAGTAAATACCGACTGTAACACTGTTTGAGTTCTTGGTACAATGCTGTGGTAGTGGAAGTTTCTTATGTAAATACAGACTGTCCTTTTGGTTCTTGTATATAATTCAGTTCTTGTATAGTTTAAGAATGTTCTAGTCGCACATTTCTAACGATGGGTAGAGTAGCTGCAGTAGCATAATGTTTCCAGTCTACGTCTGGGTTTCAGCATTGAAACAGGTTATGGAGAGGGAGGGGGGCCTAACTGTGTGCACTTTTAGATATTAATTACATTTGCGGGCGAATAACTGTAATACGAATGGTACTGGAAAAATACTGAGTGTGCTTGCTAAATTAATGCACTACAAGAGGAGCCTTTCAGGTTATTTAATATGTACAGGATACATTAGAAAGATATATTACAAATTCTAACATCTACAAAAAGTGAAACTCATGTTCTGTTAGAGAGAAGTTTGATGGAATCCATGATGCTAAATTTGAGTTTCTTTTTACATTAATGTAGAATAATTTGTAAAACTGGTTTTGAAAGATTTTGTTACAGGGAGCACGGTCTGCTGCAGATTTTTTTAAATGTATTTTTCTAGACTAACTGCTGTATCTGACATTTGTTATGTCTAACCTGAATAAAGAAAACCATTAGTTATTTTGGAGTTTGCCATTCCCGCTTCACACAACGTAAACCCCCTTTACACAGTAAGGCTGACACCTCTTGTTGCTTAGCATGGATACTGCTTGCAGCAAGGAGTTGTGCCACATTAAAAGATGAAAGCTTACTTTATAACCTGACAATTTTAGGAACCTCCCATCCCCTTTCTTTAACAAGCTAAACTCTTACTTTAAGATTTGTAGAAGACAGAAGTAATTTATGGATATAAGTTTGCTGTCTTTTAAGCATCTCAGCTCTCAACCTATCTTACAGATAGCAGATTCATTGGGAAATAACTCACTTTCACTTTTAACCTGTTGTATTCTTCTCACAACGGAGTTCCAGATTCCTGCAAAGGGAACGTGTGGTGAAGTACTGAGATGTAGTCAGATGGTATGAGAATTTCACAAGCATAAAGCTTGAATGAGAAGTCTTCATAGATAAAGGAGAAAGCAACTTACCTTGCGGCTTTCTCACTGTTTTGTTGTGGTAATGGTGAAGTCTTGTGGTTTGTTGCAAAGCAACCTGGGTGAGAATTGTGATAGCTACATCTGTGTTGTCTTTTCAGCCTTCTGTTAGGCTCTCAAGCAAGAGCAGTGCTGAGTGGCAGACGTGCCCCATCTACTAGAGAATACAAGCAAAGTTGAAATCTGTTGTTGTAGATTATTGAAATCCCAACTTCAGCTGTAAAATAAAGAATTCCCATTGCTAAAGGAGATAGATAAGCTGTATGAGTGTTTCTGTATTCAGATAAAGAATTCCTCCTTAGAACCATTTGATAACCAGGATGAACATCACATTTTTCCTTGTACTCCCAGAAAATAAAGCATTTTGTTATTACAATACATAATACGGTTTTGTGCAATGAAATTGTCCTGAGTTTTAATTGTCTCATTTGGGAAAGTACTCCTTAACTAACAGTGGTGCAGCTAAACAGTGCCTGTTCAGGAAGAGGCAGCTGCTGGAGCTGAGGGTGTGCTTGAGCTTCTGCATGGCAGCACGCTGGGATTCCTCACTACCTGGTCTGCAGTGTCTTCCCACAGTCAGCTGTTATTTCCTGTAAAAATCAAACCCTGAGTTCTGTACAAACGTGGGGAGGGAAAGCAATTGGTGTTAGATGAAACAGAGCCTGAACTGAGGAATATATGAAGCAGATTGGATTCTAGCATAAAACCTGTTTTACAGCAATATGAACCTTTGCAGTTGCAAAGGGACTGGAGGTCTCATGCTTTGCTGCCAGTTCAAGTCACGCTGCAGTAACAGCTGCATGCCTCTGCAGTTCGGCTACATGGTGTTGTTACCCAGCCACTCAGCCTTGATCCATACCAGGTAGGAGTTTCTTCTCTTTAAAGCTAGAGGTGATCACACAGACAAGACAAATACATTGTTGTTTCATGTTGAATGGACTGTTTTTCAATCAAAGATGTGTGCAAGTTGGTCCCCTCACTGCTGACACCCCCCCCTCGCAGCCAGCCAGCACGGCTTCCCTGTGCACCGAACCCTCTGGCAATCCTCGGTTCTGGCAGCGTAAGAGAGAAGGCAGGCTGTGGGTGCAGGCTGTGGGTGCTGTACCGTTGCTTCATTCTTATGCAGAGCGCTGATGTTTTCCTCTTAAAGGGAACGGCTTTATTTAGCCCTGTAATGATATTTTCAGAATCAATTGGTGAATTCACGAGCGGGCCTCGCAGTGGCCATTCTGCTGAGGCGCAGGGGGAGGCTCAGCATGTCTGATGAGGAGCAGAGAGCAGCTCTGAGGAATCTTAATTAGCCTCCACAATTGCCAAGTTCTGTGGGCCAGCAGCTGGTAGGGCTGGATCGGCCCTTTCTCAGAAGTAGCCCTATGCAATTGTGGGACTTAAATGAACTTTTTTTTTTTTCTTCCATAGCATTCTTGTAAACAGAGCACTTGTAAAACAAGATCACGCTGTGTAGCAAACCAACATGAAAGACGTGCTGAGGGAGCTTGGCCTCCTGGTCCTTTTTATTTCCTTGAGACTTAATGGCAGCTCTAATATTAGAGTTTTCCCGGACTTCCCCAGATGCACTGTTTGGTAAGGTACTTAGCTGCTGCTCTCTTTCAAAAGAAGAACCTTACGTTGTGTTCAGCGCACACAGAGCGGCAAATGGGAACAGTTATAGGATAACACCGGGGTTATTGAATCTTGCGGCTTACTGCACTCGGTTGTCACTCACAGGGAAGGGGAGAGCAGGTCCCGAGTGTGGGAATGGGCAAATGCAAAGCAGGGCAGGCAACAGGACAAAGCAGGTGTGATGGACAGCCGGGACAGCAGAGGGACTGTTGCATAGAAAATCTGCCGGAGCACAGGCAGAGCTGGGAGGGAGCCAGGCTGACAGGAGCAGGGGTAGTTTTCTTTTTTTTTCCCTTTTTTTTCTTCTTGTTAATTGATAGCGCAAAAGAAACATCTGTCCTCTATAGCAATAAATTCTGTAAGGAAAGGTTTCCGCTTTTTGCACCAAGCACTGGAAGCTGAGCACTCCTTTCCTGCCCTGCTCGTTGGTGTGCTGCTGCCCTGTGCTTGCACTCAGCAGCAAGAGCTGCCTCATCCCTCCTGCAGTGTGCCTCAGCTTTGCCTTGGCCTTACCAGGGTGTTAAAGCCACTCCGCTCTCCCTTTCCTATCTGCACCTCCTCTATATCTGCTGTGTTGCATGGCCCTCGCATTCAGTGTGCCTCTCTCTGTGCTGCACCTGCCCTGCTCCACAAGTCAGCAGTGGCCGTGTTAATGGGCATCCCAGCACTGCTGCATCCCAGTAGTGGTTTGTTCTGCTTCTGCAGGTCCTGTTGGTGGAGGGGGTACAAACTCTCAGACACTCCTTTCTAGCACATAACTCTTTTCTCATTTAGGAAGCTTTTCTTCTTGCACATCTGAGCAATTGTGGCTGCAATTTGCTTTCATCTTCTTCCTATTCTGTCCATTCCACATAGTTCACATGTGGAGCCATTTCCCCATTCATCTCTGCACACCCAATAGCAGCCTATAAAGCTATTAAAGGTTTCTATGTTTCTGTTTTCCCTTCTTCAGACTAAGCAAGTTCAATCCTTTAAATCTTCCCCTGGCTGTCCCACAGTGTGCTGACCAGAGTGTGAGTTGGGGTGATGGCAGTTGCACTTCCCTTAAGGCTGTGCCTTTGGTGTTCACCCATGAGACAACCTGCAGCACGCTCCCTGCTTCCCCTTGGACCTATATCGCTCCCCATGCCAGCCTCATCCCTTCCCTGTGAGCTCCTGCTGGCAGTTGCTATAGCAAACAGAGTTGTGGAATCAGAGTGGTAGGATGGTTTGCGCTGCGAGGAACCTTGAAGGCCTTTCTGTTCCAGCCAGTGCCCCAGGCAGGTTGCTGCCCACAGTGGGGCCAAGGTCTGACTCAGGCAAAAGAGATGAGCGTGGCCATGCTTTGCTCCAGACCAGGTTTTTTTTAAAATCCAGCCCTAAAATTCAAATCAGGCTCCAACTCACGGTCTGCACCACCAGGCGTGAATGCTAAGCAGCCTTCTCCAGCCTAGTCTGTTGGCTGCCTGGCTAATGGCTGCCCTCCATAGAAACCCTACCCGAGTCAGTCATTATTCTCTCATCATGCACTTGTGTCTCTCTTCTATTTATATAAGATTAAGTAGCACTGTTAGGTTTTTACCCCTGTGACTGGAGCTTGTTTTAACCTCAATTAAGCCATCAGCCCCACTTTCCAAAGGCAGAGCAATAGTAGACCATTATATTTCTCCACCTTTTGTACAGAGATGTGCTGGGGCTGAGTTGTGTGGCAGCCACCAGTGGGGACGGGTGGTGCCAGACTCCCAGAGGTGCTGTGGCACTGCACAATTATTGCTCCAGACAGCCGAAAACAGCAGGGCTCCTGCTTCTCCTGCTTGGTTTCAGCCTGCCGTGATTGCTGGCGCAGAAAGATGCTGATTGTAAGTAAACATTAATTATGCCCTGCTACCCCGCTGCTTGCGGTGCTGGGCCTGCGCTTGGTCCTGCCACTGGAAGATCATCCATGTGGATTTCAGCGTAGAACCATGGAATATCCCGTGGTGGGAGGGACCAAAAGCATCACTGAATCCAGCTCCTGGCTCCACACAGGTCCACCCAAGCTCAAACCCTATTTCAGGTACACATTCATGTACGTAATGAATGTGTATTTCTTTATCCATAACTTCGAGTTCCCATGGTCCTTCATGTTACTTATTTATAACACACATTTTGGGTTGAAAATCTGCTTCTCTTCCAGAGGAAGTATTTTTACTGCAGCAGTTTGCCCTGGAGTGGACCACATCCAGAGTCCCATCTTGCTTGGACAAGAGAACATTGCTTCCAAGCACTGTCCTCACTTGTGGATGGAGTTACGGCACTTTTTGTGCCACTGCACTCCCACGCTGCTGCAAAAGCATTGAGTAACGCCATTGTCACCCTGAAGAAAGGGAGCTCAGGTGATGCAGCAAGCAGCTCTGTGATCTGCTCCCACTGCTCAACAAAGAATCATTTTAGTGTCTCTAAAGGGGGGGGAAAAAGCAAATAAAACCTATCCATCATCCTATACATAAAGGGGATTTTTTACAACTTTTTTTTTTTTTTTTTTTTTTTTGTAATGGTAGCCCATTCCTTACTCTTTTAAATAATATATTACTATTTCTGTATTTTCTTTGCTGCAAAGGCTGAGCAGCAGCAGACCATGGCTGAGCTCCACTCCTTTGGGGGCATTACAGCTACTCCCTAGCACTTGAGCTGCAGCCTTGGGACTGCAGCATGCTGTCATGGGACCAAACAGTAGTGGGGCAGCTCGATGTGATGGCCTGGCTCCTCCACCCCATGTGCTCACAGGGCATCTCTGGGCATCTGGGAGGACTGGCCATGCTGGAGACAATTCCAAAGGTCAAAGCAATGTGGTGGTCATGGCTGTAATTCGCAGATTCTGCAATCTGGAGACCATGTTCTCATGACCAGAGCTGACAGAAGAACATAGTTAATGTGAAGGATTAGGCTCTTACCTTTAAAATCAGCCCCCTTCTGTTGGCACACAGGACAGATTTGGCCCTGCATGGCTGTTGTTGCTGCCACAAACAACCAAACCACAGAATCACAGAACTGCTTGAGTTAGAAGGGACCCTTATAGGTCATCTGATCCAATATCACAGCAATGATCAGGGAACCAAATGGGTACCTGAAAGTGAGTAAAGGGGCTCCAGAACTCTACTTTAAAAATCTGGCATGGGTCTGGAGCTTTGCAAGCATGGCAAAGCCTACAGTTCGCTTTCACCTTTAATTCCCTCTAACTGTTCTCATTTTGCTCCATCTCCTTCTATCTCTTTCTCCTCATTCCTCATCTTGTGTTTCTCAGCCCTCAGCAGGGAACACTCACCTCCCCCAGCATCTCAGTGGTTATTGGCAACAGCACTGCAGGCTGCCCAGAATCCTTCAGCACAAGCCTAGTTTCCAGAGGGTTACAAAAGCACTCACAGCTTAAAAGCTTGGTGAGGTTTTCTGAGTGGATTTTGCTTTGGGTTGCAATATTTGCGTGCAGCCACGGCACTCTTTCCCCAAGGAGCAGGGAACCTCTCTGTGGGATGATCCCAAGGCAATATCCATGCTTTTTTAGAAGGAGCACCTCAGAAGCCTGACAAGAGCTCCCTCCATGCCTGCAATAGGCCTCTGCAAAGACGTCACTCCAGAAAGGGGCTGATTTACAGTTAGTTTAACAACCTTCATTTTAGGAATCCCTTTCATTCAATGCTCAGCCCGACAGCCCGTCTGGAAGCTTTGTGCACAGACAGACAGAGATTTCCACTGCAGCCAGGCCAGTGGAGATGTCAATGCTAAATGCATTCAAAGTGCGCAAAAATCAAAGCACGTGTGTGAGCAGCACATTGAAGCCACCAAACTGTCAGAAGCTTCAAACATATTCTTCAACAAGATAATTGTTTCATTTTTATCTCTGCACTGCATTGCTAAGATTTACATACCTCTTCACGTGACAGAGCTGCTAAAAGAGCTGGAGGATGTCCTTCTAGAAAATGCCCCCAAATTTGGCTTAGCCCACATTGGCTAGGCTGTGTGATTGATTATACTATGAAATCATGGGGCATAAAATCATAGAAGCACAGTATCATCAAGGTTGGAAAAGACCACTAAAACCATCCAGACATCATCAGCCCATCCCCACCACCCCCACTAACCACGTCCCTCAGTGCCAGATCCTCATGGTTCTTGAATGCCTCCAGAGACCTCCCTTGGCAGCCCGTACCAGTGTCCCACCATTCTTTCTGAAAAGCAAGCTTTCCTAATATTGAGCCTGAACCTCTACTGGCACAACTTATGACTATTATGTGTAGCAAATAGTAGGCGGTGGTGGCTGGGCTGGGCTGGCTGGGCCTCCAGCGGTTGCAGCCTGTTCACAGTGAGTGCTCTGGGGCTCAGCAAAACTCAGTACGAAAGGGAAGGGAGGGATAGAAATAGCAAGGCATTAAATGAACACAGGACCAAAATACCCGCACCAGGAAATGAGAGTATCTCCACAGCCAGACATGAGAGTCGCTCAGGAAATGTTTCTGCAGATAAGACAGCCTGGTTAAAAAAATAAACTAAAAAAGGAAAAGAAGTCGTAAGTTGTGCATTGACTGTGGGAGGATTTCACTGTGATGTCTGTTGCAGATAACCAAGGTGACAGGAGGGTGCTGCATTGCTTTTACAGCTTGCAGAGGCAATGGAGGCAGCAGAGATTGACCTGCAGAAGCAAACTAAAATTGACAAAAGGTGCTGTCTACAGAGCTAATCACATGTGTGTGGGGCAGTGGTGGGAATGGGGCTGGGGGCAGCTGGGAGCACCCCCCGGCCCTGAGCTGCACGCCAGATGAGAGCTGAGCCAGAGAGTAACATGAGGCAATGGAACATGACTGATAAAGGTCATCTATGGGAAGCTACAAGGGAAAATCCATCCCACCGTGCTTCTTGTAATAAGCAGACTTTCCTAATTAATTTCTACTTAATTCAAAAATGTGCGTGGAAGGAAAAGCTTTAAAAGGAAAGAGAACAAACCTCAAATCCTCTACAGTGCCACTTAAGCAGTATGGAGGTCCTGTGGCCCAAACCTGTCCATCAGCCCATGGACATCCATGGCCCTCAGCAGTGTACCTCCTGGCTACATGGCATGCAATCGACCTGGGAATATTTTCTATGGAAAGCACAAGCTTTTTCCCATAGGGAAAGAAATGCTGACAAGGGTTGGCCTTTGCCTTACCAGGCTAATGACCTGGTGAAACAACTGGCATCCAAGTCTTTTTGGGCACGTTGGCTTTAGGTTCTTGCAAAAAAAGCAGCAGCAGAGGGAACTGACCCCAAAGCAGCTGGGTGTCCCCATGTCTGGCTTGTGGTGAGCCCACAGCCTCCCTGCTTACCTCCCCTTCCCTGGCTTCTGGAAGCCATCATGGATGCTGGTAGAAACATCTCCAAAAGTACTTCAAGCCTGAAGTGGTCTTTCCTTCAGAGTTTAACCCTGTAACATCATGACAGCACAGTTCAGCTGAGATGGCTGGATTTAAGCCTGCATTTCTTGGTCCCATGAAATGTTGATCTGCAGTGTCAAATTTGAAAGCAAAGCCAACATCACAAGTCTTACATAGAAAGGCATGAGACTTTTTTCCCTCTCATGCCTCCTCTGAGCGTTTGGAAGGATCTGAAGGAAGGAGGGCCTGCTTGGGAGACCTCACTGAGCATCTCCTTTTTTACAGAAGACAGACAGCTGTGTGTCAGCTTAAGGACAATATGAAACCTGTGTAAGTTTGCCTTTACTGTGGTTTAACACTATAAACCCCTCAATACACAGAAACCAATCCCAGGAAGGAAGATTGCAAGGAAAAGGGAGAGGATGTGTTATAAGGCTGTGGATTCAACAGTTTCGGTAGGAAATGATGCTGCAGGAAGAACAGGGCTGCTAACACAGAGCTGTTCAGTCTCTGCCTAGCTAAGAGAAGTTCAGACTCTTCCTGTGTGCTGGTGCTCTTTGGAAGTATACTGGCACTTGAGAGAAAGGGTTTTAATGTGAGGCTTTGACATACTTCTTCCTTAGAGATTAGTACCTAAAATGCAGCAGTGGAAGGAGATCAAAGTGGACAAGAACTGGTCACAAAGAAGGAAAAGGCAAAAGCCAAATGGAGCTGGAAAAGGTCAGTGCGCACAAGTGGAACTGGAAGCAGTCACAGCAGACAATAGCAATTACTTTGTCATTTTGCTCTTATTGCAGCACTGGAGGTGGAAAACAGTGTTCTGCTCTCTGCAGCACAGCCCACAAAGTCACAGGCTTAGCGTGCCCACAGCCTCCAAGTTAACATGCTATACATTTATGTCATTAAAGCAAAAAGAGGTCACTTCATTCACAGTATTTAAGCCTATACATTTGAAGTTCCAGGCAGGTTTTGAGTGACAAGGCTCAGTGAGGTTGTTCTGCAATAACCTGCTGCAAAATTCTTCCTGCTCTCCTGTCTGCCTGCTGGGCACAGCCCATCCCTGAGCTCTGTCTGCTGCAAATGCTCACCCCTGTGCCCAGACCGGCATGGTTCCACAGCCTGGCTCCCAGCTCCGTAGGGGTGATGTGCTCAGGGAGCAGTTGTTTAATGCAAGCACGGCCTTCAGGATCTTCCCTTCTCCTTGATACTAAACAGGTGTTAAACGGTAGGCAATTTTATAAGTTTCTTTTAACTGGAAACTGGCTTGAAAGCAACAAAAGCCTTGCAGAGGAGGTTTTGTGAAATGTCAGAGGGAAACACCTGGTGTGCATAAACTTTATAAGAGGAAAGCAGTCAGAAGTGTCTTTTTTGTGCATTTTTTCCATGCAGAGAAGTGCTGCCCCGGGTCTCTCCCTCTCTGCTCAGCTTGGGTGGCTGAGGCTCTGTAGGAGCACTGCAGCAGCAGCACAGAGCTCAACTGGGCCCAGCGGGTGGCGGGGGACAGGTCTGCTACACACACTGACCGAGGAGGGGGGGACTAAGGGTGCTTTCAGGGCCAGTAGGGACTCCACTTTATCTGGAGTGTTCTGGGGACACATCAGGGAGGGAATGCAGGGAAGAGTGGGTAGTGATGAGAGTCAGGGGCTTAGCTAGATCTAATGCACACCTCGATTTTACTCATAGGCAAAGCCAGGAAGCCAGGTGTCACTCAGGTTCCTGCTTCTGTGGTCATTTCTTTACCCTTCAGCTTGAAGCAGGAGCAGCAGGCAGTTTGCTCCCACGCAGCAGGAGGAGGGAGGGAGGAAACCCGAAGAGCTGAGGCAGAAAGCAAAGCCTGACTTGGGGGGTTTCCCTCAGCTGAGGGCATGTTCTCAGAGCTGCCTGTTTACCGTGACACCATCAGCTTTAACCTGCGTGGTGGGACCATTTGGGGCAGATAAACAGCTTTTGTTCAGCTCCACACCGCCTCTGGCTCCTCATGTCCCGGCTTATTGGATTAAGGCACACTGATTAGGGACTAGGCTAATTGGCATGCTGGCCACAGGCTGCGTGGAGCTGCAGCAGATGGCTGCATGGTGCTTGCTGCCAGCGGGTTGGGGCAGGTGACTGTACCTCAGCCACCCCTGGGTACCCACGGGTCACCAAGCGAGAGCCATGTCCACTTCGCCCAGAGCCACCTCCTGCATGGTCCCATAGGTCGGAGTGCCCGTCCTGACACACCTGCTGACCTGCAGGCACTGTCTGTCCTGGTCAAAACTTCAGAAGAACCCAGCCCAGGGCATAGGACACAAAGCAGCCATAAATAGTACAAGCAGGCTTTTGTTCATACTTTTTTCTGGGGCCCTATTCAGCCAGCAGGTAAGTGGCACAGGGCAGATCTCATGTCTGAAACAGCTCTGGGCATGTCACACCAGCACAACAACTGTTTGCGTGGGTAACTGGCAGAATTGGGGTGCTGGGTGACACTCATTTTTACACCTCCTAACCCTTAAGCAGAAGAAAAGATAACAAAAAATCTTGTGTTCTGCTCAGTGGTTACTTACTGATTTGGTTTGTGGATGGCATGGCTGTGGAGTTCCCTCTCGCGCTATTGGCAATAGGTTACTCTAAGAGTGATAGCGTTACAAAAGTCCTTATGCATTACAGACGATGCTCCAGTCAGCGCCTGCCTGCGGGGAGCCCAACAGAGTCCTGACTGCACAGTGTGCTGCTAAGGCTGCCTGCACCCAGGGCCCTGTTCCCAGAGGCTGTCTACCCTCAGCTCTGGTCTGCAGGAGGGGCACAAAGAGTGGAAAGGAGAGCAACATGTGCACACATGCACACACACACACTCATGTGTGCACACTCTTTCTTGTCCAGGTGTGGGCTCAGACAGACATGAGCTTTTTTTCTCCTCTGAACCATCTCTGGGAAACCACACTTGAGCTGTTCCAGGCCCTCACTTCTTGCTGCCGCCTCACGTCCCGGTGGCATTTGCTGTAAGCCAGGCTCCTAAAAGACTTAGCGTGTAGTCCCTCTAAGGAAAGTGCCTTCTTCCAGAAAGGCTGCACTGGATGGACTGCAGGGTTAGGATGTAATTAAGTGCAGTTTTACATTACAGAATCTCAGCTCTGCCTCAGGACCAGCAGCTCAGCACCCAATGTGCCTGCAAGTAGAAGCAGGGCTGTGTTTTGGATGACCGCTGCTCCTTCTGCCTCATGCTTTGCAGACACCTCCCTGAAAGAGTGCTGCATCCCAAGGATGCTGTGATGCATCCATCACCTTTGCTTTTTGTCACCCTGTTCCATCACAGGGTTGTTTCATGCATCCTCCTTGCCCTACCCACAGCTCTTGCTTTCTCCTTCAAGGAACGAATCATGCAAAATAAAAGGAGGCTGGTTCAAAGACGCATCTCTGACTTCTTACAAACACATGAAGACAATGCCAAAAGCCCTTCTTCTAATCTGCATCGAGCTGAGACAGCAAATGCTAACCCAGCGGGGAACATGTACTATTTCAGCATGTGCTCCTACTGCAAGTATGGCCAAAAGAGAAGTACCACGTGCACCAATGGACAACAGCTGCACTGCCTGGGGAAGCCAAGCCTAGGGCTCTCCAGAATCACCTGCTGCTGTACAAACCTCAAGACAAGAGCCCTTCCTGCCTGCATGGGGCACAGCCTGCCCCCCAGTTCTCCTGTTTCAGTTGTCTTTATGCTGTGGGCTCCTTTGCAAATCTGGCAGCAGATACTGCTGAAACCCAGAGTCACTTAACACAGCAGAATATTCCCTTATAAAACACCCAAACCTTGAGCAGAGCCACAAGCTTTGTGTAGAGGCTTCAAAGCACAGTCTTAACCTTCACTAACTGGGAACCCTCTTTTTAAGGATATATTTTTTAGGCTGTACTGACATCTGCAGGTGTACCATAATGGATTTTGGAAATTAGACGGGCTTTAATTGAAAAGTCATACTCAGGATTTGCAAAGAAAATGGCTGCTGTTCTGCTGTGGAAGGGAGCAGAAGAGTAGGGCAGGTTTCCTGCCTGTGCCCTGGCTCAGCTCTGCTCCCATCTGCACTCATGCTGTATGAGAAAAACTTAATTGCTTCTTGAAATTGTTCTCTGGCCAGTAAGTCACAGCAGGCCCACAGGGCAAAGCACTTCTAAGCTGCAACTCCTCAGGGTTATCAGAGAGCTACAATTAGGTGTACTTTCACTCCTATCTGGGCCTATGTTGATCAGTGCTGGCACTGATTTATTGTTAAGCTATACCTGGGGAAACCTATGTTTGGAAAAATGCAGGAGATTAAGGGTCAGCTTAAATTAGGTCATGGTTACTCAAATTTTTTAGAAACATTCTTTGGAAATTGTATTCTGGCAGAATATTATATGCTTTACCAGTGTACCAAAGGTTGCAGAGTTCTGCCAATCATTTCCACCATAGCTTTATACATCCAGAGAGGAAATTAATCTCCTCATTTCCACAGGAGAAACAGGATGGGTAGGCCTGCAGTACACCTGCCATGCTTCACAAGTAGAACACAGAGCAGCCATGAAATAGGTCAGGAGAAGAGCCTGGGTCCAGCTGTTACACCCACATCCCAGCAGTGGGAATGTCCTTGGAAAGTGATCCACGGAAGGACATATAGTATGTATTTTTTACACGAACAGGGAATATTCACTGTATGCAATCCCTCTGAAGCCCTTATGCTGAGGACCTTGCTCACTTGTGGACAAGTTTAGCAAGGTTTAGTTTAGCAAAGAGCAGTAGGAGAGCAGGGGAAATCCTAGCCCCCGTTTGTGAAACTGATGGGGAGGGGAGAAAGGAAACCGAATGTGAGTGTGGGCCCAGAATGTCTGCTTTGGATTGAGTTTTGTGATGGTCTAAACCTGAACTCTGATCTGAAAGTTTCTGAATTGCAGGAAATTCAAATTCAGGTCCGGACTTCATATTTGGATCCATCCCAGGTAAAACCCCAGAGAAGCAAATTCTCTTCTGTCTGAAGATCAACACTTTTATCTTCCAAACTGTAACCAAGCATATGCTTACACATTTATTTATTAGCTTTTTAAGAGAGGTGAGTGCATTTATCTGACTTGTAAGAAATGGATGAATAGTCTCTAACTGAAAACGCCAGGTATGAGGAAATGAGTTCAGCCCAGTGCTGAACCCAAGAGCACTCCAACTGATTAAAAAAGCCCATATAACACATTATCAAAACAAGCAGCAGGTAAACAACCATACAACAGGTGACAAAAGTGTCTGCAATGTGTATTGTGACAGTTCCTTTTCCAAAAGACATTAATTTTCAGGTACATGAACATCTGTTACACATCTCGTTCTTTTTCTGCTAAAGACAGCAATGCTGTCTTTAGGTGATCATCACTTACACCAAAAGACCATATGTTTGTGAACTGCTGGGATGTGCACCCAGCAGAGAGAGAAATGTTTTCACTTCAGGGGAGAGAGAAGCAGATTGAATTTCTTCTTTGCGCAAACTACACTTTATTAACATGAAGTTATTAATGCAAGCAATTTAAAATTGCGTACACAGAATAGAGCACCAAGGCTAAAAGCCTCTTTGCTGGAAATCAAGCAAGACTCTTGCTTTGCTTTCTGTGGGCAAGTCAGTGTAGGGAAGGAAGTCAGAAGTGGCTATTTTACCCTGCCCTTGTACTGCATCCTTTTCTGGAAATGGAAGCTTCCAGGCAGGTTTTGATCAGTGAGGAGAGAACCCCCAGGAGCACACAGGCTGGAATGTGGGGAACCTGTTAGCTGGTAAGCTGGAAATCATCTGCTGGGAGTGGGGCTAGTGTGAGATCTCCCAGTGTGCCTTCTAGACCGCCTATTGTGATTCTGAAAGGGGTTGTTCTCCCACTGAGGAGCAGCCCACCTTCTCTGCATGTCAGGTTGGGAAAGGCAAAGTAAGGGAGAGAAATCATGTGAAAGAGAAGATCCACTTCTATTTGACTCTATGCAGGGCAATTCATCTGAGGAGGTATCTTCACTGCAGCAATGTGAATCTACCTAGAGCATGCACTGAACAGGTGAACTCAGCCAGTCTGGGTTCACTCAAACACAGTACAGCTAGGCCAGCCAGGCCTCAACTTCCAGAGAAGTTATACTTGTGGAAATCAAACTCACCTGCGTGCACTAACTGGCCAGTGTGAAATTAGTACAGGTGCACGACTTAGACCTGAGTCTCACTGCAGTGGAGGGGGCTTGTCAAGTAGAGACAGCAAAATAGGGCTGGCTGTGAACATCCCAGGCTATTTGCTGGGAGGGCTTTGGAGTGTTAAGCAAACAAATAAGATATGTCTTTTCCCCATCCCAAGTTTAAGGAATTCAGGTGCTACACTACAAGTCATGGCTGTGTTACAAAGACAGAAAAAAAATATATCTGAAAGACATTGGTGGGGAAAGATTATGTTTATGTGTGTGTGCTGAAGTAAAGAAGTGCAAGTGCTGCATTGTAACCTTGCATGACAAGTCTTTCAATGGTAACAAGGGGAATTGATGTATGAAAAAAAGCCAGACAATTTGCTGCTTGAAAGAGTTTTGTTGAAAAGCAAAGCACTGATACTCCAAATAGGACTGAGAGCCAGTTTTTAAATGTATTAAACATTTGTTTGTTCAGAAATCACATGGTCTTCTCTCTTTAATGTTGACAGGGGCTGTGGACACCTTCAGCCAATAGCTAAGACTCGTGCGATGCATTCATGAAGGACAGAGCTGACGTCTCTGTTTCGAGACGGCGTTCAGCAGAGCTCCCCAGTGCAGGAGTGGGGATGGCTGCAGCAGGGCTGCCCTGAAGGAGATCCTGCCATCTAGCCAGCCCTGCGCCCTTGGGGGCGCTGCTGGAGACCTGGTGCATGCAGGCAGAATGGGGACTCCCACACTGCTGCATTCATAGAACACCTGGAGGGGATCACACTGGTGCTAGTGATTATTTATCAACCCTGCCGTCATTAGTATATGCTTTTAAAGAAAGAACATGAGCATAAATAAGGCTAGGGAAAGCAGATACATAAAAACAGAGGGAAACACAAGAGACCTGGAGTAGCATCTTTCCTGTGCTGGGGAGTTTCCTTCTGCACAAACACAACAATAAATAACTGGTGCTTCACCTACTGGCTATATATAGCCCCTCGGTGCACGCTCATGTGATTCACACGCTTGCCCTGGAGTGACTGGGCTGGGATGGATGAGTCACAGCCTGCTCCTCTTCCTACGTGGCAGGAGTTCTCCCAGTACCTAAAGCTTCATTATTTATATTCTTTTTATTCATGGCCTTCATGCATGGCTCGATTCTTCAGTTCCTTCCTGTCCCAGCTTCCCTCCTTGCCAGCGCTTCCAGCGGTGGAGATGGCATTTGGCAGCATGCTGGCCCATGGCCGGTTTCCTTCCCCAGTCTCAGCCCATCCCGCATGCACCGTGCTGCTTCAGCTTCACAGATGTTCCCACTTGTTTTGTTTTCATAGGAGATTTGAAAACATTTTGAAACCATCAGCAGTTGGATGAAAATAATTCAGGCCTCAAGGAACTGCGCTGATTTTAACCATTGTTTGCCCTTGAAGGGAAACCCGACTGTGCACGCAGTGTGCTCACTGAAGACATGCAGAGAGTTACGTAACTACTATAACACATACATAACTAGCAGCATCATTTCGCCTGCCTAGTACCTTTATAACCACCATTCTCTTTTAAAGTACCGAAGTGTCACTTTCTGTCCAGTTCAAGGGCATCCTGTTAAAGAGGGAACACAAACACACTTTCCACACAAATGCATGCATGTCATGCAAGTAATACATTTTTCCTAATGATTACTCACGGTATAAAGCTGTATCTTTTGAGACAGAAAGTATCAACAACAAGGTCTGTGCTCTTTGCATTGTTATAACAGAGCTACAGATAAAAATTTTCCTAGGGAACACATAGCACCTGAGTTTCTCCCACATTAATGAATGTATAAAAAAATGTGTCTTGACTGTATGAAGTGCACATTGTGAGTATTCAGCACAACTCTCCTTGCTGTCCTGACTTCCTCACTATGGAATTGCACTTGCCTTCTCTAAAGCTCTCCTTCTACCTCAGTTAAATGGAACCCAGAGAAGAGGAATTGAACTACCTTGGTAAAACATACCCCTGTCCCAGAGTAGGGGTCACGGCCTTTTTATTTTCATATGCCAACACCTAGCCTTTTGAACTATAGCCCCACAGACTGCTATCTCCCTGCAACCCACATGATGCTGGAGGTGGTTCAAAGACATGTGGGGAGTGGGAGCCCATCACAAGGAGAGGACAGCAGCACATCAGAAGGCAGGAGCCAGCCAAAGGATGTTAAGTGTGATTTACAGAGTCAAGACTGTGCTTACTCAGCCCACTTAGCAATCCCCACTGCGGTCACAGCCACTGCTGTTGGCCTGGGAGGACTCACTGGGCACTTTGATGTTTCAATACAGGGCACGGGGAAGCAGACCGAGTTTCCCGTGGTTATCTGAGAAGCCCGGTTCCCCAGCAGCAGTGCCGTGGGCGCAGGGCTGTGCAGCCATGGGCCTCCCACAGCTGCAGACGCTCCCACACACCGCAGCCGCACGCCTGCAGCTGGGCTGCGCACAGGGCCGTGCACCATGCCCACAAAAGGATGAAGAATGCAGGGAAAACATCTCAGACAATTGTTTGTTTGTGTTAAGGGAGGAAAAGAAAGAGCTCTCAGCAGAGAGCATCAGCTCGAAGCCAAGCACGTGTCTGCGGGCCCGCAGCGCAGCGCTGGAGGCCGGCACCGGGCTGTGCGGTGCTCCAGGGCTCAGCCTCCGTGTGCATCTGTCAGCAGAGGGCAATGTGGTTACAACTAACTGACCGCTCCGGGTCCCCGCCCAGCAGCAGGCGCAGGCCTCAACCTCGTGTTGTACGTTGCCGTGTGCGACCTGCCGGCGTATCCTGCCGTTCTGTGCCGCGTTCAGCATACCAGCAACGCTATGTCATGCGGCTGATCGAGAATTAAGGGCTAGGGCATTTGTTTATGAAGGCGGCTTCCCTTGCAGTCGTTGCTATTTGTGGCAGGGAAAAGGACGGGACTCAGCATCAGGGCGGGCTCCCAGCGGGCGTTCATTTGCTGTACTTTGGATGTACGGGTTTATCAGTGCGGGGAATAAGTTATGGCTTCCCAGCCTGCCTGTCTGGTTATGAATTCCAGTCTGCTCCTCCAGGCTGAATATAGAGAGCAGCTGGCTGGAGCTAAATGAATAACACTGCTTCGCCAAACAATAGTGCTGGGCTCAACATGTTGCACAGACATCTATTTTGAGTTTGGATATTTAAAGACTAAGGAGGCATGACAGGCACATTTATGGGGCAGCAATTACCAGCAGCCAGCCTGCAGCCTGTGCCTTGGATGTGAGCAGATTAACACCTTCCTCCCTGCGTGCATCAAATGCTTCAGTAAAGAGCTCGCCGCTACACAGAACGCGTCTCAGAAGAGCTAACAAGTCTTCCCGCCTCGTGTGCATCTAGCATCTGCATCCAGCTACAGGGTAGCCAACCCAGAGAGGAGACTTTCTGTGCTGCAGTCAGTTGTGTCTAGGATAAAGCGATGAAATAGTGCTGCTCTTTCACTCCATCCTACACCTTTTATCAGTGGGAAAATGTAGGAAGACCTAAGAGGCCTTTATGGTTTATAATCTTCTAATTTCAGGCAAACTCTAATCTCTGGAAGAATGAAAGCACTGCTCAGAACATCTTTAGCCCATGAGGTACCTCAGTACTTAACTGCAACTATTGCTCTCTGAAAGCTAATGGACAAGGTGGCTATTTTCAGTTTTTCAAGGCAGTCAGAGCCAGGATATGAACTGATATTTAGGTTGCTTGTGGAGACACCTTCCTCTCCTCCTGCTTCACTACCTGACTGCAGCTGTGAATTCCTGCATCTGTGTACATTCCAGAAGGAGACTGGATCCTGGTTTGGGGCAAAACCTGCCAGCCGCTATCAATTTCAGGTGGAGCTGAACACGTGGAGAAGAGTGGTTTCTGTAGCTTCATGCTGTGAGCCTGCAGACATCCTGCAAAGCACAGCTCTTGGGACTGCTCTCGTGCAGGGAACGATAGGATGAAGTTTTAAAACATATTTATTGTACAACACAGTGTCATTAACTCTGAGCATAAACAGTTACAGGAATTTGCCAGAGCCCTTATAAACTTGTGAGAACTTCAGGTATTTGAAAACTCCAGACTTTGTTCTCTCCTGCAGGAAGGATGAATACCCTCTTTTAAATGCTAAGGGAAAAGTTTGGTTTTCTTAGCAAGCCCACTGTCCAGTGAATCCGGAGCTTGAGAAAGCTCCTGATCCCAGTAGACAGTGACACAGATGAGCATGGGAGAAGCTCCTGGTGCAGCTAACTAGCAATGTGGACTGGCTAGTACATAGTTTATGCAGTAGCAGTTACATTACAAGTAATTAAAAATTCCTTGTGAGTGAAACTGAGGTAGGAAAAAAGAAAGCTAGTATATCCCAGATAATTTTTAACTCCAGCATTTACTGTCTTTTTCTGCAGTTTTGAAACCAGCACGATTTCCACATTTCATCTTGTCATTCTTCATGCATCAAACACTTGACTAGGACAGTGAAAACAAGTGATTGACAAAAAATCCCAATTTGCCTACCTAATCTTCGTGAAGGTCTTGGAAAAGAGTGGATGGCTACTTGAACGGTCATACCAAAGGACCTCACTTGCTCTGGAGCATTTGCTTCGCTGCCTTGACAGCAAAGAGACTGGAGGAGACCAGCTGGCCTGGTTAGGCAGGACAGTGCCTTACAGCACTGGAAAATTTAGGTCAGGGAGGACCTCTGGATGTGATCTTGTTCAGTCTTCCCCTGTGAAGGTCACCCACAGCAAGTTGCTCAGGGACTTGATGAGTTGGATTTTGAACATTTGCAAGGATGGAAATTCAACAACCTCCTTAGGAAACCAGCTGCAGTGTCAGGACCTCCACCTTCACACCACAGTGAAAAATGTTTTCCCATTTACTGGTTGGAATTTCCCATGTTCAACCTCATGCTTTTAGACCTTTGCCCTGTCACTGCGCACTACTGATATGTCTTTCTTGCTGCCTGTCTTGTTTTAGGTTGCCAAAAGTATAGGAGTGCTGTGACTGAATGTCTAGGGTATGCTCTGCTCTATCCACACAATTTATTGTTGCAATCATGCTAAAACCAAGACAGTAAGCAGGAGACTGAAAGTCATTATGTTTGCTATCAATCCTTTTGTCATCAGCCTGCACTGACAAATTTTTGCCAATCAGATTCATGAGTATACCTGAGACTCTGACTGAGCTGGTGGTTCATTCTGAGTTTGGCACTTCTCTATCTTATATTTAATCTTTATTTAGATCTTATCTTATTTAACCTATATTTAAATCTTTTGTAAGACCAGCTCTCCTCTGACAAGATCTGAGTCCAAATCCACAGGCTTGATCTGTTCCTATCCCTGACAATGACTGTTCAGGTATCTTGGCCAGAGCCATGTCTCTGATCTGAATTTGATCTAATAAGCGTCTCTGTGCATAGATGGGGAAGCCAATGACACAGGGAAGCCCACACAGCACAGTGTGGATCCTGCCATGTCCTCCTGCGTGGGCAATGGGAAGGGCTCTTTGTGTCCTGAGGAAGGCACCAGACCTCCTCTGCATGAGGGAGAACCACTGAGCAAGAGCAAACCACTACTCCTTGCTCATGCATCACAAAAGATTATGACATTTCCAAGGGATGTGATTACAAAGCTAAGCAGACACACTCACACTACCTGTTAATAAACGTTCTGTTAATTAGACAATGTAAACCTTCTCTTTGCTCACTGGGTTCTGGCAGCACTGACCTCACAGGGCACCAAGCTTAACCCTGCAGCCTTCTGCTGCTGCTGGACCCTGGCAGTCATCCACGTTGCTGAATTCTAACTAGCATGCACTTCATCCAAGTGCTAAATTCAATTAGCTTTGGAACATTCACAGGCCTACACCTGGCTCCCTGCTAGTGGCAGCTAGCAGCAACATCAGGGAACGACAGCACAGCCAGGTCCTGCTGGGTGCCTGGCAGGGAAGCAGTCCAGCTGCAGGCCGGGATGCACTCTGTGCCTGCCCATCATGGGCACAAGGTCTGCCATCCAAGTGTCATCCCTCAACTCTGAGCCTGTCCTGGGCCTTCTCTGGGCCTGTCCTGAGCTTGTCCTGGGCCAGCTCTGTACTGCAGTTCTGCAGCACTGGGAACCAGAAATGCTCTGTGAGCAGCCTGGACCAAAGCCAGGCCAAACCATTTCTCCTGAGCAGGAAGAAAGCCTTGAAACTTCTGGATAATTCATTTCTATATTTGGGGGGGAAAAAAAAAAAAAAAAAGAAAGAAATTTTCATTTTTGTTTTAATATTCACCTACTGGAACAGGAAGGACGGATAACTCAGAAAAAAAAGCCAACAAAAAACAACTTTAACACTGATCTGAGGAAATTATTTAAGAGTTAACACTTTTGCAACACTTTTGGCTGGCAGACTAAAAAAATCCATTATTCATACAACTCTATTCAGGAACTATCTGCATATATGTCCTGTATGGCAGAGCTTAGGCTTTCAGGAGTAACAAATATCAAATATTGATGAAACTTTAGGAGGAGGAGAGAAAGACCATGAGAATGTTTATCATTCAGGTGCTGGTGTAAGCAATGAAAAAAAGACTTTGAAAGGCACTGTGGAGGCAGTATTTAATATGTTTAACTGGGACTGTACCTTCTGGCAAGCTGGAGAGGGATGAGAGGCATTAACAGCAGCCTTCCCAAGCTCTGCAATACCCTCTGTGAGGTTTCTTTCTGCTGCTGGTTATGAGCCTGGTTGTTAACAGTGTGGAAGCTGTGCCAAAAGCTGTATCCCTGTAAATAGGACTTCAGATTTGATCACTTTGAGAATGAAAAAATAGCAGTAACACTTAGGGCACCCAAGTCACTACAAACAGAGTTATGAATAACAGGTTTAAAACATTAATGAGTTGCAAGTTGTCTATTATTTGCTGAGCACTGTATAAAAACAGAGACAGAGTTCTGACAAACTTCTGGCCCTTGTTTTTTAACCAGAAGCACGCAGCCGGACGGCTGTGGCTGCAGAACCAGCCAGTGCTCTCATGCATTTGTCACAAGCAGACCTACATGTTATGAAGCTGCTGCCAAAAAGCAGAGCTATCCAGCAGGAAGCACGAAAGGGAAGCTGGGATTCTGAAGATGGCCTTTCTAATCCCTGTTTTACTTTAGAGAATTTGAGCAAGCAAAAATCTCATGATCCCCATCTTTGAAGACCAGTGACAGCACTCTGCTACCCTGCAAGGTTTGTGAAGATATGTGCAGTGAGGACTGTGAGACTATCTGGCACTATGAAGAGAGAAGCATCCTAAACAGATACCAAGGAGACAAGCTGCCCCAGAAAGCCCCGAGTGAGGAACGTGGCTCATTGCTTGCAAATAACAGTTGACACATTTATTTTGAGTTAATATTTTCTGGCAATTGTACTGCTCTCAAAGGATCAGAGCACAGTCTCTTTCATGCTCTGGAGCAGATGTCATATCTCTGATGCTTTGGTCCATTACTTATGTTTTTGGAATTCTTTAAACTCTCAAATCCTCCAAATCTAGATTGAACACCTTATCCACGTTGCAACATAAGTATAAATTGCTGAAAACCTGGTTATGACTGTCAGTACTAATTAGGGAACCTTAATGTGCTTAAATTTAAGCCCACTTAATTTATAGAAAACTATTCAGATGCTGTCAATCAAGCTGGGAATTTGAAGAATATTTAAGTTGTTGATTAAGTGCTTAACATTACAGATTAATGCAAAAACGTCTGTCCTACATTTCCTGCAATTATATGGTGACCTGTATAAATGTTTAAGCTCTGCCCCATTCCATTCACTGCAGTCACATTCACAACTCCCCAAGTTAGCTAGGACTGGAGGAGTTGTTCATCCCTGCGTGGTATTGCTTGCTAGCAACTCACTTGTGCCACTCACTTGCTCTTGTTGACGGGATGCAGGTGTTCACCAGTCATGCACACGGGATCCAAATGAAGTGGAGGAAGAAGCAGAAATCCCACAGAGCTGTTCCTCTTTGCTGACCTGTGGTGAGGTCTCTGCATGAGAAGGGCAGTACTAGCAAGGGCATGGATAGCTAGAGGCATGCTCATCTCAGAGTCTGGATATCGTTAAAGTTTCAGAGCCGTATTTAAGGAAAAGTGAAACTGGCAACTCCAGATTCCTTCCCAAATCCCTGCCTGCCCAAAACTGCAGTAAACTGAGAAAATCCTGACCTGTCATCATTTTGCACTTGAAGCAAAAGGTGAAACTCTCCCCCCTCTAGAGGCTGGGGATTTGCATGCAGGACAGCAAATCAGCATCACAGAGCAGAACAGAGAATTTGCATTGCCAGCACCAGAGCTTTCACTGTTTGTCTTTGATTTCTTTTTCCCCTGAGTCATAGACTTTGGAATTAAGGGTTTATAGGATGTTTTCAGACAAAAATACACACGAAGTCTCCCTATCAAATCTATAATTGTTCTTAAGGAAAAATATCAGAAAGGACAATGAAATACCATGTAAAAGTCTTATAACTGAGATCTCACATTCTTGTCATATGCCATTGTAAAATCTTGTGTTTTTTAGGCAGATAGGCCTTTGAATGTTGTGTCTGTCAGCCTTGCTTTGTTGAGCACTGTGTAGGCCAGAGCAGTTCTGCACTTCTGGATGTAGAGTTGAAACTGACCCAGGCTACAAAGCAGAATAACCCCTTACTATGAATAACTCAAGGCCTCTGCTTCTCCACGAGGCAGAATCTGTCCCTTCCACCACTGCATTAACAGTGCTGCAAAGCTCCTCTCCAGGTTTGCTTCTTTCTTGTAGACCTCATTTAAAGAAGAGAAAGCTGAGAACCTCGCAAGGTCTCAGTACTCAGAGGTCTTACTCGCTGTGTTTGAGGCCAGGAATAGCTCTCGTTTATCTCCTCCTGCCACTGATTCAATAGCTGAAACAGCCCAGCGTGGGGGCTGAGACTCATTAACATGTCAGAGCAGAGATCACCCAGTGGCCACGTCCTCCACCTCCACACGCAGTCGCAGAGCCCAACTCTTCTTCAGCTACTGGCATGCCATCCCCATAGCTGCTGCAATTACTTACTCATCTGTGTGACACCTGGGAAGAGGATCATTGATTCTTTGCTTGTTTTAGTGAGTTTAGCAGCTATAAAGGAGGTAGAACAAGTGCTGCATTGTCAGCCAGTTCCCACAGGTAAGCACCAAGTGATCTTCAGACCGTAACTGGGAAAGCCAATGATAAAGGTGGCATGAAGACATACACAGGACTCAGCGTGACAGAGGTGTTCCTGGCACTATTACTGCATCAGTTTCTCTGCAGTTAAAGAAAGCAGATTACTACCTGGTATTTGGCTACTGCAGCGCATCATTAAAATAACGCTTTATTACAACATGATACATAGGTTTATCAGTAGTTAGAAATCTAGACCTTGTACCACTAACACAAGGAAAATGCTGCCTTGAATTGCTTTAGTCCTAAATGCATGCATGAATCAAAGCAGTAAGTTTTTGTTGTTTATTTCACTGTTAAAGAAAAGCACTCATTACTTATTTGTGAGTGCTAATTCTAGTATGCGTTCACTTCACCTGGAGTTGTTTTTTTTAAACTGTATTCCCAGGGTAATCAGGATATTGGTAAATATTCATTGGTGAAAGCATCCCCACATGACTGGAATTCACTCCCAGCAGGCATTAAATTGGAACAGAGGAACAAAGGATATGCCAGACCTGATCAGACCACTGGTCTATCAAGCCTGGTACCCTCCCTCTGGCAGTGGCCCATTCTTTACGCTTCGAACAAAGGCAGTAAAAAAGGCCCAAACCCCCTCCAACACAAATAAACAACAACAAAGAACCCAACAGAATGGTGCACCTGTCTGGAAATACAGAGGCTTATCTCAGGCTTATTACCTCATCTCAATGTAGTTGGTGATAGAGTTGCTGAGGACAAAATAAGTGCATACAGCATTGCTAGGAATTATTGTTTTCACATTTCAACTTCACTTTATTGATCACCTAATTAGGAGAGACTTTGCTTTAATATTTATTCAGCTCCTGAGTTTCCCTGAAATCTTTGAAAATGAGCAGCTGCTTCTCAGGGGTAATTCTGGTGGGTGACTGAGGAATCAATCAGATTTGGCTCTGGCAGGCTGACATGCTAAGCCAGCCCTCCTCTGTATCTCAGCAGACTAAATCCAAGTGAGCTGGGCGGTGTCCTGAAGTCAGTACCTCAGATGGCCTTGGCAGAAATGGATTGGTAGGCTTAGTCTCATTCCAGCAGCTAGACTCTGCCTTTATTACCCTTGCTTATCCAGTATTAAGGCTTCTCTTTGCCACCCCTCAGAACTCACTGTGCTGGTCCTTGTGCAAGCCTGGCTCAGATATGACAGTCCTTGCCCTCAAGCACTTTACAGGCCAGAATAGAAATTGTGGCAAGAGAATAAAACTCAAAAGTTAGCAGGGAAGATGGTAGGAGTACTAGTATATTCATCAGGATTAAATTAACGGGCTTCTCTCACACTGGAGCAGTGGCAGACGTAGTCTGCTCATTGTGTGTGAGATGTATTGCCCTCTGGAGCAGGTCTAGGGTGTGCTGATGAAGAAAGGCCTGGGCGGCAAATAAAGGCTCTCATGGAGCCTTAGGGAAGTCCAGTGTTTTTTTTACTTCATGGGCAACACACGGTGAGCACAAGTATGCTGCACCTTTGGCTGCACATGATGCAAGTCAAGTCTCTTCATGTCTGTGAGCAAGCATGATCTCTGTTTCTAGGTGAGGAACGATGTTGTTAAGCACACTTTCTTTGTATTCCGAATGCCCCTTGTATAATCAGTGGATATCAAGATGTTACAATCACAGTATAATCAAGAGAGCTAGGCAAAGCAGACAATGATAACAAAAGAGAATAAAATGCAAGGCTTACCCTTAGGCTGGGCTCACCACAAAACGCCAATAGATGCGATCTCCAGATGAGATCCTTCCCCCCGGTAGCCAGCTCTTAAATAGGTCTAGGAGGCTCCAGGCCAGGCTCCACCCGTTCCGGCAGCACAAGAGAATTGCCTTCACCTGTGCTCCTCTGGCTGGCTCATGGCTCGCCTCAGGTGATCAATCAGAGGTTCAGGCCGTGACTCAGTAGTTCCCATACACCCCTGCTTCAGGCCAATCTCAAACACTGGGAAATCTTTGGTCCCCATGCAATATGACAGGAGAGACATGTCACAAAGCCCTTGCTTTTGTGTGTAATCAATTCCAACCATGCATGTTGTGTGCCAGAGCTGCATGAAACTGGTGGGTGTGAAAAGCAATGCTTGCAGAGAAGCACAGTGAATGCTATAGGCAGCAAGTGACTGGCTGCAGAGGATGGGCATGATGAAAGGGACCGGCGCTTTCACCTTAAAAGCATGTCCAGCCCATGTGGAAAACTCAGTCAAGAATTGACACCTGTGTTTTCAGTTTGCTGACTTGTATTTGACAGCTTGGATTTTAGCAGCCCGAAAAGATTAAAGAAATGCAGCTCAGTCAGGACTGCTCTTGCACTACAGATAGCTGTGAGAGGATTAGGAGAGAAGGCAGGCTGACATTGCGAACTAAAGTGCTGGAAGTGGACTCAAAACTCTTCAGACAGCCACAGCACTCACCTCCTCAGCTGTAGCCAGGATTTGGGCTGTCTGCGAGTAACCAGCCACCACCGCCTGTCATTCCTGGGAGGCACATTGCCCACCTTCTGGTAGGCAAGGATGGGTGACAGTGGTGGGATATTAAATAGGAGGAAGAAAAAAAATGTTGAGCCTGCAGTGAATAGCAGAAATGTTTGAGATTGTACCTGAGGGCCTTATTTTCATGTAAAGTTGTTTTATTTTATTGTCTTAAGAAAATAAATTGAGATTTGCCTGGTTGAGCCCCTGACAGGACAGCAGATTTAGAAAAAAGCACTTGTCAACTTTTTGCTGCTAGGAAGGTGACTAGTCATGGTGCTGAGTCTTCTGAATGGACTGTGAAAATAAATATATCCTGGTAAAGACGTCCTTCTGTGCTATGAGCTCAGGGTACCGCTGAATGTGATGCTGAAATGAGTCAGTTTGGTGGAGGATCTGTTACAGCACCCAGCAATGCAGTCTGCTGCTGGTGAAACAGGGGCAAGAGCCAGCTGGAAGCAAGGATCTGCGAGCTGTGTTGTTCCAGAAAATCCCCCTGCATTTGAGTGTCAGCGATAGATGAACCTTGCAGCCCTCTGACAGCCCATGACCATTCCGTCTCAGGGTAATTTAGCAACAAGGTCTGACACAGAGGGGCGTTCCTGACCAGCTAACGTGTGGCTGCAGATGCTCTGAGGCTGAAAGATAATCCAGTCAGTAAAGAGCATTAGGAAATGCCAATCTAGTTGGTCACTGTAAGCAAACTGCTTGTTTAAAGTTGCAACTAGTAAGAGGGCAGGGTGGCATTCCCAACATCTGCAATTACACTGCTTACAGTGATAGAATAGGATAGAAAAGTACCGTTAACAGCCCAGTTCTAGTCTCCAGCAAGGACAGAAACACTGAACACTTGAAATTATTTTTTATTACTCTTCCAGAGCAGCAGGCACAGCTCTGATGGAGTGTCCAAGCTGCCATGTGGGTTGTTTGGGTGAGTAGTGCGTGGCTGAGTAGACATATGGTGAGGTGAAGCTTCAGTCTGTGCAGGTTGAAGCAAACTCTGCCTATTCACTTTCTGCCACTGCTGGGCAATTAGGCGAATCAGGACCTCACTGATTTTTTTTTTCCTGTCCATGTTTGTAAGTGAAATACATAAAGTATCTGCAGAGCTCATGCCTCAGTTTCCCTGCCATTGTCTTTGTCTGCCCCCTCTTAGCAGCCATTAAAAAATGAGACAAAAATAACACTGTTCGAGCTGAATGTATCTCTGTGCAGAGGGATCATGTAATGCCCTCTACAGTATGCAAGCCTTGCCTTGAGACTGCATATGGCTGATGGGTGAAGCAGCCACACAAAGAGGGCTGTTGTATTGTCAAGCTCCTTCGGCACAATAGAAGTCTCTCTCATCAGCATAAAGCTCTTTTGTGCGGACAGCAAAGCATTTTCAGGGGCCAGTTTGCCACAGTGGAGGGAACAGCCCCGGACACCAAGCAGCATCAGGCTTTCACCATCTCCTTGTCCACTGTGAGGAGTTTTCTCTGACATTGCTTCCTCTACACTAAACACACAGCTGCACTGAGGCTGGAGAAACAAGCTACCGAAAGAGGCCTTCTCATGCACCCACTTCTTCTGCCAAGGCACAGTAAGGGAGCCTCCATCTTCTCCTGTCAGGACGCTGTTGGTAAGGTGACCTCCAAACTGTGCCATCTGCCCTTCCCCACAGTTGGTGGCATGTGATGAAAGATGCGGTAACATCTCGTGATGAGTGTTCATCCCTGAAAGGGGAAGGGCCAGGGGAGGCTGGGAACTGCGGCTGCAAGTTCAGAGCTGTCCTGGGGCCTTCTGGCAAGGATGCCAGGTGTGCCTGGGACACTGGGAGCCTCTCACTCCTTATCCTGAGCCCTCCAGGGCCAAGGTTGCAAGTCCACTCAAATGTGCTGACATGAGTCTATCTTGTGAGCTGAGGGAGCTCCTCCTGTTGCTCTGTCAGGACAGGAGCACTTGTGAGGCCTGTGCTGGAAACCACATCTGAAAACAGACCGTGTCAACAGAATATCAAACCAGACACTGGTTACCTCTAAAACCACATGTGAAGCCTGATTTTAAGCTGAATCTGCCAGAAGTGCATGGCCAAATGGCTCATGTGACCGCATTTCCTGTTGTCCCTGGGACCAGAGTGCTGCGTTGCCATGAAGCAGAGCATTCATCTGTTGAGGACAGAGCAGCCTCGGGCACCTCCAGATGCTCCCATCGCTGTGAGACCTGCCCAGGCAGGCGGCTGATCCTCAGGGGTGTCCCAGCCTGCGCAGGGCACCTGGCTGGTTCATGCAGGGAGAGATGGGGAGGGATGGTCAAAAACGAGAGAAGAATTGGAGCGGTTCAGCAGCATCTGCCCTCCCTGTCGACAGATTTGGGGCACTGGGTGCGGTGGGCATTTTTGCGTATTGATGAGCAGCAGAGGAAGAGGAAAGGAGGGCCTGAATGGGGGCACATAGGGTGAGAGAGGGAGGCTGCCATGCTGCTCTATCCCCGCCGCTTCGAGCAGCATTTCTTTTCTGCACATTTAATATGCAATTATTTAATGGGGTGTATTAGAGCATAACGGCCATAACTTAAGACCTTTCAGTCAAGATTAAACAGGTGCCGAGGCTTTCTTTTCAAGGCTGGGAACAGCTGTGAGCCTCCCCTTCTCATACGTGACTACAGTACACGCGGGGGCCTTCCCGTGCCCTCCCCCTCCATGCTGTGTGCTCCCTCAAAGGCCCTTTTTTGTCTTCCCACAAGACACCGTCCAGGCAATTCACAGGGAGCAGGCGAAAAGAAGCGTGATTTATTAGCTCTGGCGTGGAGGGCAAGGTTTTGACCTCAGGTGTGAATCTGAGAAAAATATTATTTTCCAGACAGCCAGCTCTCTCCGAGTGAATTAAAACTGCTATTGTGAGGAAATGTATTAAAGCCATTTCAGCTTTTATGACAATATCAGCATGGCTACTTTACAGAGCGCCTAGGATGTGGACTTGCCCCAAGGTGCTTTATAATCATCTGTTTAAAGGGAGAGAATTTGCCTGCAGAGATGAATCAATGAGTGTATTTTATGAAACATTAATGACTGCTTTTGTAGATGTAAATTCCGGGGTATGTTCTTGCATCTCTCCGTGCTGTCCTACAGCTGCAGCTGAAGCCCATTTGCCGTTATGAGGATCATCATCTAGCAGCACAGTTGAGCTGGAGGAGCTTTACATCATCTCCTAATGTAAACAATATTGTAAGAGAGTCCGACAGCCCCACAGGATTTTCATTGGGCGATGATTGATGTGGAAAGGGATGGAGCTGCAGTGATTCTGCATCAGTCACAGCTCTCACTTGGCTCTCAAACTGACCCTGTTAGCACAGTCTGACTTGGATCATTTGTCTCAGAAGTACCAAGGGATTTTAAAACAGCTGTGGATTCAACCATTTCAAATGGGAACATATTTTTGGTTTGTGGTAAGAACAACATAAACCGTATGTGTTTCAGAGCTCGGGCCCCAGCATTCCTGGCTTGTTTTGTAAGCGCGTCTTTGCTTTCCTCTGCAACATTTGCACACGCGGCTCCACAGCTGCTTTTTTTTAGTTTTGTTTTTCCACTTCAGGTCTTCCTTCCCTCCTCTCCAGTCCCCCCCTTCCCCCCTCCCCTCCAAGAAAGAAAGACAGAAAGAAAATGAATCCCCTCTGCAAAAGGTTTAAACTCCAGCAATGCTTAAGCAAAGGAAGGATTTGTGTTCACCCACTGGTGTGTCTCCCATCTGACGTATTTTCTCCTAATTGCTGTTGATCACATAAATGCCCGCTGGTAAAAGCAACTACAAGATGCCATGGTCAGATCCATGGTGCAGTAACAGCGCGCTGCCAGCCCTCTCTGTGTGTCCAGATGGGTATCCCATTTCACTAATGCAAAAGTACTCTGATTTTTTTCTCTCTCCAGAGCATCCCATTGCTCTGCCCCTCCTCCTTCTGCAGGTCCCTTCCCTAGTGACATCTGTTCCCAGGAATGATGAGACAAGATTTGAAGCAATTACTATAGTTTGTATTTCCTGAGCCAGCTTGCTGTGTGTGTGTGTGTGTGTGTGTGTGTGTGTGTTAAGAACACAAGTGCTTAAAGTCAACAGGGTGTAGAAGGTAACACAGTTCCCCACCTCAAAGCTAACAATATTTTGCTATATACATAAGAGCTGTAGGTCTTAATTTTCTGGCTCCTTTCTCAATTGTACAATTTTCAGTTATTGCTTAATGAAGCATACTTGCCTCCCATAATGTGATATTATATTATCTCTATGCTCTTGTTAAAGGCCTTGTGCTTCACCCCAAGCACCTGTGGCTGATACGCAAGGAGAAAAGCTCTGATGTGCCAATTGGACTCTGATTTTGTGGCAGGACAAGCCAGACTTTGGAAAACACTCCTCTGCCTTCCTCAAGGCCGAGCACAGCAGGGAGCTTGAGGCGCCTGGTGCCTGAAATGGAGGAAGGCAGGCTCTGTGCTGCACGATGGATGTCACAGCAAGAGGGAGAGCCGAGTTATTTCCGCAATCCCTTCGCATAATGGATGGGGATGTCAAGTTGCCGTCATCTGAAGTATGAGCACCTTGGAACCAAACAAAAAATGACTGGCGGTGTCAGCTTTCAGGAATGTATGAGCAGAGGTGGTGGGGAGCTGCACATGCAGCTCAGGCTTTCTCCAGCGTCTTCCTTTCAGCACAAGGGATGACCTTGGCCCCTCTCCTCTTCCTCCACAGACTGTCACGCACAGATCTCCCAGTCTGAACCCTGTGCACACTCGCTGCAACGTGAGCAGCTCTCAGCAGGCGGTGCCTCAGGCAGGAGCCCAGCTCAGGGCGGAGTTGTGGCTCCAATCTGCAGATCTGCCAGAGGGCTTTGAACAGATCTGAGCATCTGCAAATCCTGCCTGGCTTCTGATCCGTCTCTTTGCTGTCAATTGCTCGTGTGGGATGTGATACACAGATCCACTGGGCAGCATCCTCTGTACAGACACAAGTGAAGATGGAGCAGAGCTTAGTGCTAATCACAGAATGACTGCAGTCACACCTCAAAGTCTCCTGGCCAGAGGATGAAGCACTGACCATATCATCATCATCGCCTCCATCATTTTGAGTAACCCTGATGGTGAGCTATTGACGGTATGTTGAAGAGCTGTCTGCTCTCCATCCATCACAGTCCTCTCTCAAAGTGGGGACTCACGTGCAAAAAGTCTCATTGCTCACATCTTGGTCTTGGATGGCCAGAAATTCTCATCTCCAAGGCTGTAGTGGTGCTGTATGGTATTAGTAGGAAATTGCAACTCATGTTTTCCCTGGAAAAATGCTACTGACTGCAGTGAGTCAAGGTGCTGGAGAGCACTGCTCTCCATTTGGAACAATTCCAGTGCAGTCCCTGTCAGAGCTTTGACCCACAGAAGGCCATGTGGAGCAGAATGGGAGTTTTTCTGAGTTTCTGGATTTGGTGCCTTGGGCTGCGTGGTGACCAATGGCTTTGAAATAGTACTACATCAGAAGAGCTGTGACAAGAGTTGCTTGCCTCTGAATAGACATTCCCCAAATGCTGCCCAAATGTTTTTTTTAAGTACAGAACCCTCAAAGCCTGGGCACTGCTTCTCCCTGTCCCAGCTGAGCCACCAGGATCACTGCTCATTAAATGTTCCATGTAAAATGAGTATGGGATCCTTGGATCAGTCCCCACCCATGGACTGTCAGGATATTTCAGTGTCTGGAGAAAGTTCCCATCTGCAGCCCCATGTCACCAGCAATCCCATAATGTAATGGAAGTTCATTCCTAGGAAAGCAGGGCTGTTCTGGCATTCAGATCAGATTCTGATTTGAATTCAGTTTAGTCCACCAAGGTAATAACAAGGGCTAGGATCACAATCTGATGGAATAACTTAGTAAGCCATGTGAGGTCACTATTGCTTCTTGAAAATATGGCTTAAACATAATTTACCTGGCAGTAACTTGACCTGGAAGAGAGAGGTTTATCTTCTTGGCATGCTGTGTCTGAGTAGCTTGACAACCTCTACATAGATTTGAGATCTTTCCTTCTACAGCTGGCTGTTATTACTTATAACCTCTTAATGCAAAAAGTGCTCCTCCCAGAGATCTCTCTCCTTTTCTTTCTTTCCTCTTATTTATTTAAATACATAAATATTTGCGATTTATTGCATAGTGCCTGTTTTATGATCTCAGGCCCACACCCTTGCAGCCATTGTAATCTGATCATGACACTAAAAACCTTTGTTATGTTTCAGACACGTTCACTTCTAACTGTTATGCTATGTTACAACATACAATTTTGGGGCATTTAGGATCCATCGATTAAAGGACCAAAGTTGAAAACTTCCTCATGGACGTACCTTGCAGTATTGTTTGGAATCCCTTTTACAGACACACGGCAAGGAGAAACAGGGGAAAACTGCTGCAGGGGACCCAGGAGAAGGTCAATTTCTGCTCACACTCCACCACTGTACTGCTCTTCCCAGGGCTTGGGGGCACCCTCCTGTCTCTTGTCGTCCACTGTAGTTCCAGAAGGGACTGAATGGCCCTTCACACTCCCCAGGCCCTCACCCCCATGAACCAGGTGCTCCTTTCTGACATCTGAGATGCAGCCCCTGCTCCCACACCTGCAGCTCTGGTGGGCGCAGCATGGGGGATTTCTGCTGCCTTTTGAGCCTTGCCAGCTGCCGGAGCATTGAACGCCCCTCAACATTTCCATGTTCTAGAAAGGGTGGTTTCACTTCTCTTTTGGGTTTTTAGGGTGTTTCAAGCTCAGGAGAGCAGCCTCCTGCAGGCTGCATTTCCTGCTGTGTCTATCACAAGCCAGTGCAGAAGAGCTGCCCTGTCCCTGTGACAAACAAACACTGCAGGGAATGCTGAACTGCCTGTGCTATGGCCAGGGGAGCTGGGGAGAGGCCAAGCCCTGCTGGAAGCAAACAGTGCCTCTGCTGTCCCACCGTGGCTGGCACCATGATCCAACTGATGGCTGCACGAACCGACTGAGTGCTTTGGTCACTGATGGTCCCACACTGTGTCCACCTGCTGCACGGACACAGCCCATGGAAGCTGGATAGCAGCAGTCCCTGGTGTGTGGGGATGAGCACGAGCAGCAGTCACCCCCAAATATGAAAAAGCATTCTGGATGTGATACTGCTCGTTTTCCTTAGCAGAGTCCTTTAATAAAATGTTTTGCCATGCAAACCTTCTTTACTGTTTGATATAATGATGATAATGGCTGGTGGCTGTGGGCTGTAGTTTTTTAATCTTTCACCTTTTCTGTTACCGTTACGTGGACCCCAGTCACTATCAGTGTCTCCTTCCAGTGATCACTGAAAATCATTTTAGCCATGTGACAAAATTAAATGTCACTTTTAAAGCCTGAATAGGTCTTCACCCATTTTTTTAAATTGGGACAGCTGAGAAAGAACTTCGATGTGAAATGATGTAGACCCTCACAGCCATCCCATTTGCTGTATTTTCTTTGCTTCTCCCTTCTTCCTTGCCTCAAGAAGCTGCCATTTCAGCTTGTATTTGCTTTTTTTTCTGGCTTATATTTTTAGTCTTGCTGGAAGGTGCAGCCATGGAGCATGGAGTTGCAGATGTTGTACTGCCAGCTCAGGCTGTCAGGGAGTAGATGGCACCTGAGCAGGAGCAGCCCAACTTAAAGTGCCTTTTAAATGATGGGGCAGTGTCACAAGAAAGGAGCATAATTTCATTCCAGTAAGAGTGCTGCCCACAAATTGTCTGTGAGAGCTGAGCTTCCCCTGCAGCCTGCCAGGGGCTGGGGGCTGACGTGCACACAGCTATGAGAGGCAGAAAGCAAAGCAGAAATGAAACAGCTGCACCCTAGCCCTCTCTGTGCAAAGTGTGCGGAGAAAGAGGTTCCTCTGTCCTAAAGGCCTTTTGAAGTCTGCTTTGCCTCTGCCAGTGCTACAGCTGATGGTGAAAAACGGAGCGGGATTAAAGCCTCTTTCATTTAGTGGCCATTGGCGGTGGTTGCAGGTAGCCCTTCCCTGCCCCACACACGCATGAGCCCATGGCACAGGCAGAGCACCACTTTCCTGCCAGCTGATGGGAAAGAGCTTCTTAGCTTGGCCTGAGAGGAGCCCTCAGCCTTCAGCAGTGGACTCTGGCCGCTCCCCTAGCAGAAACAGCTTTGCCTCCTGGCTGCTTCCTCCTCCCACTCTTCAGCTCAGCTCTTTGCTTGTAGTCTTTCAAGTTCTTCCCCACTGTCTCTCCAGCCCCTAGCCATCCCCACTGGCATCCCTGGGGATGTCCACCTCCGCCTCTCGGTCATGTGCTATGACAGGAGTGTCCTCTGCACCTGCTGACATCAGCTGTACCTGATGCACGCGTCTGTCACTCTTTGACTCACACTGGCCACAATACACCTCAAAAACTAGGCTGAAGGATGCTCAGATCTCTCACTCTCATGACTGCCAGCATTTCTGGGCAGAAGTAAGTGCCCAGCTTCCTCCTTTCCACTCCCTTCCTCCCCCCTCCCCCCCCCACTTTCTCAAGACCATCTGTGCTTCTCCATGGGGCAGACGGGGAGCAGCAGCACCGCTCTCCCAGCTGGCATTCTGGCATATTCAGAACTGTTCAGGTGAGGGGGATTTGGGCAGGACAGTGAGACTGTATGTAGGTGTGAGATGGGGCAAGGAAGAAAACCCAGAGTGTGCTCAGATACAGCTAAGCAGGCTTCTGGCTGAGGCAGAGGGGGGGAAATCAGGTCTTATGGGCTCCATTTCCAGAGGTGCCACCAAGTGCTGTAAGAAATGGCAGTGGTGGGGGATTTGTAGGAGGAGGATCTGACCTCAGCACCTTGCTTGCTTTGTTGGTCAATGCAAGATTCCTGATTAAGGTGGCTGGATTAAGGACACTGCCAGGAAAATGGGGATGGACTGGTCCCTGGTCCCAGCTGACTTCTGCCTGCCTGTCTGGAGGCTTTCCACTCCTTCTTCCCCACCTCCCTGCACTCTGTCCCAGATTTTGTATGTCAGAATGCCCCTCTTCGATTTTTCAGTCCAATCTGAGAGGTCACAGTTCAGTCCTCTCCTTGATCCAGGCACATTTTGTTTTCTCAGGAACTTCTGCCCCTGTTAGAAACCTCCTCTGCTCATTCCAGCCCTTGCTCTTCTGCCTGCCTCTGGGCCTGCCTCTCCAGGGACTCCTCCCTCTCTTTATTCCTCCTCCTCGCATCCTGTGCTCAAAGCCATATTTAGATGAGTCTTAGTGATGTTGTAACAGATTTATCTATTGCCTGGGAAACCGCGGCTCCCCACCTGCCTTCTGGCCCTGCCTCAGCTGTGACATGCACTCGGAGGCGGCCAGGCTTGATGTAATTATTCCTTCACCACGTCTCCCCCGGGTTACTATTTATCCCAAGCGCGATCCACGCTCACCCTTTTATTCTTGATACTGACCACATCTCTCCCGCAATGCCCTCTCCCTTGTCCCCACATCAGCAGATCACTCTTTTCTTAGTAAAAATTATGTTTCTTCTTAAGCCTTTGGCATTGTTCTTCTCTTTCCAGCCAAAAGAAAACAGAGCTGAAATGAAACCGAATTACTTGGCTTATTTCCTTTTGCATATTTGTAGTTTCCTCCTGTCGAGCGCTTCAAAATAGATATGAAGTGCTGTGGTGACAAATACAGCAATTTGCAATTGGCACCGTGCTCATTTAGTAACCTTATTTGATGGTGATTGCCGTGACATCAAGCAAAGCCATCAGAGCCGCCCGGCACTGACTGACAGGACAGCAGCTCACCTCCTCATCGTTCAGCCCCTGTTGCTGTGCAGCACGGGCAGTGGGCAGCCAGCCTGTGTGTGTGCTGCATTGTGTTTTACAGAGTGCCCCATCTGGGAGCTTTTCTCTGCTGCCTGAAGTGTTGGACATGTCAGAAGTACTTTCAAGCTTTGCTTGCATGCAATAAGGCAATTTTTTCCTTTCTCTACCTGGCAATGAAGCTGTGTGCTTAAGGAGAAGGATTGCTGTTCGTGTTGTTTTCCATTCCCCAGCCTAACTACAGATGCAAACCTCCCCATTACCAGCACAGGACTCCACCATCCCGCTCTGACGGCTGCACAGACTGCTGAGGCCTTCTCCCAGCACGCAGCTCTCCCTGCGGCTCCTGCAGCATAGTCCTGGCACAGCAGGAGCTGAAGCAGGAGCACAGAGCAGGCGTTCTGAAGGCATCTGTCAGCAGTGCTGTGTTGAGGGACCAGCTGGGACTGTGTTAGGAATCAAAGTGGTTTTGTATGCTGTGACTCCAGAGGAGAAACATATGCTGCGGCGAGTACAGGGTCTGGAATAGTAGACACTAGGGGGAAATAAAAGCATGTTGGTGGGTCGGCTGCTAAGCCCACACAGCCAAATCCTGAGAGGTCCTAAGCCCTCACAAGCAATTCCTGTTGACTCCAGGAGGGCTTCAAGTGCGCCTTGCCCCTTACGATCTGCCCACAAGGCTTTTACTTAACAAGCGGGTCTTCTGGGTGGAGAATGCAAGATTTTGCAGCCCATGAAGTTGATCCCCAGCAGGAATTGGGGTTCACAGCAGCAGCAGCTGCTGCCCCAGCCATGGAGGTGCTACCTGGGCTTCCACTGCCGCACTTGCATTGAGGGGAGCGGCTCCTGCCTGGCTCCATGGAGGGCAACGAGTCTCCTTGCTCTGTGGCTCAGAGCTTCTGGTGCTCTAGCAAACTTCAGTGTACAGAACAGAGCTTCAACAAAAGAGACCTCTTTGTTTCCATGTGCTGCCCATATCCTCCCAGGGACACAAAGCGATCGCTAACAGGAGAACATTTCAGTGCTTGTGAATCCCACAAAGGGCAGATCTTCATCACGAGACTGTCCTAACATTATTTTTATCTGAAGACACTGAGCAGACGTGCACTAACTCACAGCCTTATTTCAGTAGTCACAGCGATGTCTGCAGCACACCTGTTAGTGTGGACATTTCAAGCCAGCTCCCGCTCTGTTGTTGTTGGCTCCGTACCAAGAGCCAGCAAAGCAAAAATTTTTTCACTTAAGCCCAAACTTACTGTTCTCCTGTCAGCTTCCCTGTAATGTATTACTTCACTTTGCCCTTTGACCCCCCGCATTTCTTTGTAGAGAAATATAATTAATTGTGAGCCATGGCTTAGCTCCGGGGGGTTCAAAACTGCTTCACGTGTTTACTCAAAACATTAACTTTTTTTCTTCTTTTTTAATTTCCAGGCAGAAAGGGCGATGAGGGTTAAACAAAGCATCTCCTTCCAAGAGATCCAAACCCCAGCAGGGCTGGAAGGAGCTAATGGGAGGGAGGGGAGAGGGGTCCTGAGCGGGAGTCCAACAGTTCGAGCTGTGTCTGGGAGCTCAGATCCAGGAAGAGAAGGACTCGTCTCTATGGTACAGATAGCCTCAGAGCAACAAGAAGGAAAATATGATGATGTTCCACAAAAAGCACAAAGCAAGCTGTGGTCCTCTGGTTTCTAACTGCCCGGGCTCTGGCAGGGCTGTGGATACAATGCTGCAGCACTGCAGGAAACTCTCACCACATAGGGTGGACAGCATGGTCTGAGGTGGTACAGAGAGGGCTGGGGCACAGCCCCTGGTGAGGCTGCACCCAAACTGCTGATTCTCTTTCTCTTAGGACTACAAGGTTTAGGAGATGGTGGAGCTCTGCAGACCTCTGTGTGTTTTCAGGGAATATTCCTTTACATGTAGACTGCACAAAAAGCTACAGCTGCCAACAGCAACATCATAGCATGCCATTCTCACATGGGCTCCCTGGTGGGGAGAGCTCAGCAACGTGTCCCAGGGAGCCAGGCAAACACCAGTGTCTTTGCTTTACGCTGAGAAATCAGGACACAGAGGAGATGTCAAAGTGAGCTGCCAGTTCCCTTACTCAAGCACTAATTCATGAAGATTTGTCTTTCAAATGATGACAAATCGCACTGCTAGAGAATGGTCTTATTTACTCATCACACTGGTAGCACTACTATAGTGTGGAAGTTCTTCACTCATGGATTACCATGAGGCCAAAGGTTTCTCTGAAAGCCCAGAAGGATCCAGTCAAGTCACTTCTTCCATCCTTTGTCTGCTGCAGTTATGTCTTTTGTTGCAGGACATGGTCAAAGCCCATCTGAGCGTGGCCCTGATAACCCTGTGCAAGCCCAGTCAGTACCTCTGAAGTCAGTGACAACACTGACACAGTAATAGCCCTGAAGAGCTGTGTTGGCTCTTATGTTGCTGAAAGCCCATCTGTGTGATACCTCTCAGATTCTTTGAGCAAACACAGCCTCCCACCCTCAGAACACCTGAGATCTCTGCTTGTTTCTTACTGCTTTTCCCAAGCAGTAAGAACTTTTTTTTTTTTTTTAATAATTGTTTTTAATAGAAAAAAAATATGTTCCATAATAAACTCCATGTCTAACTTTATTGGAATGTTATACAAACAGTCCTTCTGGGACTGGAGCAGCAACCACTTGCTGAAGGTTCTTGTTTGTACATCCTCTTGCTTTAATTCCTTTTCCTTAGTGCGGGCTGGAAAACAATCACACATGGAAACCAGGAGGGAAAGGTCTAGATTTAATATCAAAAAAGGTGCAAAACTAGTTGGAAAACAGACGGTGGGTTTTTCTTAAATCATTGCTTCAGTCTCATATCGAGAGGATTAAGTAATGTCCCAGCAAGGTTTGTTACAAATCTGGCTCAAAGTAGGCAAAGGCAGTGGCCAAATGCTGTTATAAAGCCAAAGCTGGCAGTGAACATGGTGTATCAGCTAAGAAAACAAGAAACCACACAGCACAACTCTGATATAACTGTGGTACATCCAAATCATTACGACTTCTAATAGGTAAGGGAAACCAAGAGTAATCGAGCTGAAGTATTATGGTCTTTTGGGTAAACTAATTCTCCCTGCCTCTCAAGCACAAGCTCATGCAATTTGGCAACTCATTTAGTACCCGAACTAAGATAAATGACCACCTTCTCCGTGAGTCATCCATACTGCTTCCCTTAGGAAGACAAGGACTGAATTCAAACTGGTTCTGAAAAGCCCAAGGAACAGACAGACATCACATGGATGACAAAGTGGAAATGTCAAATGCAAAGTGCCCCCAGCAAACAAGCCCAACCTGCAGTCCACATCAACCTGCCAGGCAGCAGTGGACAGAGGTGGACCCACAGCCTGCAGAGATCCAGAAACTGTGGGAGTCCCTGGTATGCTGTGTCCACAACTGAGGAAAAAGAAAACATTATCCTGGAACACACCTGCAAGAGTGGTTTATGTGCGACACAAGAAATGACTGTGCTCTACTTGGCGCCAGTGTGGTCTCAGCTGGAGTCCAGTGTCCTGTTTGAGGCACCACTGTAAGGAAGATGGAGGCTGGATGAGATCAAAAGGAGATCATCTGAAAGGCAAAAGGTTTTGAAGATGCAGCCTGAGACAAAATGCTGGTGGATTGGGTGTCTTCAGTATGCATCAGGACAACTAATGGCTTCTTGCTTCAGGAAACCCCAACTGGACAAATAGGGCTTGAGATATTTCCAGTGTGAACATCTCCAGTGGCGCATCAACTGGGGCTTGCAGGCAGGACATAGGGCATACAAAAGGCACACACATTTCTGCACCCACATGATGGTAGTTACTAGGAGAAATGGTAACTAGTTTGCACTCAAGCAGCTGAATTCTGCCCACTGTCTAAGCAGTAAAAGAAACTTTGGAACAGCATTGAGTTTGTTAAATCACTCATAGCAGGGGTACAGAGCCTCCCAACACAAAGCCTGGAGCACTCGCAAACACACTTGTGCAAAGCCCAGATGGAATGTGGTGCATAGCAGGGCTGACAGTAGGAAAGCCAGGGAAGGTAGAACAAGGGCTGTGATGGGGCTATTACCCCAGCAGACTGCTGCATGCACATATCCTGCAGGCCCTGCATGCCTTTCCCATGCTGCATCCATTGCTCCCAAGCCCTTTGCCTACCCGTAGCATGGAGCTGGCACAAAATCGCTTTGAGCTCAGATCCTGTTTCTGTGTCGTGCTGACCAAGAGTGCAATCACGCACACTTCCTTCCACATTTATGCAAAAAGCATCCACCCCACATATATTTCCACTGTACTCGAGGGCCTTGTGTAGTCTTGGCAGAAGTGGATGGATATTGCCCAGAATACGCAATCTAGTGCTAATTATCTCCTCCTGCTGGGCTTTAGAGCACAGAGCTTTCAGTTCAAGCACAACAGCTATGAGAGCTAATGGACGGCTCTGTTACCAGGAAGCAAACTCTTTTCAGAGCACAACAAGCCCTGCCCCACCGTGAGTCCTGGGGAAAGCCCAGCTGAGCAACAATAGGGGAACAAAATTAGTTAACTCTTCAGGGATGGAGAGAGCACTGCCAGCATCACGATTGCCTTCCACTGGTGCTGCTCTGAAGAGAGCCCAGCACAAAGAGGCATCTTGCCCTTCCCCAGGGCACAGCAATTACATTGCATAAGCAAGAAAAGGAAGCTCCTCTCTTCAGGTCAGTAGGAGTGTAGAGGAGAAGAGGAAGGAATGGCTGTGGCTTAGATTCATTTCCTTCCACGTCACATAGAGTAACAGACTGTAGTTTCTCCTCTCATTTGGACTGAACACATCATACAGGGTTGAAGCATTTGCTTTCCAAACCTGACTACTCATGTGATCCCACATCCAAGATGGCCTATGGGCCTCTCTGCTGATGATCCACTGATGGATCACCTCTTTTTTGGTGATATTCCCTGAGATGAGAAAGACATTTGCACTACTGCTGGCAATTCATCTGCAGGTAATGAATTAACAGCATACGGAGTCGTGCTTGGAGCCAATAATAATTTAATTCACCTGCACTGGCACTTAACCATCCAGCAATAACTGTTGCAGAGCTGCTCTCTGCACAGCTAATTTAGCAGCTTTATAGACCCACATGTGGTGATCATTTGATTTCAATGCTGACATGTTATCTGAAGGACAGTCCAAAGTGCCTCCTGGAATAGCCAGTATTTTGGCTGGTGCTGACCACATCTGAGCTTCTCTTTTGAACGCAGTCCTTTAGGTGTATGTGCTCACCTACTTGAATATCCTTACAAGTGTAAGAAATAAAATGCTGAAATATATAGCAGATGCTTCAGTACCTTGGACTTGATCCATTATTGACTCAAGACCAACATTACACCCTTCTCAAAGACACTTTCTCACTTACTCATATGGTGCACAGATGTAGACACTGGCAGTGATCTACAAGGCAACGTGGGCAACTTCCAGAATCTCAGCTAACCTTTGTCTCAGTTTCTTGTGCAAGATTTCAGGAAAGTTTATTCTCATTTGGGTCTCCGTAGTCATCACACAACAAATGTGTGTGGACTGCTGTATTTTGTCTCCCTCCTGGAAAAAGGGTAAGGAAATACAACTTGATGAGTGTGACAACACCCAGTGCTGGATGCAAGGGATGGTGTCCAGCCCCCAGCATGACTGCCCTGGAATGGGTGCCCAGCATGGATGCCCTGAGGCCATCCTGCGCCAGCAGGCGGAGGTCGATGTGGTAGCTCCTCTAGCAAGCATGTTACTCCAGTGGCAAAGGTCTTCACGGAGCAAAATTGCAACTGCCGGCACTGAGGAGCAAAAGGCTGCAAGGACTGAGAATTTTTCTTCATGAATCAGTTAAGGAAACAGCTGCACAAAGAGCGTGACGCTCGTTTGCCGAGGCGATCACAAGGGTGCTCCATCACTCTCAGATGCAGTTTCCTGCCTCTGGAACAAGTTGTCCAGCAGTGACTCACTGGGAAACACTGGAAGAAAAAAGAGAAATATCAGGTTGATTCCAGGAGAGATTTTTGTCTGTGAAAGGAAGGTAAATAACTGCTGCTTTGTGACCAGCGGCATTACCCTGATGTATTGCACAACAAGCTTAAATAATGTTGAAGTATGACTGCCTCCAGTTTTATCTGCTGTAATTTTTCTCTTTAGCTCATTGCTTCTCAAAAAGGTTAGTTACGAAGCACAAAAGCCTTCCAGGGCCGCAGTCTGCGTGCATACAGGCATATGAAGTACATATTAAAGTTAATTCTTTATGATGTTTTATCTCATAACACTTCAAATTGAAGTGAGCTTTTTACTTCTGCAAATAAATATTGAGCTAATTGCACTAATAAGCAGGAATAAAGACTATATTTTGGAGAGTAAAATGGCAGAATGTTCTCTTCCTATCTCACATGCAGACAGCATGAGCAAATTCTAGGGAAACCATTGTAGGTGGCCACCAGAGCCTGGCAGTGAGCCTGCAAATGTCCCCATGCTGTACCTCTCCCTGGTTGGCCTCCCACCCCTCCTTGCACAGAGATAACAGGGTTTACAGCAGCCTTTTTCCACTCACATGGTCTCTGCCTTGGTGCTGACCTGAGAGACCAGATAGAGCCAACGTGCTGCCCACTTTTGTAGAAAAGGAAGGAGCCGTGGTAGCTGCTGCCTTTGGAAGAAAAGGAATGATTTTCCTCTACTCACATAGTACTAAGAACACTCCATTAACACCCTCCTCACACATCTCCTCAAAGGGCAGTGACTACAGGAAAGCCAGCATTGCATAGGGCATCTGTTAGCTGGGTGCTAGGTGACCGTGGCACCACAGGTGATGCTGTATCCCCACCTGCAGCGTAAGAGATCTGTTGTCCCACAGCCCATGTGCTTCACTGACCATGCAGTACTGAAATCCAGGCCTGTGGCCTGTGGATGGTGATTTATATTTATCCTTCCTCTGTAGACAGGGAAGCTGGAACAAAGACTTTTCCTGCTGCAGAGACATTTCTATTTTTTCACCCTTGAATGTGGTGTTTCTGATCCAGGATTTTTGCCTCTCTCCATTATTATTGCAATTAAGTAGAAGACAGCCACCTCGCAGTCCCCTGCTTTTAAAACAAGGGACAAGTAAGGCATGAATGCTTAGTTTAAGTCGTGAGAAAGCCATGATTATAGGGAGCGAACTTTTTCAGGGCTGCCCACTCAAAAGCCTCTGTTCATCCTAGAGCATCCTTCCTGCCTGTTTTGGTGTTCATCTGCAATCCAGCTGACACAGAGATGTGGTGGTTTCCTTCGTGGAGTGCGCTGGCTTTTATTTATTTTGTTTGCCCAGGTAATACAGCAGACAGCAGCAACGTGTGTTACTTTAAGACAGTATGGTTACAGGGCCTGCTTCATAATTCTGCTTTGTGGCGCAGCTCTGGTTCTTGTCATCTCCTGCTGCAGTGTGGTCTATGAACATCTGTCATCTGGTCCTTGGGGCAGAGTACAAGGGACACCTCCACCAAGGGACTGCTCTGCCCACGGGATCAGAGGAAGGTCCCCAGTGGTGCAATGCTTGCATATACATTCCTCATCCTCTCCTCTTACCCAAGCTCTCAATTGGTGCCTAGAGAGACAAAACTTTGCCAAGGAAAGAAAAGGGAGCACAACAGCCCTGCCCTAAAAAGGCTGTTTCTACTGGGTTTTCAGTTTTCACCATATGACAGGATGGGTAGTTTTAATGCAGTGTGGGTTTTCTCCTCCGGACACAAATAACTTTGCCTTTTGGATGCGGGCAGCAGAGGGGTCAGCAGGTCTGGGAAAAAAAACAACAAGACTCCCAGGGAGAAAGATGTGCTTTGGAGCATGCGTGGGCAGATGCCTGCAAGCACCCCCTTGAGCCAAGGCAGTGCTGGCATCTCTTCTGCTGCACCCAACTGTGCCTCTGCACTGCAGGGGGCTCTCCCAGCAAAGATCCTCGGATTTTAGTCCAGGGTCAAGTCTCCGAGTCCTTTGTTGTACTGAATCCATCACCTCACATTATGCTGTTCTGCTGCTGGTGGCTCTGTAAGCAAGGGAAAACAAACCTATTCTCATTTTAATATGCTAAGTGATTAACAAAGCTAATTGCAGCCTCTGCTCTTGTAACAACTTGAAAGTAAAGCAGAGGGGATGCAATGGGCCAAAGGGCTTTTTCTAGCTCTGACAGTCACTCAGCCTGGGCTAAAGCAGCCAGATGGATTTGCAGACAGTCCTGATACAGAGCATTGTGCTGCCAGCAGGCTGCCCTGTTCTTACTCATGTTTGTCTGTTAGTATAATCTTAAATACATGCCCTTGACTTCACTCTTGTACCTCACCTGCACACACAGAAACACTGTGAAGTAAAACCAGAGGACAATGCCTGCAATTCACCTCCTCTTGCTCATAATTCCTGCCAAAACAGCAGCATGCAGAGCACCACATAAAGTAGGAGTGGGGAAGCACTGCCTTCAGTTAACCAGCAGAGGAGTGGCTCTTAGCTCCAGACCAAAATGACCTGCTTGGGTTACAAAATCAACGATGAAGAAACTTTTTGCAGTAGATGAAAATCCACTCAGCCACACATAGAGGGAACAAAGACACTGGTCACACTGCACCAGTGTCAGAGCAACAGATGGTGGTGGTGCAGAACTAAGAGCAGAGAATGAGGCTTGTGATTTACCTGTGAGCTGTTAATGCCACAGAGTGTTTTGTCAAACCAGCTTTAAAATGAGGCAGAGAACAGTTTGGGAGAACAGAATAAAAGGCAAGCAGAAGTCAATGATTCTTTCCAGTTAAGTATAGAACAGCTTTACAGAGCATTTTGGCTAGATCCACAAATGGGACCATGGCCTTCCCCGGGGCAGCAATGTCCTGAGAAGCTCAGGCTGCAGCCCAGCACACACGCAGTGTCACTGCCTGAGCTGCTTTCCCTTGCACAGCCAAAGCTGTGTTCTCCCCTGCTGCAGTGCTTGTTAACACTGACTGCAACTGGTTGTTAATTGCAGATCCAGTGCTTGGAAATACAGTCCTCAGGAGAATTAAACATCGGCTGCTGGACATCCCTAGGAGCCAACCAGTACCGACATGATGGCTTATCCACAGAGCCCAGTGCCAGAGCCCTCTTCACCTGCATCATCTGGGAACACAGTGAAACAAGCTTACCCCCACAGACAGTGCTTGGGCTGAGCTGCACACTGATGAGGGGATAACAGGATAGAATAGGCCCATGTTGCAATACTCAGCAGGGGAATGCGAAAATTACACTCAGCTTTCCTATCTACACAAAAAGGTTCAAAATCAGAGTGCTCTGTTCTGGCCCTCCTGGATGACAAAGGCTGTTGTTGGGTCATTTCTACTTTGCACGTCAGAATTCCATACATATTTGTTTGGCTGGTTAGTGAATGAATAAATCTTATCCTCAGCCTGTGACGGAGGTGAGGTGCCAGTCCTGCTGGCAATGGCCCTGGTGAATGGTGGCCTGACACTGTAGTTGGAATCATTTTTCATAGAATCATAGAATCGCCTGGGTTGAAAAGGACCATAATGATTGTCTAGTTTCAACTCCCCTGCTGTGCGCAGGGTTGCCAACCACCAGACCAGGCTGCTCAGAGCCACATCTGTCACACATCACTCAAGCAGCATGCTGCAGGTGGGTCAGAATGCACAGAGGATAGCAAGTATTGAACGTTATTATCTGCCCATGCCCAGAGATGGTGCCCATTTGGTCCTCTTCCCAAGGTGGCCAATATTCACAAGTCATCCAAGGACTCATCTTCAACACGGAACCTTTTCTGTCAGTTTTGGCCTGGAAATAGTCATGGCCACAAACTGTGTGATGAGAGAAAGGAGCACAGAACACAGGTTCACAAATCCCATTTGATTGGAGATTGAGACCAGCACCAAGGTACATGCTTACAAGGTACAGATAGCAAGGGAGCAGTATTTCTGAAGGACACAATTTATTACTGCCCTTTTTTAAAAAAAAACGAATGAATACATCATTATTACAGATTCAGAGCACCCAAGAGGTTATGCCGTATTTTTTCAGCCTTGCCAGTTGGTGGTTCAGTAGAGCATCTCCCTCAGCTGCAGGTACTCCCCCCAGAGTGCCATTGTAGGGGAACACATACTGCTTTCTGCAAGAAGAGCTGGGCACCTGCACGCACTCAGAAACTCCAACACAGATAACATCACACCTCTGAATGAGGCTGGCCAGCAAGGTGAGCAGAATGAATATTGGAAGCTATGGAAGGTGTTCATTTAGTTGAATTACAAGTAAGATTTATATGCGAAAGATGAAGGTATTAAACATCAGAAATCCCACAGGAGATTAAAATTTGTGATTAGAAGGAAGTGTAGGATTATGCTATGTTCAATTAGATGACTGCAAAAGCCAGTTCTGCTGTGACAACAAAGTTGAGCTGCCTCCTGTCTGGGAGCTGTCAAGGAGCTCCTTCCCAGCAGCAGAGCTCTGCACTGGAGCATGACTGCTCCACGTGTGTAACCTGATTTATCTCCGACAGTGCCAAAGGGTACATAAGCAGCTGGGTGCAATGGGCCTACAGGACAAAAGCTGCATAGAAATGTTGGGAGCAGAAGGAGCAGAGGATGGACATGAGCAGCACTTTTCAATAAACAGCTTAAAAAACCAGAAACATAAATGGTCCTTGACCTGTACGTGGTTCTGGTCATGAAATATCTGCACTTTTTGGCATCAGATTCTCCAGCTATTTTCAATTAGTTTCAGATACAGTGAGCTGAACAGGTTCAGATTTCACTGAAGCACACGGGCAAGCAAAGCAGTGCTGCTCTCGGGCAGAAAGGATCAGGATACAGCTAGGAACTAGATGAACTGCTCTACTAAGGTACATTAAAATAGGAATTTCCCTCTCTCTCACCCTCACCCACAGCTGGTTGGGAGTCACCAGGACCCAGACAATGCATACCTGACATTTAACCTTCAGGAAAAAACCGTGAGGGATGAGAGGATGTGTTGGGCCAGCAGGAGCATGCGGAGAATCAGCAGCACTTCTGTTCTTTCCCCTCTTTAAGAGTCAGTGGTAGAGCTGGAGCTACCCACAGCCTGACAGCACGCTCACCACTTTGCTTCTCACAGCAATCTCCCGTCGGCTCACGGAGGGAGCAACAGAGCTTTCTTTAAGCACTTCTAGAAGGGAATTGATGGTGGCAGCCAACTATCTAGCCAGGTGTCCTACCAGTATGTTTTTGGCATCTGATGGCCCTGTGTCAAACTCTCTTATGATATATAAAACCAGAGCCTCTGCTGCTTGAGCAGAACCGCCTCATGATGGTATTGTAACAGGATAAGCTTCAGTATAGCTCCAGAGGGTGAGCTGCATTGTGCCACAAAAAAATCACAAAAATGATGCACTTACCATAATACTGCTGAAAAAAACTGCATGCTAAGGCTGAAGGCTTGGTCAGTTTCAAGACCCAGTGCTGCTCCTAAACATGCCCAAATAGCCTTGTGCAAGCTCTTAGCATCATTCATCATCAGTGCTCTGTGTTTTCCTAAGCTGGGAAAGTTGGCCTTACAATAAGCACTGGAATAAAATAACTAACACTTATCACGAGTACATATGCTAGAATTGCTTGCTCCTTGGTTTATGGAGTGCCCTCACTAAGCTGCAGGACATTTTAAAAGCACTCGACACATTACATTGCCCTGGAGATCAAAATGCCTGGTACAAAGGGAAAGAAATAAAATAAAAAGGCAATGCTATGTTTTGAAGCACACAAGCCACCGTTTCAGGAATTTGTAATGCACAGACCGAGGGGTGGCTGCTCTGCAGGCCCACCTAACAGGAGATGGCAGCTCCTCCAAAGCATGGCAGCCAGTGCTTACTGAAGGAACTCCTTGGAGTTGTCTGAAAAAGAGTTTACCTCAAGGTCAGCTTGTCTTGATTGAAAGCTTTGTTGTCTCCTCAACCACAGCTGAGATTGTTTGACCTGCTCAGGCTGTAACCCTCACCAGCAGGGAGCAGGGAGGTGCAGTGTGGCCCAAGCCACTGGGGTGCATCCTTCCTCCCCCTCACCCACCTCACAGGGACTCTGAAGCTTGCACAGTGAGGCAGCAGGTCAGCTTCTGCTTTGATGAGACCAATGTGGCACAACACTCATCCTCAGCAAAAGGAATTAAGGACTGCTGTCCTCATCAACATTTTGCCATAATTGGGCTAATCTGATTGAGAGGGTGGAAAAAAAATAATAATCTAAGTTTCCTTTTGTGTATAGAAGTGTGATTCTCAAAGCTATTTGAAGCCACCTTAACTTTCAAAATTTTGCAGGAATTTCCAGTGAGTTTATTTCTTGAAGAATCTGACCCAACAGATTTCATTCTTGCATGCCAAATGAGCAAGTTGTTCCCTCTATCCCTCCACAATAACTTGCATGCAGTTAAACCTCAAGGAAATACTTCATCAGCCAAACATGGACACAGTGTCACTGAATTCAAGGGTGTCAGGGATACCACCACCCATCACAGGGGGCCTGCCCATGAGTCAGGGCATGGCACAAGCAAGCAGCTTTCCGGTTAACAGAGGCACAGCAACTCCTGGGGAATGACACAAAATCACTGTAGAATTATTTCATTTTTAAAGGATTTAACTCATTTATCCCTTTAATTCCTGAATTAACATGTGATGAAAAGCTCGTAATTATAATACAAATCCCAGCTGACACAAAGATGAGAAGACAAGGACATTACAGAAAGGTTGAAGTCTAAGAGCTGAATCAGAAGTTAAGATTCACCAGGAAAAGTCCATAATGGCGTTGTTGGAGTACTGACTTCATTTATTTTATATATATATATATGTATAATATCCTGCTGTCATCATCTTTAAAGAGCTCCTGGGGGATCTCAAATCTTGGAGAACCTTACCGAGGTGTAGGTGACCACCACCTGACCCACAGTCGGCATGCTACAGCATGCTGAGAACAAACCTTGCTGCCAAGGGCTCCTTGTGTCAGCGCATTTCTTGTAGAATCCCAGCTGCAAGTTCAGTTTCTAATCACAGTTTTAGAGGTCATTTTTGGTGAAATGATGAGATATATCATAATGCATTGTTTCCCCCAGAGACAACATCTATACAATCTCTAGGAGAGATCTAATAAGCACAATAAAGAAGACTGTGACAGACATCATGAAGGAGCAGAGGAGTAAAGTGGAAGCAGTAAATATTTGTTCACATTCAAGTGTTATTTCCATCATCATAACCCTGTTGTATTCATTTTCAAACCGAGTGAATGAGATCAATCACCCATGGGAAACATGAAGAATAAATGATAAGATGCAACCCCAAAGGATAGATATTCTAATACTGAAACTTCTTGCATTGCAGACTTCAATGGTGAAAATCAAAGAAGTCATTATGTTGAGGAAAAAAGTGAATGTATGTATCAGAGTGTGAATAGCAAAAGCAAAACACACAACAAAATCTCCCTCCAAACAAAGAATCCTGTGCAGGTTTACTAATTGTTAGAAACCAAATCAAAAACACAAGCTCAGGTCAGCATATAGTCAGCTCTTCCCTTTCTCCTTCGCCATTTGAAGGCCATCCACTATCCTCACTCCTTCCTCCTCGAACAAAAGGTACTTCTCTCATCTACACACCATTACCTTAACCTCTCATGGTCTTCTGTATTCCTGAAGGTATTTCCTCTATGGCCATCTCTACACCACAGAATTCTGTGCTGGTTCTGAGCGTGAATACCTGATCTTGATGCTTTGATGAGAAAAGTCCCTGCCGTGGCATTCTGTCTTGGTAGCCCAATTTTCTCTCTTGTGAAAGCTTTGCCTTCATGTGGCTGCTGTGCGTTGTGGGCACTGCCCTCAGCACACTTTGCCAGTACAAATAGCAGCACTGAGTCCCATCTCAGTCCAGTGCAGGGACTGTGGGTTTCCTCTGAAAGTTGTGTTAGAGTGTGAGCACAACACTTCACTGCCCATTTAAGCACTTTTTACTCAGCACTCCCATAGAATACTGCTTTTTAGGATAACTGTCACACTGTGGGCTGATACTCTATGGCCCATCCTTTTGTACTTTAAAATACTGATTGAAACACACGGGCACTTTGGGACTAGACTGACTAACACAACTTCTTGATTTCTTTTTTGCTATGCTTTAATTCATCTGATTACTTGTAATTCAATGCTGTTCTCCAAAAAGCTCAAACCAGTGGCACTGCTCGGCTTTCATTCTCTCCCCAAGCAGTTTTCTCTTGCATCATTTAAGGCTCTGGAACTCAGAGCCGCAGGAGGCCCTTCATGTGCAGCCTTCACAAGCAACCTCAGATTTACTCAACTCTCTGCTCTATTACTAAAGACAGCACAAATGTTCTTTGCATTCCATTTTCAGCAAATGTCTCACTGGATTTATTGCAACAGACGAGTAACGTGCTCTCGAATCGCGAATTAGCTGAAAATCTCCATCTTAACATATGTTTACAAAGGTGCATTCCATTACTGATAGCTGAGCCCGCTGGACCTGCAAGAAATCCCGGACCGCCCAATTCATTTCTGTTGTAATAATTACAAGGCAATAATAATTACAAGGCAATACAATTTGTGTTGATGCAATACAAATGGAAACTTTTCAAAACATCTTTCTTATGTTGATCTGAATGAGATACTGCTGAGCCAGGAGCTTACGCCACTGAAAAGTGCAATATTTGGCACACTGTACAGAAAAAATACACTGAAATGAATACTCTTTCATATGTATCAATGCTGAGATAGTAAGACTGCAAACTATTCAGAAGTTAGACATGTGAATATTAAATAATTGATACAACGTTTGTGTAAAAAATTCAACAACTGAAATCCCCTTTTAGGAATCATTAATGAGCAGGAATTTGCTTAAATAACGCCCTCAACTTTGCTATGACTGCAAAATGCTGTACAAATGAAGATATAGGACAACGTTCAAATCTTCATACTTAGGTGACAGAAGTCACTTGTGTAATGTTGGTGCCATACGTTCAGAGCGGTCCGCAGCGGTACACACCAGCAGCTTTTTCACTGGCTTATTGCTACATCAAGAAAACAGCCACAGGCCTATGTCATTTCAAAGCAGTCTTGTTTAAATAAAGCATTAAAACATGTATTATACAGATTAAGGAGGAAAAAAATCACAGAAACATATGGCTCGTTTTAAAAGCTTGTGTTTTTCTACTTCAGTTTGAGGAATGGACAAAGTAATGCAGCAATGCTTTTCCCTGCACAGAGTCAAACATTCCCTTCCTTGCACGCTCCTTGCAGACAACCAAAACGGAGCAGCTGTGCTGAAACAGCCCGTGTCCCAGTGACGGGGTAGGGATACTTAAAGCAATCGTGTGGAGTTAGTGGAATAATGACATAAGTCAGACTTGTTGACGCATTTTATTGTGAGATGGGGAGTCTGGTAAAAAACTAGAAAATGACCATGATGTAACAAGGAACTTAAAAATGAAGTTTCAGATTTGTAACATACATACATGAATACAGGAACAAATTGGCACAAAAATGTTAAACGTTGTTCCCAACACTGTTTATAAGATTATTCTAATTTGGCTTACTAAGGAAATGAGAGTTTTATGGTTAGGCTAATCTCTTAATAAAACTGCAGAGCATCATGCTATTAGTCACACAGTGAATTTCAAAATTTAAGAGCTTTATATTAAAAACTGGGTAAAGGTAAAATGAATTGATTGCAATTGTAAAATTAATACATTCCCATTTTAATTCATCTGTTCTACAGTCCAAGGCAAGTATAAATGTTAACATAACACTGTTAAATCAAATCTCAATGCAAGAGAACCGATTGCATCTCTACTTTAAATCTTATCAACTTTCCAAATTTTCATACTAAAATATATTATTGTATTAATACAAACTACAGTATTATACACTACACTGTGTAATAAATAAAGAAATATAAAAATAAGACACATAAATATAAAAGTTTTCTAAAACTAAAAAGGTACATATGTCAGTAAGAAGGGTATTAATACTGCCAGGTTTGGAGACATACAGTACAAAATGTTGCACAGATCTATAAACTAAAAGAAATAAAATAATACTGATAGGTAAAAATCAGCTAACATTGTTAATAAATGGGGTCCATAATAACTAACATTTGAAAAAACTTATGAGCCAGATAACATGTCATGTATGTGTCTGAAATTAAAGTAAACCGATAAAGCAATAAAGCAGATTAGAAAATTTCCCTTGTAATTATCGTAGAGAAATTCTGCAAGTCAGGTATTAACCAAAAATACCACCAAATACTTAAATAATGAAAGATACCAGTGTTCTTACTTCTCTGATGGCTGAGTGTTTTTTCCCCCATGATTAGATTAGAAGTTTGATACAAATCAACAAATGCTAGTTATTGTAGGCCACGCATTGGAGAAAGGCCGGTGAGAGCCTTTGTAATACTGATAAATGGCACTTACAGCACACAGGTCTTGCATAAGGCCAAAGGAGATACAAAGCTTCATATCATATCCTTCATATTGTTACTACATACTCAAAGCACAATTACAAACACTGATTTTGACGACTTTGCTGTCCTTACCGGTATTAACACTGTCAGTCCCTGCAATCAGAACTCAACAACAATCTTTTCAACTACATTTTTAACCACGTGAGTAAGAAACTTCAGTTCTTCTATCATCTGCTTTCTTAAGGCTAACAATACACTTTAAATGATAATATGCTCTACTACAACATCTAATGTTATAACCGCTACCTTCTAGGTTGAATTTACAAAGGTAGCCAAGCACTGTTAGAGGTTTCTGCAAAAGGGAATTCTGTAGTGCAGAAGTTCTCACATTTCAAAAACATAATAAAATACTGAAGCGGATTTAGGAAATGTTTTGCCATTAAAAAAAAAAAAATCATATAAATCTCTCCCAATTGTACAGCTTAAAAATTAATCAACGTAAGAATGAAAATTAATACTGATAAAACAAACAATGCCAGATGCTTGTCTAATAAATCAGGTTTCCTACAACCTGTTAAACCTTCGCTTCCAGAGTCACTGTATTTTTCTAATCTGCTTCATGTTACAAACTTGTTCCTAACTTTGAAAACTGTGTGAAAAATTACTAAGTTTGAGGTTCAGGCACACCTGGATTTCTTTTTTTTTTTTTCTTTTTTCTTTTTTTTATATATATATTTTTTTACACAGTAGTGAACAGAAATCACAGTATGCAGGCTACCGTGTTTCCATGAAAAGCATGTATAATATAGAACGAACTTCATTACCGATTTATTCTTTTTCATATAGAAAAAACTATCATTTAAGCTTTATTTGTTTTTTCTTCTGACACCTGCCCATTGCTCTGTATAACTTCTGGTTCTGCATTGCTTGCTCGATTTACAACGTCATCGTTCTTGTTACCTTCACTTTTCCCTTCCTCTTCTTCTTCTTCTTCTTCTTCTACTTCTTCTTCCTCCTCTACATCTTGTAGTTTTCTACATTCTTTTTCTTCCTGAAGTCCTTCTACCTCCTTGTCTTCCTCCTCCTCTTCCTCTTTTTCACTGTCTTCCTCTTCTTCCCTGGTTAGACTCTCTCTCTCATCAGAGTCGATCTGCGATGGCGATGCCCTGGCACCCGCATGCTCGCTGCTGAGCACCTCCTGTCCCACCTCCTCCTGCTCCGTGCTGTCACGCTCCTCCGCCTCTCTTTTGCAATAGGAGTAGCGGTGATTCATGTGTTGAGAGTATGACCCCGAGTGTGAGAAGCGCTTTCCGCATTTGTCACATTGGTAGGGTTTCTCCCCAGAATGCAGTCGCATGTGTTCGATCAAATGGTGTTTGTGTTTGAAGGCTTTTTTACAGATCCCACACTCATGAGGTCTTTTACCTAGAAAATAAAGCACACACACACACAGAAGGATTCCTTAAAGTTAATATTTTAAAAATCTGTGCTGCTGCTTTCATTATAAAATGCTGTTGGTGAATGTATTATCAACAGTGAGTAACTGTGTTAAACAGTTTGCTCTCAGCATTGTCAGCCTGGGTTACTTGCATAGGAATACAAGGTACAAGGGCACGTTGCTAAGCTATGAATGTAATTTGTAACTTTCTTATGAAAAACGAACATCAAGAGATAAACAGATTCTCAGATGCAACTCAGAGCACAAAACAAGAGTGAATATAAATAGATTAGAAAAGGAGGCATTTTTCTTGCAATAAAAGTTATTCAAACTTAAAACCATTTCTGCTCTTCTATACTGATGGAAATTTAAAATCAATGAACTTCCACATTAGCTTTCATGCGCAAGTCCTTGTACCATGTCACAGGTCAAAGGAAAATCATTCCAAAATCTTGCCTGGGACAGGTGAGTGCCTGACTGCCAACTGCCAATTGGCATGTATACCAACTGGAAAAATCTGCTTTGTTTCATCTACTTCTCTTCCTGCTCTTTTTTTCCAGCTTTCTCCTTGCCCCTTTCCTATTTGCCTTCCCTCTGCTGTGTTTAGAAACTCTTATAAAGACAGCATGGACCCAGCTATGTTATCTTGATTCCAACACTCCAAGTTGTTAGGCAAAACAAACTCATTCAGCTTCCGCCCAGACATAAAAGACCCAGACAATGAGACAGCAGCTTGCTGCTCGTGCTCCACATCACACTGTGTCAAACAAGCAGCATTTCTGAACACTGCACTTCACTTAAGAGCAGAATGGAAAGCACAACTGTGTTATGAAAAGGAGGATTAGAGAGTCACAGAGCAGGAAGGTATGAAAATAGAAGACATTCTTAATGTACACAAGTCAAGAGTTTTAAACAAATGGTAAAGACCAAGGGGAGCCTTTTATGTTTTCAATTGTATGTTTGAGTAAAATGAAATAAAAACATTAATATGCAGAAACATAATGTAGAAAATTAACCAAAAAGAAAAGACATTTTTGAAGAGATCACTGAAGAAATAGAAGGGTAACACTTTTCAAAAAAAGACTGAAGATACCAGAACTGGAACTAAAAAGAACAATTATGAAAAATCAGAAATAAAAACCAAAGCCAAAATGATATTCCTTTGAGATTACATTCTGTGTCCAGTGAATGTTTAGTAAGTTCAGATAACTAAAAATATGGCTCAATTGGAGAACCCTTCATGCTGAGTACACTGGCTTTCAATGTAAAGTATCATACATAGACATGGTCCTTTTTTATAATTTGCAATTTTTCTTTATTTAAAACCAGGCAAGGTAAATTAGAAATAATAAATCATTGATTGCAAATTGTAGCACACAGACGATCGTCCATGAGCAAGATGGAAGAAAATCCCAGTATTTCTATTTAGGGTTTAGATCTTACAAATTTAGACACGGAATTGCAGTTCTGTCAAATAAGTAAATAAAGCATGGGTTCTAAGCAAGGCTGGGCACAGATGATAATAAGGATTATTATACTTCCCTCTGTTCTTACAACGCTTTCTGAGAACTGAATTTCAGTTGAGCTTATCAGTTTCTCAGTATCAACAAGGAAAGAATCTGAAACTGCATTTCCCAGTACATACCTGTGTGTTCATACTTATGTCTCAATAACGAGCTGCTCTTCTGGAATATTTTGTCACACAAATCACATGCATACATCCCATTTTCTGTCTTTCTCATCTTTTTCTTTGGGGGTGTTGAATCAGAATCATTTTGATCTTCTACATTCGATACTCCTTCTGAGCTAGTGTCCTGCCTTTCATCCTTAAGAAAAAGCACAAAGAAGGTTGGGTTCAAGAAAAAAAAAGCACTGGTGCAGCACAATTCATAAAATATAAGCCGAAGCTGCACAGTTGTTTCCATTCCATTCAGTAAATGGAAAAACAAAATTGTTTAGACTTACATAGTCGAAATCTTTCACTGCACCTATCTGCTCTGTAGACCCCGCCATCATAAAGATGCCCAATCCCCAGTGGGGCCGACTGTAATCATATCCACAGAATCACCAAGGTTGGAAAAAACCTCCAAGATCACCCAGTCCAACCATCCAGCTATCACCAATATTTCCCCACTAAACCACGTCTCATAAACTTTTACACACAAGCATTCTCATAAATCTTCAAGGTTTCTTAGTTTCTGGTGCAGAGAAGCCTGCATAAAATGCTGAACAGACAATTTTAAAGATTTAATTAGAAATGCTAAGTCTTTATGCGATCCACTTCTGTTCTGCTATGTCTCTGCCTCCATGTGTGTAGGTAATGCTCAGCAGGACTGAGTCTTGTTATGTCATGTCTGGAGGAACTCAGGGAAGAACAGAACAGGAACAAAGTACAATGAATACCCATCGTAGGTCCAGTTGAAAATACTTCTGAATTTTGTTTAAAGTGCCATTATGGTGTAGGACAAATTACCTACTCTGCAAGCTAAGAAAGCACAGCAGCGTGAAGACAGTATCAAGAATTTACAAACAGTTAATTTTCTGGATGTTGGGAAAGGGGAGATAAGGAGCCACCAACAAATATACACTGTGACTTTACACTGGTTTTTCATCCAGAGAAATAAGCTGTCCTCAAAATATTGAGCACTGATGTTCCAGAAAACCCTTCTGCATGGTAGAATTTAGAACTAACTTGTCCATGCACAGAACTAGATTGCTGATGTCAGTCTGGACCTACATTGTTTGAGCTGACCAGCTTTGCAGAGGTGTTAATGGTGACATCTATTACCCCTTAACAAACAAGAATAATGTTCAGGATAGGTTTGTGCTTACATTTTCTCATAGAATCACAGAATGGATTGGGTTAGAAGGGATCTTAAAGATTACCCAGTTCCAGCCCCCCTGCCACAGGCAGGATTCCTACTCAGCAGCTCAGGCTGCCCAGGTCTCCATCCAACCTGGCCTCAAACATCTCCAGAGATGGGGCATCCATAACCTCTCTGAACAGCTTGTTCCAGCGCTTCACCACTCTAAATATTATGTAATTTATTTTGACAATTTTCTGTAAATTTCGTAAGGATACACCATGAACTCATCATATACAATGCACAGGAACACAGAGACTTCAGTTACCTGATTTCCGTTGGCTTGGGTCTGTTTTGGTGGTGTTTCCTGAACTGCAGGACTGACTGTAGTAGAGTACGTATAAGCCACCTGGGGAATCAAAATGGTTTGCTTATTGGCAGCAAGAGCTCTCAAGCATGGAACACTGTTCTGGTCAGCAATGGCAACAATTGTAGGTAACTGGGCAGTGACTGTAGGTATAGCAATATTTATGGGATTGGCACTTGGTGGGATTACATTTACAATAGGATCAGAGTCTGTAATACTGTTGTCCTTTTGTGGTTCTTTTTTTGCGCAAGTTAAGTTCAAAGGTTCTTCCTGGACAGAATAAACACTGTTCTGGTAAACACTAGTTATGGTAGATCTTTCCAACAGTTCTCCATGTTGCTTTGGTAGTGAAAGGTCAAGAGGTTCAATCTGTGGCTCTTCTTGTACACCCTCTGCTGTGTACGTATAACCCTGTGAATTTCTGGATGAAGAAAGGTTTAGTGGTGATGGGGATGGCGTGCTACTGCGCGAACCATTCTGAGTTGATCCCCCTGATGAAGTCTGAGATTTACTTGTATCGGCCGGATTTTGTGAGTTGTTTGTGCTGTTCTGGGGTTCACTCTCATTTGTAGTTGCTGCTTGATCCTCATTATCTGTGGGACTGCTTATTTTAACTTGTTCGGGAGAAGATGGTCCAGAAGACTGCACAGAAATTTGTCCAGCTTGCATTTTTTCAAACCACTTTTTTACCACATCCAGTGGTAGGTTTACGGAATCGGCTATTTTTGAAAGCTCTTCTGCGCTTGGTTGTGCATTTAATGCATAATATGCCTTCAGGAGCGATAAAAGGTTCTTTAAAGGGGGCTGACCAGGAGATAAGTTGTTCTCCCCAGTTTCTGATGGGGCAGGGGAGCTGGGCTTCTCAGCTTCTGTTCCACTGGACTGAGGAAGCTGAGGAGGATTTTTTGTTTCATAGTGCTTTAATTCTTGAAGTGCATTAAGATCTCCTGGACAGTCATCACAAAGAAGACAAGTGCTATCATTGCTCTCTCCTTCAAAGTTTTTATCTTTCTCAGACTTCACCGTAAGATCTTCTGGTAACTTTTCATTTTTGCAACTGTTTGTAGGAACAGAATGTTCTTTTTTTAGATTTTGGGGAACAACCTGAAGTTGACTTGGCTGTTCCAAGCTGTAGTTGATGATAATTTTGGTTGTCCCATCTTGGTCAACCAAAGGAAGACTGATAGCTGAAATGAGAGAATGGCCAGCTTGTTGTATAGATGCATTGCTGATTGTTTCTTGTTCTTTGGATGCAAGATTAGCGTGATTGTTTTCCAATACTTGCCTTATTACATTACCATCCACTGCCACCTTAAGTACATTTTGAATGTCACTTAAGTTGATGCTTATGGGGGACACCAGACCCACTGTTGGCAGAACAACAGCTTGCACCACACCCTGAGGAGAACTGGTTGCCTGCAATGGGCTACCACCACTAAAAACCCCATTCTGCAACGGGGTCGAACAATTAATTCCTGAAGCAACCACTATGGGCTTGAATTCATAATCCACAGGTTCAGTTTTAATTTGGTTAACAGGAAGTTGCTCTTGCAAGGGTTTATTTTCTATCTTTTGTCGTATCTGTGGTCTTGCTGGGCTACCGGGCGATGCAGAAAGGGAAGGGGAGGAGCACTGAGACGTCTTGAGCCCTGACCGAGCGCGACCATTCACGGGCATCAAACCAATGCACTTCTTACTGCTTATGTGTGAGCTGTATGAACCAGAATGGGAAAAACGTTTCTTGCAGTTTGGGCACTCATATGGCTTCTCTCCTAAAGATTTAAAAAAAAAAAAAAAAAAAAAAAAGACATATGCAATAGTTTGCTAAGTTACAATGTAGCTTCATCAAACAATAGTAACTAGAAAAGAATATATTAAAATTACCCCTCAGGAAACGGGGTAATTTTTCCCCGTAAGGAAAGAAGTCCTTTACGCTGAATTCAAGACCAAGAGCAGTTATATAATCTATAGCTCTGATCCCAGGGTCCTGTGGTAAGTTTCACTCTGACCCAGAAGTACATACAGAATGGCACCTATGTGATCATGACACATTCCAGTACTTTCTCATAACTGGCTACATATCACATAAATGAGTCTGTGTGGTACTTGAAGATTTCATTAAACTCCATTCCAGTCGTAACACTACTAATGTCAGAAGAAGCATAAACCACTTCAGAAAAAAACAACAGAATATGCTTAACCAAAGAAAAACTATAAATGGCATAAATGCAAATTATAATTAAATAATTATATACATTTTATTGAATCAAACTCAAGTACAATGTACCCATATCTTCCTAGAACACTCATCAGCTGAGTAAAAACAAGCAAAGTTTAAGTAAAGGGAAACTAGACACACGAATGAGACAGATGAACATTTGCCATCGGAGATGTACCCCAGGTTAAATGGTTGGGAAGATGCACACAATGATGCAATTGTGACACCCACAGACAGAGGTGACTTTTCAGGATCTGGATTATAGAGGAAGAAGAAAGAAAAGAAGGAAAAAGAACAGCTGGACTGCATCAGACTGAAAAGCCTGTTGGCTAAAGCCTTCCCATGCACAGGAGCAGACGCCATGCTCTGCGGAAATGAAATGAAGATGACGTTTCCTGAGCAAGGGCTTCTAAGTGTACTTAATTGCTATTATCAAGGCTGATACCAACCAGTAAGAAAGAAAAAGATGGCCTAACGCCTTGTTTTCAGACTTACTGCTAGTAAGTAAAATTGGGTCAGATAGAGAAATTGAAGCACACTTATTATTATATAATATTTATAAATACATAACATTATAAGTCAATTATTTATAAATTGAAGCTGCTGTAACAGGGTATGACAATCTCACATTTGTGCCCTGAGGCTATTTTAATCATCATGTACTGGGGAAAACAGCAGCCACAGTAGGGAAGTATAGTTGCTATATCCTGATTGCTATCAATTAAAGTTTTCTAGAGAGGCTCACAACTAGCTAAGTGGTCTGCAAATGCTGAGAAAAAACAGACAAGCGAGAAAGACCAGAAGGATGCCCCATTTCTTCTGCCACACGTGAAGCTTCTTTAAATGTCATGGCTCAAGTTGCAAATGTAAATCCTCTTGAGTTATCCTACATACTTTCAGTGCACAGCTGAAGGCTGCAGTCAGTAGGTACAGAGTCTTAGAGAAAGACAAGGGAAAGCCTACTTTAAACTTACACTTACAAGACTGATATTGCATCAAAGTTATACAGAGTAGGAATGCTAGCATTAGTACATAATTCAGTGCCTGTTTTATTTACCACTGTGGATTCGTAGGTGCTCCTTTAGGTGATGTTTATATTTAAAAGCTTTTCCACATTCAGTGCACTTGAATTTTCGATTACCACTGGACTGCGTCACATGTCTCTGCAAGAAAGAATTTGCAATTATTGCAATGAACAGCATACTGGAAAAAAAGCCTGTATTTTCACACAGTAACAGAGGAAATGTAATACAAAACTGAAAATAATCACAATTTTAAGAGACTGAAATTGGCATGTGCTATGCATGAAAAAGAAATAAATCAGAAGTCAGGTTAAAACTGAACCATATGCATCTTCTGAATAAACCTGGTACAGTAAAAGGGAATAAAAAGTATTCGCTCCTTCTCCTAACTTCAGGTGAAGCTTGCACTGACCCACTATGTGAGTAAGTTCCAACATATACACAGATTGAATGTGTGAAAGAAAAACCGAACAAAAGCCCAAGCCCACCAACCACAGAATATGTCACAAAAGACAGAGAAACATTAAAGCGTACAAAAGTCTGTTTAAAGTTTAATCAGTTGACTTGATTTTTCCATTTACGTGTTTGCAGTACTTGGCCTGGGATTACTTTACGTAATGGTGCCACAGGACTGCTCAAGAGAAGATGGCTCAGTGACAGCAAAGGTGCTCAGTCACAATTAATTCTTAAAATAAATAAAAACCTAAGTTAAAATATATAACAGTATGGAGTTCCTCAGTATGCAGCACTACAGTTCTTCACTGTTTGCACTGACGCTCTGTAATTATTTCTGTCATATTTCACCTTTTGAGAGCATTTATTATCAAGTTCTTTAAACTTTGACACTTAATTTAGCTTTATCACCATACTAGATTCAAAAAAGCAGAAGTGAAGAAAGATGCGTGACGTGTATATGCTAGATATAATTTTATTACAAACTTTATTATCTATTAATGTGTGCTTTTTATGACAAAAATAGCACGCGTGCTAAAACTTAGAGTTACTTAATTACTGACACAGAACGGCATGGGTTGAAAAGGAGCACAATGTTCATCTAGTTCCAACCCCCTGCTATGTGCAGGGTCACCAACCACCAGACCAGGCTGCCCAGAGCCACATCCAGCCTGGCCTTGAATGCCTCCAGGGATGGGGCATCCACAACCTCCTTGGGCAACCTGTTCCAGTGCGTCACCACCCTCTGTGTGAAAAACTGCCTTCTAATATCTAATCTAAACCTTCCTGTATGGGAACTGCTGAGTCACAGCCCGAACCTCTGATTGATCACCTGAGGCGAGCCATGAGTCAGCCAGAGGAGCACAGGTGAAGGCAATTCTCCTGTGCTGCCGGAATGGGTGGAGACAGGCTCCACCCCTCCTAGAACTATTTAAGATGTGTGATATATTCTTTAATGCACTGCATGAAACTGTTCATTACAGAATGAACCTCTGCATTCAGAGAACAATCCTCTGCGTTTCTTTTAGTAAAGAAAGAAGAAACATCAGCATTAAGTAGTAACTAACACAGCTCTGTGTCAAATATTTACTACACTCTGGACAGAAGTCCACCCTTTTCATACCAAAGAATGGGTATGGAAAATAGGAATCACAGGTTGGTGGAGTATTTTCATAAAACCTCGTTGTTTTTGCATAAAGGATTTGAGCAGGATGCATGTGACTTTCTTCACAAGTTCTGCTCAACTCCTTATTTACTTCCCCTTTGCCTGCTTTAACTATTTAACCTAATTATATTATCAGTAAGAAGTTAATTCTTCAGTTAGGAGATGCTATATATTGGAAGATACAATCACTTGGTCATTAAAAATGATCAGGGAATCATGCATACACAGCACCATTTGAAGAATCACATGTTAGGTAACTGTCTCAGGATAGAATATTTGGTCTGTATCAGTGTGGGATGTATTTTGCTTGCATAATCCTTTGGTACTCTACCAAAATTACTCTCGTTTCTTTCTTTAATGCTCTCATACATAGGGTTTGAATTTTGGGTGGTTCTGAGTGGAGCCAGCCTCCTCCCAACTACTCTTTTCTTCTGCTTTGAGGTTTCTAGTCAGAAAAACTGAAAATAAATGTTGCAGCTCACAGCAACTAGATCCTACAAAAAGCATTCATAGATTTTATAGGCATAGATATCAGCTGTATATAAGATGATAGCACCTTTAAAGTGGAAGCCAAGGCAGCAAGAGCACAAGGCAGAAATGAATTGTTCACGGGAAATAAATCAGAGCAGCTCTGCCAGAACACGCTGGTGAGGTTATTCCAAGCCCAGCAGAACAGCAAAACCTTTGGGCAGCATTGCCCATACTTCTTGTAATGTTTCCTGAAAGTATTCATGTGGGGATGAAGGACAATGCACTTTTAACCCTGATAAATTCTTTGAATTAGTGATAATTTAAAGAACAGTAAATAATATGCAACATGTAGAAGATCATCTCATTTTTTGTCATTAATTTTATGTCAGAGTTTTTGAGTTTAATGAAAATATTGTTGTTTTGGAGCTGCAAGAAGTACATTCTCTTCACTGTTCATGGCTTGGTGTATTTCCCTCCTCTTTCAGCTAAAAGGAGTATCAATCTTTGTAGTCTGACCTCAGAAGGGAGAGTTTCCAAGTCTCTTTCTAATTTGGTGGTAAAAAATCTGTATCTGTTTTCGTGGCTAATTCCTGACTGTTTCATTGAGCTTCACCTGGCTTGCTGAGCTTCAGCACCCCCTGGTAAGCTATGAAAGCATGTAATTGGAGTTGGGCGATGGGAAATCCTAGGGATAAAAGAAAAACAGAAAAGCTGGGAGAGGGGAACCTCAGGCACCTCAGCAATAATGGGGTGATTAACTCATCATGGGCATTTCAAGGAACCATGCCTTCAGGTCAACAAATGAACCACAGAAAACAAGCTCAGAATATCTTTAGCACTTCTGAAAACTGAAATTCAGACCAAACCGTACTGCCTAGATGAATGGAAGTGCAGGAACTCAGATCACACCCTTTGTTAGCTATGGAAGAACTCTGACTTCAACAGTGGGTTTAAGTGCTCCAGGATCGGCACTTCAGGCCACAGGACTCTGAGACGAACGTCCAGCATGCTCTGTAGGTCTCTGCTCACACACCAAGCGTTGCTGCAGAGGACAGCTGGGCCTCCAGCCAACTGCCACTGACCTGATCTCGTCCCGACTTGTGCGACGTCATGTGGCGGTCCAGCTGTGTTCTGTATGCAAACGTGTAACTGCAAAGGGAGCAACTGAAGTTATCCTCGTTTTTTTCATGGCGGTATTTAATGTGTTCCTTCAGAGAGGTAAAGCGCTTGTACCCTCTATCACAGTACGGGCAGGTAAGCAGCTGGGAAAATGCATCGGGTGTTCCTGCACAGCAGAGAGAAAATGGCGCATTTAAATAAGATGTAAACTCTGAACTCAACCAACATCGACAGACACAGTTTACATTCATACTTACGACTGTAAGATAGCGTGCAGCTGCTGGAAAGCTCCGACTGGCTTAGAAAAGGAACAACGACTGTTCACATTTTTTCTTTAGGCATTGTGTTACTGACTGCAGTAGGGTGCAGCTGTCCCAGCGTGTGCTGGAGGATGTCAGCACGGTGATGTTCCCCAAAACCACACCTGTGTCCCCACACAGCACCAGAGCCTCTGCACATGTCTCTGATGAGAAAGTACTCTGACCACTGTAACATGTGGTTTTAGACCTAGCAACCTCTGTAGGCCTGGTTAGCCCTACCACTGGCAACCCTGAAATGATGTTCACAAAATAAGTCTAGCACTGCAACACTTAATGGTCACCCTATTTCAAGATTCTGAGGAATGAGCAACATTTTTAGGCTGCAGAGAATGATTTACTTGTCTCTCAACACAAAACTGTAAGAGAAAGAAGACCAGAAACACAGCTGATACTCTTTATAGTTATGCAGGAGAAGCAAATGAGTGACAGAAAGAAGAGATATCAGATGTGATGCCATAAATATGATTCTAATACAACTATGGGATTTATTCTATTGGCTTCTGTGAAGTTACTTCTGTACCAGCAAAAAGTGAAATCAGATTGAAGCTGAATATTAATTTGACAGGAATATTTCTCAGAAGTCATCATTTATGAAGCTTTAACTCTATTTTTTCTTATCAGCATTTAGTTATCCCCCATATATAGTAATTTATTCTACGCTAGAAAATATTTTTTTCTGAGATTTAAAAAACATCTTACTTTATAGATTAATGGAAAAAGTGCTTACAAAAATGCAGGGTGCACAATATTGGATCAAACTATCTGTTTATGAGGTCTGATAACATCCAATGACCATGCTTCAAGGGAAACGGAAAGCAAATTTTGCAACAAAGCATCTATTCATTGTGCTGAGTGACAGCACAAAAGTGGAACATCTGCACAGATTACTACTTTATGATCTGAATTGTGAGGTGCAAACAACTGGGATACAGATTGTCATTTGAAGTTGCTGAACTATACTGATAAAATTAACCAGTAGTTTCTGAAGTACTTCTGAATTATCCATCTTTGTGACACCTTCCAGCAGTTACTGCCATAGATTGAGTATGTGCTCTATACAGTAGCAATCCCTATTTGTGTGGAATTTCCTGCCATTTTCACTGAACACATCAATGCTTTTGCAACAGTGGAGAGTCAGACCAGTTTTCTTTACTAGGTAAAAATAACTTTTCTGTCACACAGGATCTTTTTCCCTCCTTACGGGAACAAGCTGGTAACACTCAAACTTCACTATTTTTGTGCTGCTCTAACCAGTTCAGTTTCTGTTTCTCCAAGTCTAAGTAAAATGAACACATGCTCATGTGTGGATACAGCATGCTTCCCTTCAGTTCATTTTTTACATCTATAATTCAATTCACATGACATAAGGAATACCACATAGCAGCACAAATACAAGCCAGTAGAAATGTCAGAAGCATAACTTAAATTCTGCTTCCATTGGAGCAAATGCCGAAATGGCAGAGGTTTCACAAAGCCCAGTGTTAAATACTCCGATGCTCTGTCACCTCACTTGTCCCTCCCCTGCTATGGAGGAATCTATCTTTACCAAATATCACTACGTTCCTGGCATTCTCTCTTCCAAATTATTAAAACACTGAGCATCATTGTTCAGCATGGTGACTTTCAGAGCACTTCCATCTGAACCTACAGAGATAGGTACAATTTCAATTGTTAATGCTAAAGTGCATTTTTAATGATTGCACGGAAATCACTGCAAGTCTGTAAAACTAACCTGACAAGCTGTGCCACTGCAACTACAGATTAAAATTTTAAAAAACTTTAAAATGCTACTGTTAAGAATATATCTTAATTGAATTTTACAAAACACGTGAAGTAAATCACAGAACATTAGAAATTCACATCCTACTTACGTAATATATAGGCAGGTACTCATTTTACATTTCTTAAATATATTCTTTTTTATTACTAAAATGTCTAATAACATAAGAACTCTGAGAGACCAGGACAAGTTTGTCAGCAACACCCCTTTCACTGCTCTCCCTTAGACTCCAGTAAACTAATACACCCACAATGACATCTTTCAAATATGTACATTTTTAATGAACAACTGGATCAGAACATCTCCAAACCATTTAGGTAGGGAGTTATTTTCAATTACCTGTTTCATGAAGAATTAATTAAGAACAAAAACAAGTTATAATAAAATAAAAACTTTCTTATTCCAATATGAAACAATATATTCAAAGCCTACTGGAAAGGCAATATTTTTCAATGAGCTTCCATTAAGAAACATACAAATATTTTTGCATAAGTAATGTTTCAATTTTCTCTATTGTTGTCTTTTTGGGAAAATAACCCCAGTAGATTTACGAGAGCTTGAATTTACTTCCCACTACAATTTAGGTACTAATACAACGGTCTCCCAGTGCATGTCTTGCATCACAAAATCAAGTATATGTGCTGTTGTCTTTCAAAACACAACAGAACTTTGCAGTCAAGTGCTTAACATAATTTATTTTGAATGAACTGAACTGGTGGCATATTTACCATTTTCATCCTGACCACTAGCTTCTGGTGTGCCTTGTCTCTGGTCCTCCTCAGGTGCTTCAGGGTAAATAACAGCTGTATCTTCTTGTTGAAGGAATTCTTCAACATTAGGGTCATGGTTCTGTTCATTTTCTGCATCAGAATCACATTCATCTTCTTTTACTAAGAGCAAAAAACCAACATACAACATGTCAAATAAAAACTTAAAAAAAAAAAAAAACAGGAAAAGAGATCAATAACTCACATTTCCAAATCAACCTCTGTCCAAGGATTTCACAGCTCTTTATAGCTGTATATATATAGCTATATATATATATATATATAGCTAGCATAGGCTCTTTAAGGTATAAGAACATGCAAAGTTTTAACACAGAGAAACAGAGGCATAACGACAATTAAAATGACTAAGAGCACAGTTTGCACTCTTTGCAAACTTTGCAAAACTGCATTATTTAATTCAATGCATTTTTGCACCTTATGTTTATCTCTCCTAGAACTCTTAAATGCAGCAACATACAATGATTTAGGCCTTGTAGTTTGAAAGACAGTTTAACATCTTGCTTCCACATTTGAAAAAGTCTGTCCTGGTTTGATTCTGATACTGAAGATCCACATTTCATTTTGCTTTCTATATAATCAGTACAAGTAGAGGAGTGGAAAAGGACATAAGTACCAGCCTACATTTATTTTGGTGTATTCCTTATTAATTAAAAACACTACCTACTGGCCTACAGTTGTGTTCTACCAATAAGACCAGTGTTATTCCCCCTTTTGTTCTCATTGCTGAAGCTTTGGCAGACAAGCTATAAGAATAAGGGACACAGATAAACAAACAAATACCTGTACATCCAACTTCATCTGACTGAGCTTCAGGCCCCAGGATTTCCTTCGTTTCTTTTCCTGTTGAAATATTACATTTCAGAAATTGTTCTGAAACAAATATTCAAAACAAAACAAAAAAAGCCCCAAACCAACACCCTCAAACAACAACAACGAAACACAACAAAACCACATACACACAATAGTGTAATGTATTTGAGGAGCTATTTCTGCAGCATTTTTTCCACTTCTCTAATTGCGTTATAGGACAACATACTTCCAAAATATATGGATTCCACATTACTCCAGCATAATTGGTTGAACCACAGAGATATTTTACAGTGAAAGAAATTAAATTTTCAAAGGAAACCATACTACACGCTAGCCATTAAGGCATTATTTGAAGACAGGTAAAGACAGGTAAAGACTAGGACAGTATGTTTCTCCAGCAAATATGGAATAAGCCATTTAAATGCAGCTAACTGATACACTACAACATCATTTCCAGAAAACAGAGTACCATAAAAATATTAAATTTCCTTCATTTTTTTTCAGTTAGCAATTTTTGGAAACAGTTGATGATCTGCAGGTCACGTCTGCAAAGCTGCACACTGCTTTCCCTTTCTTTAGAGAAACATAGAATGGCTTAGGAGTGTATAGCAAAATGGTAACATCTTTTTCACTCCTTTATCTATTAGTATACCATTTTACTGTATGTAAATACAATAGCAGTCAATAGCAGTCAATAGTCATAGCTTTATTTTGGAGGTTGTATGTGCGTCAGAGCTATAGTGCAGAGAAAGACTCTTACGTGATTTAAGATGCTAGAATATATGACTGACAGGATCCAAAATGACAACTGTTACATTTTTATTTACATTACTTCACTTTAATTCAGTGCAGGGAAAAATTTTTGGCATGTCTAGTCACAACTGCAGAATAAGCCAAATATAAATACAGGAAAAGCCAATTTCTCCTTTATACGTGAGATGAGAAATCCTAGGTCAAGTTTGATATCCCAGATACAAATGGCTTCCTTAAAGGAAAAGACACTTATTTTGGTCTACTTTTACAAAACCCACCAGACTGAAGAGGGAAGGGGGGAGCTCTATCTGCAAATATTCATAAACAACAACAACAACAAAAGGTAAAAAGGAAACTGTATGACATAAATCTTTCACTGACTAGAATTAGTATCTGAAAAAAAACCTCACCACAGTACATAAAATATTAGTCAATACCCGACTGTGAAGTAATTGTATTTTTGGCTCCTGATACCACAGGCTTTGTTCAGAGTATGTATGGCAGTTGATGGCAGGCAATGAAAATTCAAATCCAAAACTTCATTTCTTAAAAATATTTATGATACCAACTACACTATTTTTCTTCCTAAAAAGGTTTGTGATTTTTCCCCATTATGAAATAGGCTATGAGGCACGGAGCTACTATCTGTAAGTTATTGCCGACAGGGGCTTAAATTACAGTGTCTCAAGCAAGTTCCATTCTATTGCTGGCAAGCAGCAGAGGGGCTGAGCAAGCTTCTTGCTCTGGGTGGGAGTACAGACACTCAGCCACACTCTTATGTATCTCTACAGCACCTGGTAGAGCCTTTGAATTAGATCTAGTCAGCCACTCAGAAACCACAACCAACTCTTTAAGACCACGTAGCATTGCCTGGCCCAGCCACAGCCACCTCAGCATGGCAGCACTACTTGGCTCTCACCATTTCTCATGAACTGCTGCATGGGACTTCCAGAGCTAAATGCTAATTTCCAGGTCACAGGCACCAAGCATGACACTACCATGATGTCACAAGCTGATTATAAAGATCCAGAGTTGGATAAGATAACTCAGTAGAAAAACAGAAAATTTGGTTGTAAGCAGAAAACTTGATCAAGTTGATGCCATGAACATTAAACCTCCCCTCAAATGTAATTAATACAAAATAGTGCAGCAGCCTTCACCAGCAATCCATCACTGAGAGAACACAATCTATCTTACTGTACATAAGCTCAATCTAACATACTATATGTTAAAGTTATGTTGAATTCCAGAGGGACCTTACAGGTAAAACATAATTCCACTAGTTTTGAAACTAGTTTATTTCACCATTGGCACAGTTTTTTTAACTGTTCAATTTTTTAAACCTATCTTAGTCCCAGGTCTGAGATCTCTAGATTTCCTAAATACTCAAATACATAACTAATATTTTTTTCAAGTTTATTAACATAATAAATCAATAGGGTTTGACATTTCACTTTTTAATTGTAGCACAGGCTTTAGTTTAACCTAAAGCAAAAAGAGCTCACAGCATAGGATTGATGCACACATGAATGCTGGCACCCCGCCAGCAACTGGTGCCGGATACACGTGGTTCACTTCTTCAAATCTGTGTGACTGCTGCAGTTAAACCTCTGGAGATACACACCTTATATTTAAACCACCTGTTCTGAAGGTCTCGTAGAAGTTCAGTTAGAATGACTGGAAACGGAAGGAAACTAATCTGATAAAGAGATGTTACGTGTGTTCCTATTCTCATGTGCTTGCAAACTGAATAGATGTGTAAAAAACCCATTCTGTCAAGTCCAACTGCAACTAGGAACTTTCAGTACTAATCCAGTGATGAAAAACAGCTTAGTAAAACTGCCATAGTGTATGTTTACTAAAGACAATTGCCACTCACAGTGACAGCACTGCACAGACACTACACCAGCACTGCTTCCTCTCAGACGAAGATCATGTATTTAATACCCTACTTTTAGGATTTCTAATGTACAACCAAGACTGATGATGTGATTTTCAGCTTGCACCTTTCTTTCTATGAAAGCCATAAAAAAGCAAATAGAGTTTTACCACGGCAAATCAAAGCTCCATGAAACACAATTTAGCGTTCATTTTTCTCACACAGCCTTTGCCAGAAGTTCAAACAATCTATTTTAAAAAACCTTACTATCAGATAAAAAAATCCTCCTGGTTGCTACAAAAGAGGCTTCAGAACTCATAATTTTTACATAAGAAATGTACAGTAATTTTAGTAAGCCCGTAAGCAATCATCTGTCTGATGGAAGCCTGGCTGAGTAACCAATGACCAAGGCAGAGAGAATACCATTTGATTCTCATGACACAGAGTAGAGTTTGGTTCAAATGCTTCATTTTAGTCAACAAATCTTAATTAAAATGGCACATTTGAAATAGGAAGTCAAAAAAGATGTCATTACATATCTAGAGCTCTGAGACTCTCCAGAAGCAGCCTCAGGTAAGATACTGGGTGTAACTATCTGCAGGTGTAGCCCCAAGAAATGTTTGGTCCTCATCTCAGCCCAGTCTCAGTCCATACCCCAGGCTTCCTACACACGTTTGGCTGGGTCAAGAAATAGTCTCCATGCAGCCCATTTTTATGTAACTGCAGGAGAACAAAGATTTTGCAGAACTAAGAAAATCATCTACCTAATAATTTAGCTTCAACTTCCACATTTCACAGCACACCTTGGCAAGAGCAGCTACATAAAAGCTGGACCACATTTAGTGGCCATATGAGTGCTTTCAGCTCATTTAGATGTGAGGTCACACAATTATTCTCAAGTCACAAGTTTTAGCAAAGTGGATGCTAAAGAATTGTGACTGGAGCTGAGGCACACACAGGGCCATATCTCATACACCAAATCAAGAAAATTAAGTATAACGCAATAATTACATGTTTATCAGTTATAATCATTTCAGTAACAAAGTAACAAAAAAATTCTATCGATTCTTCTTGGAAACATTACTCTGCAGAGACTCATCAGTGAAAATGAACATACCTTCATCTTCCCAGCAGCTGTTTGTGCTCCCTTCCCTTTCACTGTTTTCTGGTAACACTGCGTGGTCTGTTGGCAAGTCATCTTCTGGCACGCTTGCATCACAGTCTGCTGCATCAGTTATACTTTCTTCTTCCACTATATGCAATTTATCTTCATCATCTGAATCTGAATTTGCTTCTATCACGTTATTGTAATTGGTGACTGCAGAAAGATAAAAAGCGAAATACTGATCAATATACTCATACTTTACTGCACAAAACTTTAAAGCTTTCAGTACTGTAGCCAGATGCTATATCTAGGGCATCTCTATGGAGTCACATCATTAATTCTTTTTTCCCTATGTGGACGGCAGCAGCATGAAAGCAATCTGGACATAATGGCAGCACAGGAGAAGGCACCTGCAGGCTGCTGGGCTTCTGCCATGGCCAGGAACCAGGAGACTGCTGCACATGCGGTCCAGAATGAGGTTACACCAGGCCATTCTGATTTGGATGACAGAAGGATGCTATACGCTTCCTTTAAGTACATTCCAGTCTACTCTATGAAATACTTGATAGGAGCACTAAATGGGAACAACAAGGATACAGCACTCAGAAGTGCTAAAGTGCTCCTGCTCCGGGCTAAAGTGCTCTTGCAGATACACCCAGAGCACGCTGGAGGCTCAGCAGTACAGACGTGAATGTGAAAGTCTCTGAGGTGACTTAGGAAACATTTCCAGCTCTCTGCCATAAAAAGGTAATAGCTATTCCTTGTCATCACGGACATCATACATTAAGAGTCTTGCAGACACACAATCACAAATGATACATACATTCCTGACACATAGAAGCAGATTATTATTAAAATAGCCTTAATCTATGAGCACAGAAGATCAGTAATGACAATTTCAATTTACAGACTATGTATTAAGAAAAAGTATATTTTCACTACCTGTTGAAATGTGTTGAAAGTTTAAAAGCTACTAAACATTTACAGAATCTCTATATTTGTATTAATTCTCGACTGTCAAAAACTTCTTACTGAAATGCTTCAAAGTACAGTTTAATAGAGAGATTACAGTGATCAGTGACCAAACCAGAAGAGTTCCCTGGCTGTGGGAGCCCTTTGGTGGTTGCAGAATTGCACACAGCCACAGGACCCTGCAACCCCTGCCTGCTGGCACTGTCAGCACAGCACAAGACAGACTGATTGTCTCACGTGAACACTGCATATTAATGTAGATAAATGGGAGACTCAACTCCAGCTCTTCTGAAGTTAGTTCTTTCTTTTTCTTTTTTCATAGGTACTCTAGTCATTTGAAAATGCATTTAAGCAGAGAAAGTGAGTAACATTATGAATGGACAAGCTGCTATCTCATTTCCTCCCCATTTCAGAGAAAAATGTCCCATCTCAAATATGCATAAGCATGACAAAAGAGCCTTTTGAATCTAAAATAATCATGTTTCCATATTTTATACATGTAGCGTTATTTGAAAAATGTAGTATACGCCATAATTCATAGTATCAAGCTATCAAGCTATTCTAAGGCACAAATTTAGATAAAATTGCCTAAATACTAGTATTTGACCCATTTCTATCAATAAATTGATTCTCATGTAATATTCTGTAACAGATCCTCCAAAGTAAAATAGGTATTGAGGTAACATAGTGTGAAAGGTAAGACATGCACAGATACCCTCACCGCAGCAGAAGAGATTTATGAATTTCCTTGCCTGAAAAGTGGTAAACGCAAGTTTTAAAAAGGTCAAGAATAGACAAAAACTACAAGGAGGACATGGAAAAATCTTTTTGTCCAGTTGGCAGTGATGCTTACATGTAGAGGACTATGAATATAAAACCCCGACATACAGACTTTTGCCACAGGCAAAAGATATAAATAACAGTAGAGACCAAAATTCACACACAATACATATACAGATATATAGGCAAATGTTGAGATTTCAGCTACACAGTAACTAATTCTTGAATTATTTTTTTTAAATTTCCCTGTTTGGTTTGGTAAATTAAGTAGAACTCCTTCTATTAGGTTTGAAGTATTCTGCCTGCAGGGAAGATGAAAAACGAATCAGAATGAGGGCATGCTGTGACTGCGGCCCAGCGCTGCTAGGATCCGGCCTCCTCATCTCAGAGCACACGACCCCACACATTCTTTGTAGTCCCATCAGCCAGCGGTGCTCCCAAAGCCTCCTTTACAGGAAGCATGCCAGAATTAGAGTCCTCATTATCTGTTTGGTATTTCCCTCCGAGGCATTCAGCAGAAATGCTTCAAAGCGTTTAATTAATTTTGCCGTAGCTGGGTGATGGTGTTTCGATTTTACAGACAAGAAACTGACCACTTAAAACTGAGAGGATTCCGTCAGCAATTCTGCCATTACCACGTCGGTCTAAGGCCTTTGGGGTCTCACTTTGCAGAAGACTTCATGTTCCTATAGCAATTCACATGTCCAAAGCACAGGCGTGCTCAGCCAAGATGCAGTATATGCTCAGAGTCCAGGCAGCTGGGGTGACACCTGGGAACAGATCACCTCCAGAATATGGGACCTTCCTGAACCACCTAACTGCTCCGTGAAAGAAAGAGAATGAAATCCAGCTTCTCAGTGGTGCCTTCAGACCCTCAGAGAGTCTGCTTTTGATTGCTGCAGCCCTCTACTTGAATTACCGTGCTTTGCAGCAATTAAGGCAAGGGTTCTGGAGACAAGGGCTTCCTTTAATAAGCATCCCTGATTCATTCTCCGGGCACCATTCCTCTTGTGAAAAATTTATGTGATCACATAATTAAAGATCTTATCATTATGCATACATGCAAGGGACAAATTAAAACCCTTTGAACAATCTCCATTCTGACATTTTCCAACTTTTTGTGAATGCTTGACTTTCAAAGTCAAGCGTTTGATTTCAAAGAATACATTAATAGAAACGATGGCTTAAAAACAATCAAGCTCTGTAATTTTATGTATTTTCAGCTAATTGAAATTAAAACCCCATTACATTGTAGCACACTGATGCATGCATGGTATTCCCTCCCTGAAGGGCAGAGAAGCTTTGCAGAGAGATCTTGACAAATCGGATGGCCGGGCATTCACCAACCACATCATATTAAACAAGACCAAGTGGTGGATTCTGCATTTGGGATGGGGCAGCCCTGGACATGCGTAGACTGGAGGATGAGAGGCTGGAGAGCAGCCCCATAGAAAGGAGTCTGGAGGCTCGGGATGATGGCAAGGTGAAGGTGAGCCAGCAGTGTGCCCTGGCAGCCAAAGGGCCAACTGTGCCCTGGGGTGCACCAGGCCCAGCACTGCCAGCGGGTGAGGGAGGAGTTGTCCTGTTCTGTGGCTTTATCTCAAGCACTGGGTGCAGTTTGGGCAGCACCATATCAAAAGGACATAAAATCATTAGAGAGCATCCAAAGGAAGGCTGCAAAGATGAGGAAAGATCTGGAGGGTAAGACACGTGAGGAATGGCTGAGGGCCCTTAAATAAATACCAATTATTATATTTTTACTACTTCTGTAATAAAGATGAAACAATCATTGAAAACACATGAAAAATACATCTTATAAAGCATAATTTTTTTTTGTTGATTGATTTCTTGCTACACTATCCTGATTCTTAAACCATAAATAAGTGCCTGTGGTTGAAACTTCCATTGCTTCTTTTTCATTTTTATTGCAAACAACTGCAAAATGGATTGCAGAAAATGAGCTTTGCTTTCTGTATTTTTAGAGTCCTGAATGCTGGAAACACATGCGATGTTGCATCATTCTCATTAAAAAAGAAATGTGTTCAAATGGAATACTGGTTAAGTTGCTTAAACAGAGAAACATTATTTGACTGGTTGAATGTAGCTATGAAATCACAATACACATTTGTAGTCAAATTCAAACATGGTATTTGAATGGAAAATAATCTTTAGTTTTCTGATTTAAAACCCGTGTTCCTAGGAAATTTAAGGAGAAGACCAGCATCGCAGTCATTAAAGACTATAGGATTTGCAGTGATGAAAGCCTATAGGACTCACTGTTTCCACAGCAAGTACTATATTGAAAGATTCCCCAAAACAGCAAGCATAGCTGGCAGTAGGAACCTGGCCACCACTCACCAGATCAGAATTACTAGACAACATGAGTATTAACAGTTATTTTACTTTACCATTCCCAACAGGAAGAATGCCCCAGTTAAGTCAATAACACTAATTCTGATAGGATTTATATATCCCAACAGGAAAAAAAGTATGTGGTGGAACACATACAGGAATAATTTGAAATCAGGTGGGGATGGCACAGAACTGCACTAATAATCAGAAATGAATCCATAATCTCTAATCTGCATTACCTGGACATGGAAGCCAACAGAGAGAAGGGCCTTGCCATTACAATTCTTTCTTTATACTCACCAGCAGTCACTATATTTATATAGAGTATGGTCCTACATTCTTACTACCTTTTGTATACCTCTTTATTTTTAATCTGAAATCCTACATGTTTCCATAGGGAAAAAAAGCAAAACAACAAGCTCTTTAGGATTTGAGAAATAACAAAATCAACCTACATTTTTCAAACGAGATGAACACATGCAGTCAACACACTGAAGTTGCACGGGCTCAGTATCTCAACACTGAAAAGGCAGGAGATCCAGAACAAGTTGTGAGTGATTCTGATTCTTTACAAATCCCTACTTCTAAAAGCTCCTTCAAGTCTAATAATAAATTTTGAAAACTTGCTCAAGAGCACTGTTAGAAAACAAACCTTTGATTCTACAAACCGGAACAGTTCCTGTGCTGTTTGAAGGGCATTCTTGGTTCATGGATTACTGCTCTGACGGCAAACAACAATCTCTCAGAGACCACTTATTGTCTACCAGTTCAACTGAAAATCTGCACTTACACATTCTTTTGCTTTAGCCTTAAAATATTTAAAGCAGAATATACTGCAAAGGCAGAAACCTGATAATTTAGCATGCAGTATTTGGAGGTATACTATTAAGTTTATTACTGTTGCTACATGAAATGCTGTACTTCTATCACTTTGCTGATAAGCTGCCCAGTGTCTTTAGCACAGTGAGATATTTCTGTTGTCACATTTTCTGAGCCAGTTTAACACACAAATTCAAAATTAGAAAGTACCTTCTATACAATTACACATACAGAACCTTGCTAGCATCTGATATAGAAACATGTGGAAAAGCTTAAGGAAAGGGAAAGTGTATGTTGATGCCTTTTCATTAATTCTCCACCCATTTACAACAGTCATTGTCTATGGAATTCCTACACGAGACACTGACTTCATGCCCATCAGCCTCATTTTTTATCAATTTATCTAGTTTTTAAATTCACAAAAATGTTTGCACCCACAATATTCTAAGGCAAGCAGCTCCACAGCTATGTGTGCTTCCTTGCACAGCCCTTCTTTCTGTGAGTTCTTGTCTACTGTTACTCACAGAGAAGCCGTTCATCATTTCTGTGCCCCTGTCTGGACCTTCTTCTGTTTTGCTGCATCCTTGTTCACATGGGTGCATGCAGTATTCAGGTTGCAGATGCAAATAGGAAAAGCAGGAGAACAATATGCTGTTTTCTTCTCCATCCCTTGTCCAATGATGCAAGTAAAATGCTAGGACAGTGCACCCCACAGTACCCTCCACTTACACTGCTTTATCCACATAGATTTTTTTGCCAGCTGGTTATTTAGAAACATTGCCATTACCTTCCACATAAGTGCAGGATCCCCTTGGTGAAATTATTCACTGCTTCCCAGCCCTGCCCCAGCCTCCCTTGGGCAGCAGGGAGACTTCCTGCAGCACTGGGACAGGCACTGGTGTAGCAGAGAGCAGTGGGAGTTGCACAAAACATCACCTGGGCAGCTTATGCAGCAGTAAAAAGAATTTAAAATGAGATCTCGTTATGTGGAAAGTGTGAGGAAAATGTATTATGGTGTTAATAAAATCACTCAAGGAAAAGAAAACTACAAAAAAAAAAAAAAAAAAAAAAAAAAGCTAGATTAGATTCTTAAATAATCAATTTTAAATTTAATTTGAAAACCGACTTGCAATTTTCAGCAAAGTCATTCTGCTTTTAAAAGCAGTATATGCACTATAGCTGTGGAGAACAGAACTGTATGTTATATATAAAGGGTGACTCACTGCTTATTTATATACATACACACATGTGAGCTGCCCGCACAGGAAAAAGGGAACTGGCTTCAGTTCCTTCCTCTGCCTGCAGGGATCAAACTTACATCTCCCACACGTGTTTACATAAATATACGAATATTTATACAAAAGTAGGACTAAATATTTACACCTACTAAGCACGATTCTTGTTTAACTAATACAAATCTGTTTCAAAGACATTTTTACACCGCATAAGTGAATGCCAATTCCCGCTCAAATACAGCCTGACACACACATTTTGAGTGAATATTCTGACGAAATAGAAACCATAAGATCCGATGCACTTCATGTGCACTGTTGTACAGAAATCATCCCAAGACACATGTACTGAATTATTTGGTCTTCGGTCACTTCAAGCAAAGTTTAACACAGACACTTTGCAAAGGGACCACATACTGCCACATGCTCTACTGTGCACTACTGGAGCACTACTACATGCTCTAGAAGGGAGGCTGCGTGGCTGGATTGTGCCTCCACGACGCATGCTGAAGTCAATGGTGTAAATACAAACTTTCTGTTTTAATTTTAAATCACGGATTTCAAATCAGACTGTACTTGAAGTTACATCCAAAGCTCTGTGTTCTATTTCTTTATTGACCTAGACCAAAGCCTGATGATGTGAGTACAGACAGTTCTGCAGCATCACGCTAAATGGCCGCAGCCCTGGCACCAGGCTCTGTGATGACATAAGCTGCACCTGGAGCAAATCTGGCAACATATTCCAGCCTCGGCGATTACATTTTTGCTGCTTGCCTTTGTTAATCTGATCATTGGTCAGACGTAGAGTTTCCTCAGTCCCATAGGCACAATTACATCAGAGCAGGGCAGCTTGGTAGCACACTGCTCAGAAGCCCAGCAGCAGCTGAAGTTTGTCCTAGCGAGGTGGATGAATGCCAGGAGCAGTGACCAGGCAGTGCTGCTGCCTCATCTGCCGCCCCTGGAATGGGGCTTCAGCCAACGCCCTGCTTTGCCCATGACTAACACGAGCTCTGGGCATAAATATTCCCTATATCCTCAGCTACTCAGCCACATACTTAAGGCATTAGATTTTACTTTTTTTTATCATTTCTGGGATGCTGAGCCCAACACTGAATCAGGGAAGGGATCTGAAAAGGAGTCCCACTGACTGTAAAGGCTTAGTAGGAATCTCTGCTGGTTCTGCTGGCCAGAGCTGCAAGGCTGCACCCATGTGAGCAGGCAGGGAGGGGGAACACAGACATAAATAGATGGTGAACTTGCTTGTCTCTCAACAAAACTAGCTCTCTTCTGGTCTTGGACTGATTGCTAGTGGCTGCAACGTACCTAAGAGGCTCCCAAACAAATGCACAGTGAGAGTGCCAGCCTGATCTGAACAAAGACCCTGAAGGGTGTGCATCTGCAGCCAGACGTCTCTGGAAGGGACACACGGTTCCATCTGCAGAGGCTCCAGGATAAAAATTTCTATTACTCATCCTTTATAGCATCAATTAAATGAGACTGGCACCAAAATCTGTACCACCTGTAGAGGGGAGGGACCTTTTGGGACATCTGTTTTTATCCTCTCTACTACAAGCAGCCAGGCCATGTACTTCTTCACAGTTTAACTACTGAAAGGATCAAGCACATTCTTGACAGACCCAGCAAGACGTGACAGCACTGAAAGATGTGTGCGGTCCTTCAACATATCACTGCAGCCAAGAGTTTGCCGTGACAGGTGCCAGCCTCAACCAGTAAACAACCTTATACTGGAGATGAAGATGGTTGAGGACACGTGACGAGTTCTATGAACTAAAGCCTGTCCTCAAAATAGTCTAGATCTGTAGTGCCAATGCACAGTCTTACAGGAAAGCTGTCACAAAGCTGGCAATGGTGTAGGGAACCTGCTTTGGCAGGGGGTTGGACTCGATGATCTCTGGAGGTCCCTTCCAACCCTTACACTTCTGTTATTCTGTGAACCTCTGGGTGCCAGAAGGAGGATGGCACAGATGATATGGGTGCCAGCAAGAATCCGAATTGCTCAGCACAGCATGAGGGTAAAGATGTGTAGATGGCAATGGAGCTCTGAGACTGGTACCAAGTTGCTACATGCAGTAGACACAGTTCAGTAAAGTTACTCTGTGATATGCAGGCTGACCTCTCAGCATTTAGTACAGAGAGCACCTGGGTCATCCAGCGGCAGAGCTTCTGGGGTACCCACACGGTTTTAGCTACCCACCTACCACCTGAGCAGATAGACAAATATTGCAAGTATTCAGTTTTGGTCCAACGATAATTTTAAAACGCAGGAGAACACAAGTTTATGTATGTATACATACTCAGTTATGATAATCTAAAATTAGATTTGGAAACGTGTACCTCTACCTATACCATCATAAAAAATATTTGATTTTGAAATGTTTGACTTATTAGGGCTAATTTGGAAAAGCGACTGAAGAAATGTAATTTTCAGCCCATTGCTTTGAGTCTTTACATTACTCTGCAGTTCTCCTGCTAAAATGGAAGCTTTACAGTTTTGCAAAATGAAGACTTTTGGTGAGACAGAGGGACATGCAATGGTAATTTCCCTATTGTATCTTCAAATGATGGTCCTTTCACTAATGAAAAAGCTAACTACTGAACAAGCAGTCCCTCTCCTCTGTCTTCATGTAAATTCTACATGCAAATAAGAAAATTCTCAGTAGCAGCATAATTTGAAAAATGGCTTTACTACAAGGTGCCTAAGGGTTTGGAAATAGTAGAAAAGGCCGCAAAAGAAAAAAATTAACATTCAGAAACAAGAAAGACAAAGGTACATGAGAAAGTTAACTGTATCCCTTGCCTGTTACCTCCCTTGTATAACACAAGGTTGGAGAGGTTTCCACAAATGGGAACTAAAATCTGTATAATTCCATGTCAAGTTCTCCTGTCAGAAGTTTTACTGAAGCTTAAAGTAAGTTTAATACTTTAAATCATAGAATCATTTGATCAACAGAATAAAATATCAATCATTCTATGGCTCTATGATTCTAATACTTTAAGGATTCACAAAAACTTAAGAACAGCAATAATCCAATTATTCTTCTTCCTCCCTCCCAGCATTTTTTTTTTTTCAATCTCTGGGAGATAAAAGTAGCACCCAATAATTTCAGTGCAGCCTCCGACAGCAGGCAGGACTGCCTTACTTCCTTTCTTTCACTCTCACCTCCCCAGTTCAGCCCAGGTAAGTTCACCTTTACATTTCCAGTGCTGACTTAATAGCCCACCGCTTTACGCAGAAGACTGGAAAGAAGAATCCCCCCATCTGTCTGCTGTCTCTCCCAGCTGGGTACAGCACAGGACCTCTATGCTTAATGGCCCCAGAGGCAACCACGCATGTTGAGCACTGAAGCTCAGCGCATACAGACGTACAGATAGCTGGGAAGCCTTTCTCTTCTAGTGCCTCCAATGACTGAAAAGCGTAACGGTGAACTAAAAGGAGGAAAGGCTGAAAGAAATATTTCAGAGATACTCTGCTTTTATTCTTCAAAAAATCCTTTCCAACTGATGACTTCGTTTTGCTGTATGTATTTATATGATGACTGTGTTGTTTCTACAAGGTTCCTATTTGTGATGCTTGAAATTTTTTCTTTTATTAAACTCCTCACATATGAAATAAACATTAACTAAAAGAAGCATTTGATAGGTAAGATTATGAATTACTTTCCCAAAGACAGATTTTTAAAAACAGGAGATTTATTACCACAGTAAAAAAGTAACCCTTGAACACAGATAAATGCCACAAAGTTGAAGATGAGCAAAAAAAACCAGCCTCATCATTAACAGGTACTCAGCACTCATCTGGGAGAATGTGGACAATGACAAGAATTGATATGACAGCAGCAAAGTAGAGAGACTCATTGTGAGAGATGTGTAGGCATAAACCAGGCACATACCATAGTAGCATGCATACAAATTACCTACAAGTTCCTTCCTATTGACCTCAGCACTAAAAAAGTGTAGTATCCTATTTCTGTCCATAGCTGTAGCAAAAATGGAATAAAACTGCAATACATCTGATTTTGATTTATCCTCATTAAGACCAAGTCTAAATCACAGTTTGATAATTACTTTCATCCACACTCAAAAGCCGCATTTCTTTCAATATAGAGCAGCTGGCCCATTTAGCATTATTCATGAAAACTCAGGTTAGTATAAATTATCAGTTGTAAACTCATTCCCTGATGCCAACTCAATAATTGTATGAAATAATTCCACTTCTGTGGAACCCCTGCACAGGTATCACTTGCAGGCCATCCATCCATGCATCAGTTGCTCTGAACCTAGAGGCATTAATTTGGGTATCATTGGTAATCTTCACAAGACACATCTGACAAGAAGTATATTTTGATAATACTGGTGATTTTATATAACACCATTACCTAGGTGTATATGCAGTAAATGCTTATTTCACAGATACTAAAAATACTGTGATAGAGATTTATACAGCTTTGAGATCCTCTTAGATGTGACACAGAAAAATTAAACTGCCAGTGACACATTTTATATAGAAGAACAGCCTATTGCAGCAATTCTCTCTAGCACCCACAGTTTTATGACTATCATAATGTGCTGTTAGTAAACTCTTCAACATCGATACAACCAAATACATGGTGGAGATATCACCACAAAGAATCACACATCTTAGGAAGCTCTGACATTCTTCTTTACCCTCTCACAAATACCACAAAGTCAGCAACAAATGATGCAACTTTGAACTGATATTGCATAAATATAATCTGAATTTAAGGTTATCTAAAAAAAATACAGAACTAATCATTTTATTTCATTTCATAATGGTCTTCCTTAACCTCAAGCTCAAATTAATTTGTCATGAGTAGAATACTCAGTTGTTTACAATGATCCAACAGTTGAAATACTCCAATATTCTGGTATTTCCCCTGGCTAGAACTTGCTCCTTATGGCAAAAGAGAAGGGAATTTCCATTTTTTCTTTCAAATTTTCTTTTAAGTTGACAAACCACATTTTGGCTTTGCTCTGATTTCACATAATAGCAGATAAGCATTTTCAATGGTGTGCTAGATTTTAGTTTCCAGAACATGGGTCCTGACTTTTGGATTCAGAAAGACTAAATTGTAGATACTGTATGTTTTACAAAACATTTCTAATTTACTTTTTATCTGAAAATAAAGAACACAAAGAGATGTAGGATAATAAAAACATCGAAGAACACAGTTTTAGTAAGTATAATTTGGGTGACCTGGCCTGCTTCATATAGTGTTGCATCTTGAATAATCTGAGTTTAATATGCATACGAATAAATGACACATACGTAACTTTTTGCATTCATCGTTGCAGCTCATCAGCCAGAACATCAGTCATATAAAATTACCATCTGGGAGTGCTATGACAAGTTCCAAGTTTCTCCAATGTTTAAGTGTATCCTCATCTTACAATACTCGTTTTTACCTTACAGATTTTTCACATTGCTGACTTTCAGTTCTTTCTGAAATATTAAATCAGATATGATTTATATCTTTTATTTGTGTGAACTGGAAATATACTACAACTGTAGCTTGTTATTTTGCAAGATAATGAGCAGCTATCATTCCCAGAAACCAACTGTAATGTAAGAACATGGATGAAGAGACAGTCAAAGAACATGTGAAGGATTTACTAGATTTCAAGGACAGACATTCCCTGGTGTTCTATTTAAACAGGTGGACACATGGCACATTGAAAGCATTTAAATGGAATAGCAGAAAGCTCAAGGAAAGGTTTAATACTCCAAAGATGTGTGTCATAAGGAAAACATACCTTCCTAAAACAACAATGGGAAATTACGTTAGGGAATTTTCACACGTTGAAATAAAACTATATATATTTAAACACATCAGAATGAAACTGAATGGATATTTCTGACATTATACTAAGGAAATAAAAATGCCTTGCCATACTAAGCTCTGAACTTCAAAGGGCTGTGACTGTAGCCCACAGCACACTTCAGTGAGATCTTCATATTCTTTGAAGATCAAGTAACTTCTAATCCTGTTTCCAAAGGCAGCATTTTTAACTTTCAAAAGCTGTAATCCGGATTTGCTCCTACATTCCTGTACACAGATTTTTCATATATACCTACTGAGTCTACCAGCAAAGGCAATTATATCTAGACCTGCAGACGTTGTGATGAACTTGAAGAACTAGCTCTCCAGCTCCCATTCTGAAGTATAACCTTCATCTGGTTAAATCGAGTTAAAATAGCTCGTGAACATAGTTAACATCACATTTCAATGAGAGTCAGGCTCACAAAGGTTTGATGAGAGAATAGGGCGAACTCCCAAAGTTGCACATCATGCTGACACAGTAAAAGTGCATCTGCTCCCCATCAGAGCCTTGACGAAGTACTGCAGGGATGAGTGGGAGAATATACCAGATCCTCTGGTTGGAATTCAGATGCACAAATGCACCCTGACACAACAAAATACTGAATTTATGCTGTAAAAATAAGAATTAAAAAAACCCTATTCAATTCTCAACAGATGAACTATTTAGATGAACTAGTGAACTAGTTCTTCAGTTAGTGTAACATTATAGTAATGTCAGCTGAATGAATGGCAGCTAGGATCCTAATGCTAAAACTAGTCTTAAATATTCGTACTAAAGCTTTATAGTATGCAGCTACACGATACGCTGAATTTCCAAGAAAGTAAGCACTTATGTTTGATAAGGATCAACACATAGCACAGAAACACTTGTGAAAAGTTTCTAACAAATAAATAAGTTAAAAAAGAGACCAGCAAATGAAGATAATTTAAAACACCAGTGCATGAGGGATAACAGCAAGATTTAAACGATACTGGAATTTATCACACAGCAGGTACATCCCATGACTTTTTAATGGTGATGAATAATTGTATTCAATTTAGTCCAACATTTCTGAATTCTCACTGTCTACACAGGGAAAAAGCTAGATATTTTGAGACTTTAACTTAAGAGAGCTTATCTGCTTCATTTGATGTTGAAATTCATATGTAAGGTGAATGAACTGCAATAAAAAAGAATCTAACAAGGGATCACCTAAGGGTAGCTTAAATAAAGAGACTGGTTTCCCAAAAAATAAAAAAAAAAAAATCCAAACTTGTATTTATTCACATAAATGATTAGACACGCATTATAGGCATTCTTAAATGTAATCCTGCCAGCCTTTTGCAAGTGAATGCGAAAGACAGGAAGGGAGTTAACTGAGCCTGACTTCAGATGAATACCAAGGATGGAAAGAAGCACCTGTTAGACACCAAAAGACAGACTTTCTCTTTGGGAAGGCTACTGCAGAAACAGCTGAGCATTAAAAAGCTCCAGTAGAAGTGTTTCCCATACGGATAAAAATGTTTTGTTTCAGAGGCAAACGATCATCCATCTTTCCATACATGGTGCTGTTTTATTGAAACGCTCACTGAGGTTGTATGAGACAATGACCCCAAGTAATCTGCCTCAAAAAGAAGCTGACCCTTCCTTCTCCTTCTACTGAAGGATGAAAATATGCTATATGATGTTCTCTTGGGTTGATTCCCTTATCTGACATTATTCTGTCGGCTCTTACACCATGAAAACAGAACTCAGCCCAAAGACAAGAAGCAACCCAAACAAACCGTGCAGGCTTCGATTGAGTTATGAAGAGACAGAACTTCTAAAAAGGGAGAAAACCTTTCAAACATCTCATTAATTGTCTTTATTGCTTCATAGGCAGTCTTCTAAAAATTTCCCAAGAGCTGCTTGACTAAAATTGCAAGTCAGAGAGATACCAAAGATAGCAAAGGCCTGGTGTTACCTGTAGCTATTCAAGCACATGCAAAACTTTGATTTTTCCATACAGTATTTCTACGGAAGGGTTTAATTTTTAAGAATCTTTTGTGCTCCGTCAGACCAGTCCAACTGCAATTCACTCACATGCCACAAAAAGAAATAACAATGAAAATAAAGCTAATAACAAAGCATTGTAACCTAATTACTCAATTAATGAACGTTAATAACAGACAGCTGTTGGTATTTGAGATATTAAACATCTCTAGGCCTCTAGACCCTTCATTTTGTAAGGGAAAAAGTGCAAGGAAACATGATATTTAAAAAGTATGAAGCATTAGAGCGTGATCAGATCTGACTCTCGGAACTTCTGAAACAGGAGAAATACTTTTTCCAATCTCTGATTTTTATTTATTTTTTTCCCCCAAGAAGTTACACACAAACCCATTCTGAAGATTTATCTACTATTCTGCTTTTCATGAAAATACTTGAGACATCTTCATGGTTACAAGTGTGGATGACCACGAGCTAAGATGATGAGGATTGGGACAGAATTAAGTCATCCTCTGACTTCCTCTCAAGGGGAATCCTGATTTTTGAAAGCCATAATGCTACTACTGGAAAGAAGGTGCTGGGAATTTTACTAAGGGCAGTCACTCAACAAAAGGCTTTGGAGAAGTCATTGAATAGAAAATCAATATATCCATGAAAGACAAACAGGCAAAACAAAGGTGGAAGGGTGGGAAAATCCAGGAGAAATCCCAGGATCAACACTGGTGGTGAAAGACACCGTGTAGAAGTCTGAGACATCTGTTGTGGGCTGGGAAAACTCTTGGGTTTTTAAACCCTAGCGTGAGACATGTGAAGTGAAATAAATACTCGTTCATAGAAATATTAGTTAGTACACTCACCCCTGCATCCAGAACCGATCTTTTTACTCAATGACATATTAGTTCTTTTTGGAGGATGAGGAACGCCATGAGAAAAAGGGCAAAAAATTAAGAACAGACCCACAAGGCTTCATACTGCAGTGTAAGCACAACATGACCTAAAATACTCTTCAGTGTAAAAGCGAAAATTAACTTTGTTTTAGCAGCCAAATTCAGACCAATTAGTAACCACTGCACTCTAATAGGAAGCAACTGGTTTGAGCATGGCAGGTAATCACTGTACTCCGGAAAGCAGCAGCTGTAAAAGGTACTGTAACAATGCATCATCTGGCTTGCTTATGAGCTCTGCTGATTAACAAACTCAAGGCCACACAAGCATTCAGCAAGGAAAGGGAAAAAAAAGTAAGAGGGTGGGTAATTAAACTTTTCCAACCTCAGCATTACTGCGCCATGCAAAGAAACACGTGTGAGCATTCCCCGTGCTGGCTCCACTCCAGGCTTCTCCTCTGCCTTATTGCTGCCTCGTGCCACCACTCCCATCAGCTTAAACCCATTAGCAGCTGCAAAAGGAACCAAACTTTCTCAACACAAATGTCATTTTATACTATCTGTGATTGGGAGTTTGAATGACAGGTGATGACTGAGACCTTAAGGCATTTTTTTTTTGCAATAAACCATACAGAAGTGATACAAATGAAATATAAAGCATATTAGTGCTTAGGAATAAATTCCAAAGTTCCAGAATTTTGTTATTACAAATATATATGTTTTTAAATCAAATCCTGTACATTTGCAAAGCCACACACTCATTTCTTCATGCCACATTGCAGACAGATTCCTTTTTCCCAGAGAATTAACTCTCAGCTGTTGGGCTGCCTGCAGTGGGCAAAGAGATCGGCTCTGGAATGCAATGATCCTCGCAGGTGCAATGTTTCAGGGAAACTGAGTGCAGTGCTATCACCAACCAGACCAGAAAAAGGATGTACCACCATAATCCCAGCACAGCCAGAGAACTGCTCCCCTACTTTATAAAGAGCACAAACTAGCTCTTAAGGGAGATAACGACGATTATTCTTAGAATATATTTAGTTAAACAGTACCTGGATCCTATAGCAGTCCATTAACTCAGTGCACAGGTTCGGCACTCTCTCATTTTAGATACTCATGGAGTAAAACCTGTGAAGTGATGTGCTGGCTCTTACAAGGAGATACCTGTACGTCAGCATTTTATTTGTAGCCACTTGCTCTACTAAAGATTTTAGCAGAAGTTACAAATTCTTTCTATAATTCTACTGGGATTTGACCACTAAGAATGACAGCTCAGAAATAACTTTCTTATTAATAAGCAAGTGTGAAAATACAGAATAAAATGAATTCCTGCACCACTTTCAATAAACAGTTCTGATGCGTCTGGTAAGGTGTGCATATGTTCAGGTCACTGATAAAGAAAACACTGCAGTGAAGAAAAATGAGTAGCAATTTTTTGGTTGGAGAAACTCAAGGTGCATAGGAAAGCCCTTGCAAAGTTCTGACATAAGCTCTCAACAATCATTTTCAGTTTCTTAGGTTCATGCTGTCTCTAGGGTGCCTACAGACCTACAAGGAACTACATATTCTTCTAAGTCAAGACACAAGAGTGAGTGGGGGCTTTAATTTACCTTCAGAATGAGTTCACTAGGTCAAATGAGACACCAGCAATACCAGTATAAGTCATACAGTTATTTGTGCTTATCAGCTGCATGGATACACACTCAGTATTATCTGATGATCATCCTTACCTACAAGCTTATTGATTTCTATTCATTAGTGAACAGAAGCCCACATTACTTAAGCACGATTTGCAACCAAATAAATCACAGCCCTATTTTCCTTGAATCTTATTTTTGAATAGCAGTGAGAAAGCACCTGATGTCCTTTCTGGAAGTATTTAGGATGCTAATCTAAGATCAAAAGCATCAGAGACCAGACTAAGAATCACTGCACTCATCAGAAAGACAGATGTCCGACTGCTTGGTCAAATTCCTTTGGAGCATCTACTTTTATTTGGGAAGAACAACATCTAATTTTTCCAAGTAAAAATGTTGGATTTTATTTTCAGTCTTATTTTTACGATATACCACAGAGAGATCATTAGAAACAGGTAAGCAATTAATTGACCATTTGCAGTTAAAGAAGTCAGATTTTTTTTTTAATAATAAAAATGTCAGCCGCATATACCCATTCTAGGCACTTGTTAAAATGCAGCCTCCCCTTAGAAAAATGAGGTACAACTGAGCAGCAGAAACGTTCTAGCAGTGGTTTAGCAAACAAGGAGCTGTCAACTTCCAATAAGCTATTATTCACACCTCTTTAATCACTGCCACAGAGTCGATTATAAATAGCCTCATACATTTTTAAATAAGGTCATTCTGAAATGAAACAACAAAGAAGGTAGTAAATATTCCAGTACATAAGCAATTTAAATTCTACAGCATAACAGAACTGTGCATTCTCAAATACTCCATTTAAAGAAAGCCAACAAAACCTTTTATTAACTGGTGCAAATAGTGTCAGGTGCGTAATCTCTGTGAGATCAATAAACCAGCTCAATTATGTGATAGTTTGTAAACAGATTTGAAAGAAATGAAACTATTAAAACTTGCTCATAAAATCCAGCTCCAACACCATTATTTAAAAACATACAGTAATACAAATGAAGTTAATACAACACATGCATTACAAGCATCAACCTGCTATGCAAAGATTTTATATGAATATGAAACAGCTCCTCTGCACTTTCCCAGAAGCAGAACACAAATAAAAGACTTTAAGTAGAGCCCTGACTCACGGTAAACCCTGTTTTGTACTTTCTTGAGATTTTAAAGCACTCAAAATGAACACATAAAGAAAAAACAGAACGGGATTAAATAAACACGAGTGAGTTCTTACTTTTCCTCTCCTCTCTCAAATTCAAGAACACTTGATAGGAACATGACAAAATACTGGTAATTTCCAATCTTTACAAATTAGCTCAGGAAAAAAAAAGACAAAAATTAGAAGCATTTAAAACTATGTAGTGCTTTGTCAGAAATGTTGCCATAAACGCAGACATGAAATTGACAGCAACTGAAAATTAATTTAGCGATATGAGAGACGGAAAGAATTAGAAGTAAAAAGTAAAGAAATAGTTTCCATTTTACTGACATCCTACAGGCTTATTACAGGGACAGGAACCAGAAATCACCTCACAGTTTTTGCTTTTCTAATTTGATACCCACTTCTGTAGAAAGACACAGTTTTTCAAAGTCATTAAGCAAAGCCCTGCTTCTGCAAAAACTCATCACTTCTCAGTGCTCTGCTATGGGCAGTTCACTTTGGAACACATGCTCCCTTGATGGGGAAGGAGAACTTTTGATTCTTCACGGCCTTGATTCTTAAAAAACTCATATTCTACATGAGCAGGCAGCGCTCCCACATCTTCCTGTCTGGGAACAGATCTCAATACTTGGTGTGACAGGGCTGCATTGAAGTCTGTATTACTGTACCAGGGTGGATGTGGGCAGATGTGAGCTGTGTCTTCTTGCCTTTTTGTGTTCTCACTATGGAACCAGAGAGACCTCCCAGATAAAGGCCATTCAGACCACTTAAGAACTACATAGCTATCAAAGCTACATCCCAAAACACCCTAGAAATCAGCACAGAGGATCCACCAACATATGTTTTCAGTTATTCCCACAATAAGACAGTATCCCTAAAAATACTGCAACTTGGTTCATGCCCCATGGCTTGAAAACATCATTTTCTTAGGTGTACGCCCTCTGTCTACCTTGAATTCCCTAATTTTTTTCCTAATAGAACAATACTTCTGATACCTTTAAGCTTCATTCATGGATTTTTTTTTAGCCTGTACCAGGAAAACTGATGACTATCTGAAACTTCTTTTCTCCAAAAAAAACTGTGCCATATTTCATGCTCTGAGAATATCATCTTCTGTTGGCCTCCCTCCCTGATTCTCCATTTGTTTTGTAGAAGAGATTTTTCGTGCTGCCATCCCAAAAGCTTTTCACAATCACAAAGCCTCTCACGTGCTGTTTACAAGATGTTTCTGGAAGAAACACAGAGCCTATACAGATTTCTTACCTGTAGGAGCATTTTGGGAGGAGGGGTTCAGACACTCTGTAATACTGAGAATGCATCTTCTTTGAACTATGTGCAATGAAACAGAAATCTTCCTTCTTGTTGAACACAGAACTAGATTTGTAACCTGGCAATTGAGAGAAGTCTGGCACACAGCGGTTTCAGTGGTTACTGTGAGTCTCACAGTAGTCTGCTTTCAGAACCTTGGAGAAGCCATGGAGGAGTAGTAAGCTCCAATACATAAAAGAAAAAAATGTGGCGCGTTTCCTGACGCTGTGATAAGAATGGAGTTGAGATCCACAAAGCTCAGTGAGCCAGAGAGCTGACAGGTTTTAACTGAAGATCTTCCAGCACGCAGCTACTGAGCACTGCCACCAGAGACCAAGAAAGCTGCAGCCCTGCGTGGCACTCCACCAGAGAGGGTGAAAGGATCATGCAAAGAAAATGGATCAAACCACATGACTTCCAGGGACCAAGAGTGGTGCTCCATGTTCCCAACAGTACCCAAAGTGAGCGCACCCCAAACTACAAAGAGGCCTAGAGCAGAATGAGCCCCAAACCAATGAAACAAGTAAAAGGTAAGACATAAAACACAATAAAATTATACCTGTTGTTTGTATTCGTTAGCATCAGAGGTGACCTCTACAAAAAATAAAAAAGAAATACAAAGTTTGAGTTTTAAAAGCTATATATAAAGAACAGACATACACATATGTACGAATAAATTGTCTGCAAAATTCAACAACCTTGAAAACTGCTACAATCCATCTGACATTCAGATAATCAACAGAGGACACCTTACAGTAAATCCTGCAAGGAAGAGCACCCCTTCTTGTGATGCTTTTTTTCCAACTAGCTGAGCAGAGGGCAGAAGCAGGAGTGGAAGCTCAGCTCATTCAGTTCAGTGAAGAACCAAGACTTAAACTGACCCTGATGAAACAAAGCCCTCACATGACAGAGTATTACTCAACAGGTAGGGAACATGACACAAAGTGTGGCAAAGAAGGCAATGCACATGCAAAGACAAAAGTAGTGCGTTGGCTCTGTATATGCGTATGGTAATTGAGAATGAAGCGGTACCCAGTGAAGAATACACCCAGGACAGGATACCTGGGCATCACTTGAAGGGAAACAGAGACTTTAAGAGTTAAATTTCACCTGAGCCTCTGCCCAGACACTCACTGGTACATGTGTATTAGGAAAGGGTGGTAACTTGTCTTGCATAACATCCATACTGTTCTCAGCTTTTTTGCCTTTCTGACTTGCTGGAGGTTACCACAATTACAGCACTTCTTCTGGGTACGTACTAAACACAGACACCTCCCTTGCTAAAAGACACTTCTACATGTACGTGATTTCCAGGAGAATCCCAACATTTTATTTTAAATAGATTTGGGAAGAGATGCCTGAACTCCCCTATTTCTGCAGAAAGCACAAAGGAGGACAGCATCACTGGAATGCAATGAGCTGGCCTCACCTAAGTTTTAAAGCTAGGCATACTGCAAAGAAAGACCCGCGTTAGTGCACAGACTGCTCTGCAAGCACATGCAAGCTCCATCTGCCTGCATCCCAGCCGATGGCAAGCCAGAAGCTTCACTGGTGATGCAGCCTTGTGCCCAGCGTGAACAAACCTAATCCTGCAGCCTAACCCTGCTGCTTAGCCTGCTTACTGGGTCAGCTGTGCTGCCATCAAGACAGGTAGGTACAAGGGATGTTTTATCAAGTCCTTGGAGAAACAAATCAGGATAATGATAATTTCAAGGCTTATTCTTATTTTATGAGAACTTGCCACTAGATAAAACAAAACAAACAGGTGGCACCTACTCTTTGATTTGGAGCTTTGCTCTTACACAGGACAGACAGGCTGATGGCAAGGTTGGAAGTTATCCCATAAATCAGGCTGTGCTGTGCACGTGAGCCTGTGCTCCGCAACCCAGCAGAGCTCACTCAGCTTACCAGCAGGGTGTTTCCAGGAGAATTTGGAGGTTTTCCTGCTGAGCAAAGGAATTAGGCCGATGAAGAATGGATCAGTGACAGCATGGCTTAATATGGTTCTTGCCACTAATCTGAAAAGATGAGCCACTTGTCAGAAAGTATCTATGGAAAAGTTCATTTTGCTTCCTGAAGTCATTCTGAATTAGCCACACATTGGTGCAGCTGGTACATCTGCAGAGAAATACCTAGAAGAGAATTTTTTCCTACTCTGTCTTAGTATTTATGTATGCCCAGATCCATATTTCAATCATCCTCAATTCACAAGACAACAACATATCAGAGGGTGATTCCTGTACTCGTCTTAATTTTTTAAACTCATGATTAGCTCAAACTCTGAAGACGAATTATGAAAAGCTTATTATTTGCAGGAAAATGCTAGCAAACTAACGCAATACTCAAATTTAGCATAAAGCCTCCTGGAGAAAAAGTGAGCAATGTCAGCCAATGTTTTAGGATACATACAGTGTGATGACATGAGCAGTGAAAAACATTCCACTGTTAAAAATATGAAAGCACTTTATTGTATATTAAATATTAGAGGTAATTCCTGTAGTTAATGGATCACTTTTATATCTGTGCAAGATCTTCAACTCTGTGAATGTGTGCTTATATTTACTCTACTAATTATCAGCTTAGAATTTTTGTATGCACTTAGTAGCTTTCTGTATTTGAGACTAAAAATTGTTTTCAAGACTTCTACTTCCTCTGGAGGAATTTTTCAGGAAGTTGTGCAGCAGCTCCCCCCCCCAAGTTAGTTAATTCAAATCTGTGCAGAGAAAAATCTCTTTTAAAATGTTCTGTGAAAGCACCTTTGGAACAGTGCCACTTAAACAAATGACAACTATGTGTGAAGGCGAGAAAAAATCCTCATAATACAAAGTCAACTTTAAACTTAGAACTAAAAAGTGATCTTAGAGATTAGCAAAGAAAAAGTGAAAAGGGAAAGTTGTTTTTGCATTGCACCATGTGAAATTAAAGGTTTAAGAAATGCTTATAAATTAACTTTAGCTCTTAGTATTTGCTAACTACAGAAAATCTCTAAAGACAGATTAACGGTAGCAAATGCCAACAAATGAACTCCTCCTCTAGAATCAAGTAACGAGCAGCTAACAGATCAGCAGCCAGACATGTGCCATCTGTGAGCTGTGCTAATTAGATTATTTCCAGGGAAGTAATAGTCTCTACACCCCAGTCACTTGATCTTTCTAATTTCATCTAACTTTGAACAGTATCTCAGTAGGTAGCAACTCAGTAACACACTGCAGTCACAAATCAGCATTAATGCCATGATTGGGAGCATCCCTGCTCACCACTTCAAGTTGTTGGAAAACAAATTCCTGGGCTTGAAAGAAATTAGCATTACAGAAATCTCACACTTTTTTTGTCACAACGTTAAACTGTGAGAGGCATTTTGTTAATGTATACACTAATCTCAGTGGTCCAATATGTTTCAATGCAATACTCTTGAGACAACTGTGTAACATCATCTGACAATGCAGTGGAGGGAGATTAGGTTACCACAGGTACCCTTATACAATAGGGAGGAGGCTTTGGAATTGGTAGAACCCAGTAAGGCAGATGACAATCTATCTATGCTAGAGCAGTCAGGTCAGACTTCACATTATGATCACTTAGATTAGAATTACAGAGATTAGAATCACTTACACTTAGATTAGAATCACTTAGATTAGAATTTACAGACTTTACATTATGATCGCTTTCATGAAACACAAATGGTGTGTGTTACTTACGGTCATAGGTGATTCCCTTCTGAGGGGAGCAGAGGGCTGGATCTGATGACCAGACCCACAGGGTTGGTGCATCCTTAAGGCTTGGGTCGAAAATATTAACAGGAAATGTCCTAGGCTGGTACAGCCCTCAGGATACTATCTGCTCTTGCTTTTTTCTATGTGGGTAGTAACAAAGCCCAAGAGTAACCAAGAGACTTCGGGGCTTTGGGTAGATCAGTAAAGGGATGAGGAGCACTCTTCTATCCCTCCTTTTGTAAGGAGTGACATTTAAAGAAACAGATGGACCCAGCTTACTGATACCTGGCTTTGAGGCTGGTGGCACCAGCAGAATTTGGGATTTTTTTTGAGCATGGGATTACCTATGTGACGCCAGGCCCACATGGCCTGACTGGATTCACCTTTTTCAAAAGGGGAAAAGAAATTTCACTCACAGTTTAGTGGGGCTGACTGCAAGAGCTTGAAGTTAGGTTTAAAAGGGAAAAGTGATAAGATCAGGCTAAACAATCAGGTTTATTAATGATAAACTATAGGATGGCATAACAATGCCTGAGAGAAAGTGTGCTTGTTGGTGAGGGCTTCCAATTTGCTCCACCACAGTGTGAGCACAATGAAACGTACTTGAAATGCCATAGGTCCCTTCTGTCCCAGACTATTCTACTCTTATGATTCTATTCTTGAGAAACCCTCTTGAAGCAATAGCTTCTCCTACTGTTTGCTTAATATCTTAGAGCCAAACTATAAAGCATTACAAAACGTAATTAGAAAATAATGTTGTATTAGATACTTGAATAAGAAACTGTTTGATCACCCAAGTACCAAATGCCAAAGTTCAGACAAGTGACAGTACTGAACTGGTGACAAGGCCAAGGGGTTTCTTGCAGCACAGCTTCCACTGACGTGTCAGCTTCCCACTGCCGACAGCAAAGGACTTTACTCCTCTCAATGCCATCAGCCAATCTCATTTTCCTCTCTTGAAAAACAGTAATGATGTCTACACACCTCTTCCACTTTCAACCCTTTTCCTCCATGACTGCATTGTCTCAAACTTTTTCCTGTGATCATTAAAGGCTTATGGTCTTGTTAGTTCTTAGATTTTACTATGAGAAGGGGAATTTGTTGCCACTTGAATGAAATCTGAGACATATTATCCTCCTTCAAAGAAGAAGGAAACAGAAATTATGGGTGAAGACGTGGCTGGACAAATTGACAATTACAGAGTAGGCACTATGAAAGGATGAAGAAAGTAAAACACTCTGTACTTTGGCTGTCTTCAGCTTCTGGACCTGTGACTGAATGTCTTCTCCAAGACATTAAACTGCACTTAACGTGGATAACAACTTCAAATGCAAACAGTTTCTCCAGTGTTTCTGTATTAATTCAATGAAGTTTATGTTGTCCTGCCCATTAATATTTTTCTATTTTTCTTTTCTTTAGTAAAGACTATTTTCAGAATCTATTACTATAAAAAAAAAAAAAAAAAAAAAAAAAAAAAAAGGTGTGTAACAGACTTTGCTTTGCTTAGCCAACAACATTTCTATAAATATCACTCTTTGTCTTTGGAATAAATCTATGTCAGAACAAAGAAAAAAAACACAGTCCTGCTCCAAAGAGTACTTGACAAAAATGTTCCTGGAGTTTTAAATGTTAGTATTTCAAAACAGCAATACGTAATTCTTATTTTGTTCCTTTTCACATACAAAGCTATTTTAATACATTTTAGCTTATTATAGCAATGCATTGGAGTTCTAGATGTGTATTGAAAGCAAAATCACGAAACCACTTTGCTATTCTGTAGCCGTTAGCTGTACCTCAGAATCACATGAAGGGATGTGAAATTTCATAAATAAAGACAGTTGGCAGCTTACAACAAAACCTGAATATTAATAGTGTTAAACAATTTTAAGTGTGCAAAGAAGAGTGTCATATCTGGAAACACTTCATGCTAATATTGATACTGTACTACATTCCAAAGTTTACGCAGCTTGATGTAACTGCTAATTATGGAGATGAAAAATCAGAAAATCGTGCATGTGAACTGAAAGTTAAGGTAAGCCTCAGGTTTTGCTTCTTTGAAAAAAAGAGTTAAAGTCATTTTGCTATAGGTCAGCATATCATCCGTTTGATTTAATTAAGATTTTTCTGGATGTTGATTTTCTGAGGTTTTCAGCAGGACAGATTACACTAGAATTTTCAATTAAAAAAAAAAAAACTGTTGCTAAGAGTTCAGAATTTTCAGGGTGTATAGAATGGAAACAATTCAACCACAAGGAGCAAAAATCATTAGCTTTTATTTAGGACAGGTAGCATTTTTAATTCTGCTAACAGTATCAAAGAAAATATATTAATGAACTTGAATTGATAATACTGCCGTCTGCATCATCCCCAGAAAAGTTTTAGGATCTACAAAATGAACACTGAAAGCCACTGGTAGCTGCATGCTGAACAGCATAGGGAACATTGACATGGTTGTATGCAGTAACACCAAAAGCACTGAGACTTGCAGAAGAGAGAAGAGTGGACTCTGTGTATGAAGATAACTTAGTATAGATTGTGTACAAAAACGTAATTGGAAATCAAACAAAGATGACTGCACAAGTGGGTTAGCCAATGAGAAAATCACAACTGCTTCTGCAACGCCAGCTGGAATCCCCAGTGGGCATCACTACAGAGGTTTCACTTCCATGACCACCTGCCCGTACTGCACAACTCCAGTCTCACGCAGAGCACAGGCCAGGCTGTGCTCTCATTAGGCAGCTGGTCACTTTTCATTTTCACAGGTATCATTGAGGGACTGATCATCCATTTCAGCTACTACAGGGCAGAAGGTATTCCTTCTTTGCGTCCAAGTACTCACACAATATTCTTTACAACATCTCCCTGGCAGTAGGAAGATCTAGCTCCATATTTCAGAGAAATTAAGACTAAATTTAAAGAACAAACAAACCAAGAGCTCACTAACTGAAAAGTAAATCTGAAGTACTTCAGTCAAAGTTTTTACAACCATTTGTCAGTCTGGCAGCCATGTAAATGTTCGGCATTTCAATACAGGATGGTTTCTCCTGTGAACAGTGCTCCTACTCAAGTGACCTACAGCTACATGGCCAGAGCAATGCCTGCCTGCTGACGACTGAATGGAGAACAGATGTGCTGGAAAGTACACAGCTGTAATTAAAGACCACTACAACCTCCACTGTCCCAAGTATGGAAAGGCCACACTTCACGTTTTACGCGTGCTCTTCTCCTTCAGCTGTGACCACATGGGTTCACTGGATCTTGTCTGCTCTGAGAAATGAGTGGAGTAACGCGGCTCTCCTTTCCTCTCAACCCTACTGGTAGTGACAGCAATCTTATTTTGGCTCTCAACCATTTCCCGTCAGACACCTCAAATAATTTTGAGCTGACGTTTTCAAAAGACACTACTAGCAAACTTCAAGAGATGTGCGAACAAAGACTAAGCTTTACCTGCACCAGATTTCCTGGCACCTCAAGAACACTTTACATTTATGCTCCTCCTGCCCACCCAAGCTGGCATAGCAGCAGCATCTCACTCCTTGATCGGTTCCTTAGAGCCTGCGCTTTGCCAGCCGTCAGTCTGCAGGCTTCTCTTCACGACTGCTTTTCAGTTAAACCATGGAATTCACTCAAGTTAGTGTAATACCAAAATTACAGAAGTAACGTGAGTGGCATACAAAATGTAGTATTAAAGAATACTCCGCAAAGCCTTTTCTCAAGTACACGCATCACCGGTTGAATGAAGGTTTTGCAGGCAGCTTTGCACAATTTTTGAAACTGTCAATGTTTCCTCATTCTTCTTTTTAGATGCTATCCCAGTATTATAAGCAGTTAAGGAAATCACGTTCAGTGGAACCACACTCATCTCTAAGGGTCATCAGAAAGACCTTGCTGAGTGGACTGTTTTGTCAGCTGTTGACTTGAAAGATACGAAGGCCATCTAAAAAGGATCATTTTAGGGGCACCCGTAACTATGAGAACTACTCTCAACAGTGGCAAAAATTTCTATCATTTAACTGTTTAACATGAACCATACTCCACTTAGCAGCTCTCTGACGATAATTAAATCTTAATAATATGTATAAAAACATATTTACATCCTTTCTTAGTTAAAAGCAAATGAATATCCTTAGTCAAATGGCACAGAACATGTGTTCAGAGCTTAAGGAAAAAGATTTGCTCAAATTTCACTTCAATGAACTCTGCAAAGTTGTTCTGCAGGAAGGAGGAACTTATAAAACTGAGACATTCACACTGGGGTGGAGACGTGGCAAACAAACCCCAGCCAGAATAGTGAACTTCTTGCAAAAAAAGTAATAAGCAACCAAAAAAGAAATATATAACTTGTTTTCACAAGGTCAAGTGTTACCCAGGTGCTTCATCAATTTAACACATATTTTAAACTATTAGTCAGGTGTTGGTTCTAGGGTTAGAGCGTGGCTCAAAACGTGAGAGCCTGCATCATGCTGTTGGGAAGAAAAGCCAGTAAAGCAGACGTTTAAGAACTGAAAGGAAAGAACAGATGAGGGCAGTATAGATTTTTGTCAATTAATGCATGAGAAGATAAGGAAACATTTACAGCTATTTTTAGCTGCTGCTTCCTGCTGTTTTCCAGACTTACAGTGTTTAAATCCAAGTGCCACTTGCAGGGTGACGCTGCAGTTATGACAACTTTCCGAAGCTGAAGTTTTTCCAAGAAAAAGAAACATAAACAAAACCAAACCAAATCACTCAGATAGCATCCTTCTGGCTCCTTTTGCCTAAGTGATCTATGTCATGTCAGCTTACGTTAGTCAGGATGGATCTCAAAGGGTCATTAAAGGGTCATGGGTGCTGCATCATAAAACCAAACACCGAAAAACAGGGGAAGGGAATATCACTTTGTGCAGATAAATGAGGAGCAGCCAAAAAGGAATAAATAAGCAGAATTAAAGAAAATTATAACCTAAATTTAACCTAAAATTAAGAAAAATACAGCCTAGCAAAATTTCCACGTAGAAAAGAGCAAGCTGACTAGTCAACAGCTAGAAGTGCACTGAAGTGCAGGTGTACAGGTGTAGTTAATTTAAAACAGCATGCAACTAATAAATAGGCAAATTCAAACAGTCAATTTCATCAAGACTGTTTGTTATAGCGATTGTCATTCCCAATCACACCTGGTGCATCATGTTAGGAAATCCTAAATTACTACCATCAAGGCAAATTTAATTGTTTTCCAGACTTGCTGAAATCACAGAGCTAACAGTTATGTTTTTCACCGTAGAGTTATGAGAAGGAGGCAAAGAAAGAAATCCAGAAAACAAACTATTTTTACATACCAAGTGCAGAAAATACAAAGTTTTCCTAAAGTATTTTCTAGATTATGCTATGATTTACCTCTGTGTCACAAGGTAACTCTTTTACTTGTTGAAATTAGATATTTAAAGAGCCATAATTACAATATATATATATATACACATACACAAATGCAAACATACACGCATTTGTGCGTTTTAGAGGATAAAATTGAAGATCAGCACACTGAAATGCTAAATTAGTTTTACACATAGTGAAACTGGGGTAAAGGTAACTGTAATTCCAGTAAAGGCACATAGAAACAACCACATCAAATGCCTTTTCAGTATTGATTTGCTCTGTTGGTAAGAAAGCAAAAACTGTGTTAACCAAGTTTCTAAAACAAAAGGTTAGACGTGGAAGTCGACTTTCATACACTCACATTAATTCAGAAAACAAAAATCTATCCAAGCTTCCACACATTCAATGCTTTGAGATTTAAGTTGATTTCATAATAGCTGTTACATGTTACAGAGCTATAAGTGAAAACAGATGGGAAAATCACTGCTTATTTTTACACACTAAAAACAATTTGTTTTGTGTGTGACAGTTCAGGTAGAAATAACTGCTGGTACGCATTAAAAACAAAGTAAGTGGCATTTCAGTTAATTTACTACTATACAGAATAGCTGCTATTACTGTCATTTTGCCACTACGAAGTCTCTCTATAAGCAAAACCCCAACACTTTAGAAAAAGCAGAGTAAAATGTAGAGAGAAAAATCAGAACACCAAAATTAAAAGCCAACAATTTTATACAGAGACAATGAGAAAACTTGGTAGAGTGACACAGCACAGCATGCCAGATCACACAGAGGGCATTTCATAGAGCAGACATATATAAATCTTTCTGTTCTGACTTCTAATGAACATAGACATTTTAACTCAGGAAGTGAGGGGAGCCACACAGCTGAATTTGGTCAGTTTGCTGTTCTCCTTTTAAACGCAGTTCCTTTAGTGTTTGTACTAGTATCGATCTTTCATGTTCTTCTCTACTTACAGAAGGGTATTAGTCCAACCCCAGCAAAATCCAACAGCCTAAATGACGCAGAGGAACAGTGATTGAAACAGCCAACAAGTGTTTGCATGCTGGAAGATTAACTGGAAGGGAACTGGATGGAGACATCAGCAGAGCAGCCCTGAGAATACCCACTGGTCCTTAAAGATGTCCAGGGCAATGGAGGATGATGCCCAGTGGCGGTCTGCCCAGAAATGTGAGAGTACAGCAAGAGGCCCACGTGTTGCCAAGATTCCTGTGTAAGGCTGCTTCTCCCAGAAGAAATGAGAGGCTGGCTCAGCCAGGGCCAGGAGGATACCTTGTGAGCTTAAGAGACTTAAGGTGGAAAGGATACAAACAACAAGCACAAACAACAAAACACAAGAAAAAGTGCAGTTACAAGCCCAGTGAGGGACAACAGAAGAAGACAAGCCACCACCTGATGCATGTGAAATACACACATGCCTTTGGGTCTTCTCACCAGAAAGGGAATGCGAGTCAGAGGACCCTAAGAGGTACACTGTGAGCACAGTTTTATCCACTTGGCCTCAGAAACCATCTTGGAGAGTTTTCAGGTTCTGAATACATTTTGGTAGAAGGCTGTCAGCTTAGAATGCTGTTGGAAAAGGAGTTCTGATACAACAGTATCTGGAGCTGTTGGTCACACCGGAGTCCCCAAAGATGACAGCCTAAAGTCAACAGTAGAATGCTCCAGCAGGAAAGCATGTGCCATACAGGAATCCCTGGTGAGCCTGAAAGTAGAAGGCAAATGCAGGCACAGACCAGGCCCTGCTCCCACTTTCAGTAAGAGGCTCAAAAATCATGCAAAGAATCAGTGCAGGACAATCATTAGATCCTCACTCTGACTCAATACAGCCCCAATGAGAAGACTGGATGATTAAGTTGAACAATAACTTTGATAAATAATTTCTATCTAAGGAGATACTAAAAATCTGAGTTCTAGAGCAGACTATTCTTTTGGCTCAGGTTGAACTGCATTCTCACCACTAAGAGTGCAAGAACAAAGGGACAGCTGAGGTCAAGAGGCAGAAGAGAGGCTTCCATTACCCTGTCACCATAGCTGAAGGATACCTCCCTCTTCTAACTGACCAGTGTGGAACCAAGGCATTTGTTGACACTCCAAAAGAACTCTTTATAATTATGCAGTTATTGCAAGAACAAAATTTAAAGATTGCTCAATACTCAGGTTGCTACTGAAATACTGTTTTTTCAGTTGCTTATAACAGTAACACCAGCTAACTCTTTTTTGGTACATAATCTGAGGCAAGTGCTCAACAAGGAAGTTATCCATTGTAAAACAGCTCCAAACAGTTCAAGAATGTAGGTGAAAAAATTTAAAATCTAAGCAGAACACATGCACAAAACCCTCATACAAGGGCTGCTCTGAAAGTAACGCTTCCTATTTCCTTATGTCGGCACATGATGCCATAAGTAGACACTGGTGGTAAGGCAGCGGAGGCTGAAACTTCCCAGCCGCATTCCATGTCACTGCTGTGTGACAGATGGCAGCAAAGGGGCAGTCTGGTGTCTGGCACAGAAGCATGTGTGAAGCAAAGGTGTGTCACCGATTCCTCCATGAGGAACAATCGGCAGCCACTGACATTCACTTGCTGGATTTTGATAGAGATCAACCAGTAGACGTGGGCACACTGAGGCAGGGGGTGGTGCACTTCATCTGTGGTGACAGTGGGTCACCACTACTGGTGTAAATTTTGACAAGCATGGCCTGCAGGCTCTTATTTATTGCTGGTGAAAATGAATAGGTAGTGGTGGCAACAACGTTGAAAAATAATGCTTTGTAGCTGAGAATTTGCTGTATCAAGCAGATTTACTGTGCTCACTGCATCTCCTGTAGTTTCCAAGGAAATAAGTAGGAGGCATTACTTTCAGAGCAATCTCTATTTGAGTATGGTGGCACTTCCACTTTCAGAGGGAACCTGATATGTTTAACAGTGTGTAACTTACGTGGTAAGAATTTGCTTTCTTTGTCCCTCGCAACTGACCTAAAACACATCTTCAGGGGAACGTGAGAATACAATATCCCACAGCAAGGCTCAGTGTTTTTCAGACTTCAACAGCTAAGATCTCCAAAAACTGGGGATAGCCCCCACTAATGTTAAGGATTGTTATACTTCACATTCTTCCCTGAGTAAAAGTTCATGCAGTTACAACACCCAAATGGTTTCAGTATAGCATACAGGCACTGTCCCAACAAACAAGTACCTTTTGTGTGCTGGCACTATCTGGAAGAGTACTGCCATGGCAGCACTACAAAAAAGATTTAGAACTTCACTCAGAGCAAGTTCTACAAAGCTATGTTTAATAAAGTTAATTCTAAGGGTAAAGTTGGCCTTTTTAAAAAATGAATTTCCCTCATGGTTTTAGCCTGTTGGTGAGGTAAGCACTAAAAATACAACCAAGAGGCCGGAAAGTTTCTTTTATGCTTTCAACTATTCTGTGCTGACACCTAGGCAACATAGAAAGGAAAATGTGACTGGAATGTAAAGGGCATAAATGAAACAAGGAAAACGAAAAAAAGTAGATTGTGTCAGATCTAGTGAGTGGGAAGCTACAGGAAGTTGGCAAGGGAGGAATTTGAGCCTACTTGGCAAGCAGAGTGGGAACTGGAGGGAAGGTCAGTGGAAAGCCACATTATTTGGGCAAAGAGGATGGAAGACAGAAGAGGCGAATGACTAAAAGTCAGCAAGAAAAGCAGCAGATAAAAGACAGCGAGCAGTTGGATAGAGAGTGAGAATGGGCACCGGGAAGGTGGGAAACTAGTGGGCAGAAGGAAAGGCACAAAAAGGGACTATTGCCAGAGACTGGAAACTTTGGGAACACGAGGAAGGAACAAGGAGGTTGTACCACTGTGCTGGAAAACAGACTAACACAGCTCTTTTCCAGTTCTCCTGATAGATGCAGTTAAGGTTGGGGCACAGCATGAAGGAATACACCAAAAGGAAAAAAAATAACAACAAAACCTATATTGCTATTTAGTGTAGAGAATGCACCTCCAATGTAAAGGAGCAAGAATCTGCATGTGACACCAGAATCCCAGCATCTTTGGCTTGTGTGCTGCAAAAGCTGGAAGGTGAAGTTGTAAATGACACAGTGCCGAGAATCTCTCAGCTAACCTAACTGTATGCCATGGGGTCTGATAATGCCAAGGTGACCATTCAGATTGTAATTCTTAAACCATATTATTTATCCTTTTTCCATTTTTTAGATACCCATCTTTTTTTTTTTTTTTTCCCTCCAGAGTTTCTAAAGCAAACAGCAACAGTCAGTGGGAGATCATCCTGACATTACATACTATTTCTGTGCTTAAGTCACAAGTTAAGCACCTAAGAATGTTAAGTCACCCAAAATTGATAGAAAAACTTCCTTTTAAAATCCCATCTCAAAGAAACACTGAGAACAGAGACAAGAATTTTGATGTCCCATGAAAAACTACTTCAAAACAATTTTTATCTTGGAATAGCATTGAGCTATATTATACTTCATACATTATACTTGAAGACCCAAGGCAACCCCCTGAACAACGTTGTGGAAAACAGTTGTGACAAGCCTCCTATTAAAAATATCACACATCTTGCATTGAGGCTGGAGCCCTACGGAAGAAGTGAACACAATCAGGAAATTAATCAGAATTACACATACACATTTACAGAATGATACGAGCATCTGTGCATGGAGGAGAAAGAACAGAGGATAAAAGTGGTGAGATGCAACTTTAACACATAGCCTGCTGTTCTGGACCGCTGAATGCTCTCTCCATGTCACCCAGAAAGCTCACATGAAGGACAGGAGTTTAGAGAGGGCTTGCTTAAAGTGTTCTTTTCTCCTTTTAATAGAGTACGCCTTTTAAGCCCTAGAATGCAATCTGCAGGTATTCCATTTGCTGCAGCGTTTCTTTCAATGAAATTACATTTGACAAGATTCAGGTATCAACAATTAATTAAATCAGAAGTGGCAAATTATGTTCACAGCCCACTTAAAACATTAAAAGCTTCTTTCTCTGCTAAAGTTTAATAAGTAGAATTAACAGGATAATGCCACAGATTTTGAAAGCAATCTTTCTCTCAGGTGTGAGCTTCCGTTCTTTGGTTAGGAAGCTACATAGATCTGCCAAAGACTGAGACACTGCACGGGAATTGTCATCTGCTCTACCTCTCTGCTACGACTAAATAACAGGGAATAGTGACCCAATTTATGTGCACGTTGAAGGCGTGACTAAGGATGAATCTCCCTGTAAAATATAGTAATCCTCTGTCCAAAATAAACTTCAACATCTGTCAATCACTTCTGGAGAATAAATACAAATCAAGAGAATTGGTGACAAGTTCATGCACTCTTTTGAACAGTACCGGCAAAGCCGGGTCTTGAACTAGCATAAAAAAGAAATCCAAAGACAGAATGGAATCCAACTTCCAGAGCACAGTTTCAGTGGGTGTGCGTCACTTAAAACAAGAATTTCCTTTCCCATTTGAAGGCCAAGCAGAGAATATATTAACAGTCATCTCGTATAAAGTTATCAGAAAAGTGAACACTGAGGAAAAGTAAGCCTCTTACCAGACTGGAAGAAAATAGATTTTATGGGAACTAGATGGACTCTCTGGAGTCTGCAGAACTCTTTGGTTCATATGAAGAGTTGCTACAAACCCACTGTTCCCATTTCAGATGGTATGTGCAGTCTCCAGAGGAAAGTTTGATTTGACAGTGAATTAATCTGTTCTTTCGGCTCTTCTTATAGAAGAAGTAATTCTGTGAAGCAGCAACTGTGTAAAGCAACTATACCCTAGGCTTTTTTTTTTTTTTCCTTCTTACATGCTCATTTTTCCTTTTATTGCTCTTTCCCATTCTGCTTTTTCTTTTTAATATCACTTTTTTTTTTTTTTAAATATCATGCTCTTTTAAAAGTAGATTATGCTGAATACCAACTTACTAAAAAGTTGTTGGTGTTTTCTCTTCACATGACTTGGAAAATAATGATCATACAATATATTATGAAGTATAGAAACCTTTTTCTGGTGCCCTTACTGCAAGTTTGGTTTACTCTCACAATGCATTACTGTACCCATTTAGTGGAGATGCAGCCTAAATATATGCTTAAAACATAAATTGAGACTCTATAACAAGCCAGAAGTTTTCCTAATAGAATTTCTACCACATCTCACTCCAGGTCCCTCTTCTCTGCAGTTCTCACTTTCTGCGCTTACGGAATTTTTCTTACTGCTGGCAGCAGTCACACATTTCACATCAGCCAATTTCATACTCTAGAAAAATGCATTTTACATACTTGATCTCACATTCAGCTAGTAGAAAGCACTAATATCTAGTTTCAAAAATTAAAGCAAGAAGAAAATTGTGGAAAGTGCAATTTCACTTGGGTCTAACTCCCCCTCTTCTCCATTCTGCTGTTCTGTATCCGTTCGGCATTTTGACTGTTCAGATTCACACTCCATCTTCTTTAAACTACAGTTCTTCTTTTCCTACACATGTTGCTTCAAACTGTACCTAACCTGTAAGAAGATAAAACTAGTTCTAACAGAATTTCTACATTTATTTTCTTGATGCAGCTGCTTCTCTGTTCCTTCATTTCTTAGCAGAGCCATGGAAAAGTGGGTTTTCTTGCTAGATTTTAGTACTTTAAAGATGAGACAGGTACCCGTTCTTTTGATCCATGTATTGGGAACCATTGTATTGTTTGTTTCCATTTTTCTTTTACTTAATTTTCACATACCTTGCAAATTGTACTCCAATGTTTTTTTTTTTTGCTTCATCTCCTGAGCTTTTAAAGCATGCTTGCCAGAACCTAAGATTCTTTCTACTCCCTACCCTGGGCACCATTTCAACTTTATCAAAGAAGGGGATGTTCCCATACTTCCATTTATTGCACCACCTAATCAGGTACACTTGTGTTTTAGCCTTTCACAGAAGCCAACCACTGCAGGTCTCATGAAGATTTCGAGGCTCAGAAAACGCACCCCACTTATGGCTCTTTTAATTCTGTATGGTATTTAAGGAGCATCCTTACAGATGTCTCATGTGGGGAAGACTTTAACACAATAAAAAGCACTTGTTCTACAGTTTCAGAACCTCTGCAGGACTGGAGCACAGTGTGACCACTGCTGGAGAAGATCTTCAACAGCGGCACTTAAAATACCAACTCCAGTTCAGTACACTGTTCAGGACAAGCCTGTTCTCCCTGCAGGCCCCCCAACAAACTGGCCTTACTGCAGCCTACCACTGAAAGCATCAAACGGGTACAGGGATATGGACAACTTCTTGTACCAACTTACCACTGCCTTCTCTACAAAAAGGACTGGATGTCTGCAAGATCATTAGATTCCAGACAAACTGTAATTTAAGTAAGGCAGCTTCAAAGCATTTAAATTCTATTTATGCATAATACGGATATAAAATCTCTATGGACAAATGATTTTATTGTGACCTTGAAGGGACAACAAAGTTCAGTGGTGCCAATGTTACTGTGCATACAGTTACAATTGCATTTCAGAGCATGATAGCAGTCTGCACAGAAAGCTCCATCACCCCTTCAGCAATCACTGCTTTATTTACACACTTCCGCAGCTTACAAGCATGCTTTCTCTGCTGCAAGTACCTAATTAAATAAGCAGTAATTCCTCCCCACACTACGCTAGAATAAGACTGCTGAAAGATTCTTCTCTTCAAGATCACAACGATGTTTGCAGCCAAATTAAACTTAAAAGCAAATTGTTTTGGGCTACATTTGGGTGTTAGGAATTTACTCTTACTTAACAAAAGCACTGAAAATGTAAGAATGAAGCAACTCTGGTGTTTTGATAGAATTATTTGATTTCCTTTAAAATCATGTCTCCTACCAAGATAGGCAACTATAGCTAGCCTTCGTTTTAGAAGTTACATGCACAAGCCTTCCATGTACCAATAAAAGATATTCTTTAGGGACAGCTGACAGCTATATTAAACAAGGAGTCTTTGTGACAGCCACAGTCATAAAACAAGAAGTACTTGTAGGTGTCTCAACAGCACTCACAGAGATTAAAACTGAAATAAGCCTGACAATTTTTATTAAAGAAATTAATAACCATAATCTCCAAATAACTCTGTCTTTAGATTTTGTTACTCAAGCATTTATTTTCTTTGGTTTCTTCAAGCTCTGAGGTAAAATTTGAAGGGAGTATTTACATTAAAAGAAAACACAACACAACAACAAGAAACAACTCACCCAAATCAAAGCAATTTTAAGTCAAATAGATGCTAAAATTAAAGCTATTTACATTTAAATTTCAGAGCCTTATACACTAAAGTAGTATAATAAAATATTTCATGCTCATTTAAAAAGAGATGTCATCAAATCAAGGAAACTCTGAATATCACCTTTTTAAGTATCTAATGTGGATCACAAAGGCCTGAATACTGTGCTGAACTCCGAAAAAGTAGTAATTTTCAAAAGCCGTATAAAAATATAAATAAGGAGGAAATTTTTGTATTCACCAACCTCCTTATACCTCGTCAGAACTACCAGTATTCAGCAGTCCCGTATTAGGAGCCGGAAATGTTTATCATACCAAAAACAGTAATATGATTTCCAAGTGAAGAAAATTGTTTTCTTCATTATCTAGTGAAAAGGTTAGCAGAACATTATTAGATTAGATCTTTCAAGTGGCCTTAATTCTGCCAAATCACACTACTTCCCTCCTCCCCCCCCTTTCTGAAGTGTGTGTTTTCAATTAGGGCATCTCTAAATTTCATACTGGTTAAAAGAAGACTCCTCTGGACTTGCAGCTAAGTTATTTAATAAGGAAGCCGTTTGTGCTTGATGATAAACACTGGTAGCTACATCAACTTCAGCAGAAACTGTGGATGCTCTCCAGCCACAGAAATCAGAGCGTAGCTTTAGAGAGGATAAAAAATGTTCTGAGGCTGCCTGAAGTTTATCAAGTTTGTTTTAAGTGTACATTTGCTTTTGAAGGATCTGGCAACTAATGTTTTTTTCTTCATAACTTTATAAAGAGTTATTTCTTCTAGTTTGTTTATTTTCTTCATTTTACAGGTAGACTCATCTTCATTCAAGTTTACAATGCAGTCTTCAAACACAACATCCAAAAATTCACAAACTACTGATGTGGCAAATTTCTTAAACATAAATTTGCTACCTATTCTTCCTGCACATGTACATTTGATTTTTGTTTCCTAACCATATAATTGCATTACCGTATCAGAACACGCTTGCAATATATGCCCCAACCTTACAACAGGTTTACTACTATAATACATTTTGATGCCTATTTACATCCATAAATAAGTAGCATTTAGTAATACTTCACTCACTGCCCTGAACACCTAGACCCTTAGACAACAGTTTCCTGAATGCTGTTGATTCCTATCTAAATACTTGGAAGCCATCACTATACCATAGCAGTGCAAAGTTACTTTTCACCTTTAATCTGAAAGCAAGAAGGAAACCAAAACAGTGCAGTTAAAAGTGAAGTTGATAGCTCTCAGGATTTGTTTTGGCTGAATTTAAAGGAAGAGAAGGAAAGGAAGAAAGAATGATTGTGTAGATTCTGTTTTGTGGGGTCTTCCCCTGCAGCGTGCATGTAAGGAACAGTAAGATCTTTTGCTAGAATTTCAAACTAGTAACTGAATTTTTAATGAAGTTTTCTTATTAAGCTTTAAAAAATAAGTTAATAATAGAAAACTATTTTGCACCCAGACATTTGGAACAGCATTAGAAAGGGCACGGAAGGAAGAAGAAAGAATAGGAAAAGTAAGTAATGCTTTAAGAAGAAATGCTTTTGGCTAAGAGGACTAAAAATCATTTATGTGTTACAGTGATATCTGCGTCTTCACAAATGCATAATGGGATTTTCAATGAGCCAGCATTCTTTACCTTCAATGCCTGATACGCTCCTTTTTCTGTTTGACCTTTCTAATTTTCTTTGAATTGCCTTATTTAAGTTCCTGTAGTTTCTGCAGAAGTGTGCATAAAGGAAGGATGTAGGTCACTGAAACAGACTGAAGTGTAATACGTACTCAAATACTTTACTTGTCTTTAATAATAAAAATGTAGGACAACATTTAATTAGAATAAAATCTACTCTAACTCCACATAGGTACGTGACTATCAAAAGCTGAGTACAAGGTGTATGCAAACATATTTTTTCCTTCTACAAGATTCTATGTTTGGTGTCTATAACACACAGCAAGCAATAATTCATAGGAAAAAGAGCATATGCAAAGTATTTAAAGCAGACTGTCAACAAGGTTTTAGGCGCAGAACCCCCAACTGCAATCTTTAAAAGTGTTATAGAAATTCAGAGAAAGCATAGAGACATCACCTGTGACACCTGTAAAACAGCACTGCTGAGACGCACCACCCACTGCCTCACTGTGCTCCCCTCCACTGCTTGGTCTCCATCCATATTCAGGAAGTGCTGATGAACATCAGTGAATGCAATTTTTTCACCTGGAGGAATTCAGTGACACACCTTTGCTTTATACACACAGATGCCACTTTGACAGACCACTGTGTGACAGATGACAGCAGAAGGGGAACAAAACGTAATGGAATGTTGGTGGGAAGGTTCCACCTCTACTGCCATACCAGCAACATCCACCTCTAACACCACGTGGCAACATAAGGAAATAGGAGGCGTTACTTTCAGAGCAGCCCAAGCATCAAAAAGAGTTCGCTCAGCATGCAGTGAGAAGGAGAAAAAAGAGAAAGACAGAAGTGGCAGAGTGATGTTCACAGAAAGCAGCTCCAGGACAGACACAAGCACATACAGTGGCAAACTTTGCATAGGCCGAGGAAACACTTGCATATATATTTCCATACAATCCCGTAAGTAGGTCAAGACAAAACAGTTCCGTACAGTTACTCTTGGAAACAGCTTGGAACTTCCTTTAGAATCAGAGCAGAATTTTTAAAGTACAGTAGAACAATAAACATAACTTGTGCTAAAGCAAATTCAAAGAAAATCTGAACACACGCCAGACAGCATTTAGAGTAATGATGTCCAGGCAAGCTGTTGACTAACAACAAGGACCCGAGTCCTTCCTCTGCGTGTGAGCGGGATGTTAACAGTGCCACAGCCCTGACCCTGCCCACGGAGCTATGCTCCCTCCTCATGGCCCATACTCATCTCCACAATCAATCGTTGGCACAGCTAAGACCATACCGTTTAAAGGTCAAAAAAACTGTTTACAGAAATCCCCTCTACTTAAGAACTGATGTGGGAGATATTTTGGTTTTAATCTTTAGCATGCCTACAGCAGCTCACAAAGGATGTGAGTATAAAACTCTTTCAAATGCCTTGCCAAGTTCTCCCTATAACTAAGAAATGGCTTTGAACTTGGCAAGAAAGTACATATCAACGTATTCAAGAAGATGCATAAAAAAATCTTTTACTACAGAGAAGTCTGCATGTCTTGAAAAGCAGTATTTTTAGAAAAGTCTTCAAAACTGTATTCTGAAGGAGCAGAAAATAAGTAGGAGTTTGCTGTCTGGACAGCCTGAGTTATTTCACAGTAATTTAATGTGGCCTAGCTCTTTGCTGTACGGGACTTCCACACCTCCTGCTGGGATACCTGAAAGCAGACACCCAAAGAGTCAGCGGTGATTCAGCAGAGGAAGTTCCTGCCACACTTCTGCAGCTGAAGCTCCCATCTGTGCAGATGACTCTGCCTGGATGCCCTTATGTCACACCCGCATCAGACAAGAGGGTCTGATCAGCAGGAGGGAGAACATCTTCCCTTACAACGGAACAAGCAAAGAAACAGCGTTATGCTTCAGCTGTTCTTAGACCGCAAGCAGCACTGCTTAGTGTCTATCCCAGTTTCATTTCTTCTTCCCAAGCCCTGTGTCAGGTATTACTGCCTCCATCAGGTTCACTGCCATTAATTTACACCTGTAAGAAAATTCATTATGAAGCTGCAAAGACTTACCCAGGGATTAAAGTAGAAATTAGGGTAGCACAACTTGGAACATGAAGATGCTCATTATAGAGTTAAAAGACTAGTAAAGCACCGCATCACCTTTTAAATTACGCCCCCAAAATGCTATTCCTTCACATAAGCCTATCCCTCAGCAATTTCCCTATCACAAAAAGAACAGAATACTTAATGAAGTATTGCTTTCTCCATACAATGCCAGAAGAAACTGTATGGAATATGTATACGCAGGAGAGCTTAAAATAATAACTAAAAATCCATCTCTCTCAGAACAAGTGGCAAAGCAGGGGTTTGGTACCTCCCAGCACACCCTGACAGAACCCTGCTGCCAGCCCTGCTCCCCACAAGCAGCTGATGGCAGGGAGCACTTTCAAAAGCGTGACTCCTCCTGTACCTGCCACCCAGCACAGCTGGAAGCCTCCTGGCATATTTCTTCCAGAAAGGAACAGGTGAGATTCCACTGATTTATGATGCCTAAGTCTAGACAGTTGTAAGAGCATTAACGCTGAAGCTAAACATGGCTCAACTGATAATTTTGGCTCTGCTAGCAGACTTCTCAATCTAAAACTGTTCTTAGTTCAAAATACCAAAAACACCACTGAGCATAAAGATTCAAGACCTGCACTTCATTGCTTTTAGCTCCCACTTCTGAAAGTCCTGGTGTATTTTGGTTCTTAGAACACAGAGCTGCCAACAGCTGCAGAAAGGCCTGCAAGCAGCACAGCACGATTTCAGCTCACACCAATGAGATGCACACAGACCTGAGGCTAGGAAGCTGTGCACTGAAAGGCACACAAACCTCATTAACAGGGACCTCAGCCACAAAGAGAGGGCAGAAAGCAACTGCTTTGCTGCTCCTTTTTGGACAGCTGTGTTACGAAATCATTTTCAGGGAAAACTGATATTCCCTTACAAAATACCTACAAATGAAGCAAACAAATGGAAGAAACAAGAAAAATTACACTGACGGTTTGTAGCAGAAAGCCCTCCACTGACTGGCAGGTGGCATGTGATTGGCCTCTCAGAAGCCAACCCAGGAACCAGCAGAGCCTTTCTCAGCAAAGCAACACGATGCACACAGGAGCACACACTCTCCCACACTGCTCAGTTCCAGGGGCACATGTAGTCCTGCTGGTATTGCTGTTTATTTCGCTTGTGTATGAACTTCAGAAATATCTCATATTCAGTAACACTGCTCTATCTATGCATTCCCTGCTTAGGTTTTTTGCTCTCTTGGACAGCAAACAGCCTCCTGGAGTATCAGTTCATAACAGCTTCACTTGGAGTATACCTTGGAATATTCACTTGGAGTGTATACCTGTCTACATTTTGTAAATTATGTGACCGGAAACAGCATGGGGCCCTTGATCACAAATCACTTTGTGAGGAAGGCAAGAATAATATCTTGCATTATGATCCAAAACTGCAGACTTGCAGCTTAGCAGTGAAGAAGCGGGAGATGAAGACATGCTGGTTATGCCTGAGTTACACGCCCTGCAAAGCAGAACCTGGGGAGGCAGGGCACTGCTCCTCCTCACTTGCTTTTGGAACAAACACTCCTGGCTGCACGCTCTGAGCTCGCTGAGCACTTTCTGCTCCCAGCGAGATGCACTGCCTGCTATTCGTATGGCAGCAGCAGACGAGGCAGGTCCGTCCTCACTAACCAGTGTGCTGCTGCTGCCATGCTGTTCCCAGTGCAGAGAAATCCATCTGTGGTCGGAAGATACAGACAGGAGTCAAAAGGAAGAAGAAAGCTGGGGGCACATCATAACAACCACCCTGTTCTTTTTCACATTGTTCTCCCTAGCCAAATCACTGAGAGCTTTAACCTGCACCAACACCGATTCTAATCTTTTTGGAAAGTTGTCAGGTTACCAACTAAGGCTGCTATCTGGGCAAAAAGGAGAGGCCATGAAACCAATGCTGAGGTGGGATTAGGGCTTTAGATGCAGCTGTTTGGTTTAAGAGCACAGTATTCAATACAAAGAGTCTTCAGGACCACAAAACACGAAAGTTACTCAGAAGCGGGTCAGCATGCTAACTTCGCATTATTACATAGTAGCACAAAACAACAAAAGCAACCTATTTCTCTTTCCTAAGGACTCACTTTGCATTTCTTAGCAGGCTCAATAAATATCACAAACAGGACTGGAAAGATATGCTCACAGGCTGACATTCCTCCCCACCCTCCTGTCCCTCCCAAGCAGAGGGATTGGCAGGGTTTATTGTTGTTCTGCTGAGTAGAGTAATAGGAATTAATGCCATCACTGCTCTGGACTTGGAACAGCTTTATTTCTGCATGCTTTCTAACCTCAGTATGACAACAGCATTATAAAGATGCTTTACTTAGTGTACAAAACTTCAGCCAAATATTCTTGTTTATTACCATCAGGTATTTTCAACTATAAGCCACAGAAGCACAATAAAACATTGTTTCCCTATTAACAGTGACTTTGGAACATAGCTTTCTTTCTGCAAATTTACACATTTTAAATAATTCTAGATACCAGACAAGTGCAATAGAAGCCTCCCCACCTGTTCCATAGGATGAGGGATCTGCTACAAATGTTACAAGTTTAACTGAAAATGAGCAGGCTTTTTGAGATTCATTACATATTGGCGGCAGCATGAATTTCACATAATCCAGAATAGCATGTATTCAAACTGCCTTCTTGCTCCATTCCCAGCCAGCAGCCACCAGTTCTGCAGCAACCTGGTCCTGGGGAAGTCAGTCCCGCAGCAGCAGCAGCAGCCATTACACAGCAAAAGCCCTGGACTGCTGCCGCAGGCAGTGCGGGAGGGAAGCGTGATGCAGCAGTTTCCACCAGCACCAACATCTGCATGAGCCTAACGAGAGCACAGCCTCTTTCAATACTTAGCGAGGACATTCTGTAACTGGTTAAACAGAGGCACGTCCAGCTTCCTCCTCCCTGCTGCTGCTTTAACCACTGAGAGGGAGAAGTAAAAAAGGAACTGGGCAAGGGCTGTGAGCTTACACTGACACATACTGCTCAGTCTGAAAGGATTTTATTTCTATCTCCTCATACTACCAAACAGCAAACATGGACAGTACAGACTAAAGATCACTCATTCACACCTGTACCACGAGCTCAGAGCAATAGCTGTTGTATGCAACCGCGTGCCACAAAGAAAGATGTTCATGGAAATGAAAGACAATGCTTTCACTTGGCCCAGCAGCTTCATGCACCATGGGTTTGCACTGCTAACAGGCAGAGGGGGAAAAAAGCATTCAGCAATTAACTCTGCGTTAACTCTTACATTAGATAAACTGTGTTCTCCTTAACAGGAAGAATGGGAAGCTACAAAAATCAGAACACGTGCCACCCGTCCTTACTTTCTTTCAGTTTCCTTCTTCATTCTGAGCTAAACTATTTAATTGTAAGTACTTCTGCTTCTTTAAGCTTACCTCTTAAGTGCTCTTCTGAAAATCTGTTTGGGGCAGCTCTCAGAGCTACATGAACTGGAAATGTTGCAGGTGAACAGAAATTTGAAAGAAGCACAAGCATACATTTGAGGAAGGATTACAACAGAGATAGCTGAAGACTATCGAAGGAGAGTGACTTAAATTGGTGAGAAAAAAAAAAACTCACCAAAACCCAAATCCAGAAGTCTTTCCACAGGAGTAATTTCAGAAGACATGGGGCAAACTATTATATGAAATGCTTGTGCAATTGAAATATTTGCTTCAGGTTGTGCTTTATCACCTGAACAATAAGCCCCACTGAAAATAAAGCAATCCACATAAAATTTAAGATATTGTCTGTTACAGTCATAAAAGCCATACTTTTTTTTTTTTTTAAATATTGTTTCAAGTAATTTTAGCTGTTCACCATTCAGGTAAGAGAAGTGCAAGGACACTTGCCTCTTGCTTAAGTATAGCAGGCATGAGGGCTCAGGAAGGATACTGAGGTACCGAAGTGTGTGTTGCTGTCTTCTGCCCTAAAATACAAACACCTTTTACATTCTTCAGGGACCTGATTTGCAACCACTATCTGTGATGCACATATATAGTTGTGCACTTCCCTCTGCAAGGAGGGCTGTCTTTTTAAGAAAATTCCTGAAGTAGGCAGGAAAGAGACAGTTCTCCTAAACGTGCTGGTAACTGCAAAATGACATTAAAGTATAGCACTTTTCAAGGCAACACAGACAAAAGCTAAATGGTTACAGATACAAGTGTAGGTTACTTAAAGTCAAAAGATGCCCAGATAAACACTGAAAGATAGCAAACATTACATGAAAAACCCTATGGGAAATATTCCCCTCAAACATGAGCAGCCTCCCCAAACACAGCGTATATTTAGCTTTGGTGAATAAAGTTAGATAGCAATGAACATTACTACTTCAAGATCAAAATTCTATTCTGAGAAGATTAATTGTGGAAAGATCATCTCCTATATCTTTAATTCCTAATGCCTCCATGAAGCCCGCAACTTGGAAACAGCCATCAAGATATTAACTAAATACACAAATGGACATACTGGGTTAAATACTGGTGGACATCCATACCGAGAGAAATATCATAGAAGATGTTCGGACAAATACTAACTCACATGAAAGGATTTTTACACAGCATCCACAATCAATTTTATGGAAACACTCACCATTACCATTTTCAAAACAAAATGCTGAGGTTATAATTGGGTTGCAATTAAAAAAAGGTCAAACACCAGTATGAAGTCCAGTATTTAATTTTATTTATCATCCTTCATTCTACCCTCTCATACCAATCTCATCTAAATTAGGAGAGATGGATCACCTCTATTTAAAAGGAAGCAATGGAGTCCTATACCAGTTGATTGTTTCAGACTGTGAAACACATGCTCTTCCCTGCTAAGGAAACTGCAGCAGGACACACCTGCTGGCACCTGCACATGGCCCTAGTACTTACCAGGCACCTCCACTGAGTGCCTGCACAGCCCATCACAGACTGAGGTCAATTCCACATGTGATGCTGTTGAGTTGCTGCTGTGGTTACACCTCCACACACAGAGCCAGAGATTTCTCTCACTTCCAGTTTGGAGCAAAATACACACACCTTGGTCAGCAAGGGTCTAATGGCATTACAGTATTTTCAGCTACGGGGCTGATCTTCATGGGCTTGGACCGCTGAAAGGAAGGACAGCAAGAGCTGCATTAGTATTGCTGGGAGGTCTTTTCACAGAACCCCTGCAATGAAATGGCAGCCTCATCAATATGGCTTCAAGTCAGGCCCCTCCTGCTTTGAGTTTTCCTTGAGGAATACTGTAAGAAATACAGAACGCAGTTTTAATAGCAGGCCAGTCTTCCCAGTAAATTGATAGGTTTCCTTCTGTACGTTAGGACAGACTGGTGTAATTGGTGCTGGAGCCCCCATAGCCTCCCAGAACAAGGGGCACACATGGCCAGCCACATGGCTCCACTCCATCCTACACAGGCAACCAACAGCCTGCTGCTCCTTGGGTTTCCTTTCACCTGGCATTTCAAAAGCAGACTCCCAAGCACTACAGCAACTTCCGCTAACAGAAAATCATACAAAGCCATGAGTTAATCATGAAGCCTCCTTGAAGACTGCTGCCATTCACGTGTGCCATGAGCAGGAGTCTGAAGGACACACGGGAGCCGGAAGATGCAGCAGTGCAGGGGATCTCCACCAGTACTGGTGCGACAGCACAGCACATGAGCACAGTTCTGCCATCAGACTGCACAGTCCACTGTGGAGGAGTGTTTCTTTCACACACTGAAGTGCCTTACTATGGTACTTGAAAGCTTGACAAACACAACTACGAGGCTTGAAGAACTCACATAAGCTGATTATTCCTTCAACTTTCAGAACAACTACACTGCTCAGCTTTTAATGACCTTCACATGTACTTACAGCTCTATAGCTGCTAGACTTGATAGTGCAAGTACCTACATTTGTTCAGTACTATTTCAGTAGTTTGAGTATGCTGTCATTATTTGTTGTCCTGCACACTGTGAAGGGAGGTTCCAATGCAAACAGACACACGAATGTTCACACGTTTCTGCAGATGTCCATTATCACATGGCTCAAACCAGAGCATTTCTGGATGCGGCCTTGCTAACAAGGTCTAGTTTAAAAGACTGACACGTGCAATTTAGATATATTAGTACTATAAAAACCTTAATTTTACTGATAAAAACTGCCATTCCAAGTCAAATTTATTTCATCCAGGAACTTTTACAACTTGTACTATGATAAAATATTCTTTTGCTAATAAAAACAGAATTTAAATTAGAACCACGGCTCTACGGTTATTAGTGGAACCACTTCTGGTTAGGTCTGCAACACACTGATCTTCTCCATCAAGAACATTACTCCAGAGTTCTACAGTACTTCTTTAAGACATCAACAAAACTTCCAGAAACGCCCTCCAGCTCTGGGCTTTTTCAGACATGAATGTAAGTTCCTCAGCTTCTCTTCTGAAACTGCAGGTAGCTGATGTGAGCCTGCCAGCTCATGTGCTTGTATCAGCATGCATCCCCCATGTCACAGCTGGATTTGATACTGGTAAAAGCTATTGTCTGAATTCCCACTTTGTGTTTCTTGCATTTCAATTGGTAAAAACTTTCCTCAACTGCTTTATCCTTTGTTTTATTTAGGTCAACAAAATGAATTAAGAGCAGTCTTGGCAAAGAGCTAAAAATAATTATAATCAAATTTTAAAATGGCTCTGCTAGAGGGAATGCTTGCAATGGACCCAGTCCACCACCACCCTTAAACCAGCAACTGCAAGCTTTAATTTCCCCATCGACTTAGAATCATAGAATCATAGAATCACTAAGGTTGGAAAAGACCTAAAAGATCACCCAGTCCAACCGTTCACCTATTCCCAATAGCTCCTACTAAACCATGTCCCTCAACACAACATCCAGTCTTTCCTTGAACACCCCCAGGGTCGGTGATTCCACCACCTCCCTGGGCAGTCCATTCCAGTGCCTGACCACCCTTTCTGAAAAGTAATACTTCCTCATGTCCAGCCTGAATTATGACAGCTCCCATTGAAGCTAACCATACATTTACCGTATGCAACTAGCATTTTCTCCCTATAACCACAGAGAAGTCTACTGCCTTTTACACATGCTTCCTTAAGCAGATTCAAGTTGTAACACATCCAACCATGCTCTAATCATTGGCTGGGATACCCATACCCTGAGAAGGAATCATGGTAGCCTGGAAAACACAGCACACCAAAAGCTGTTTTTAAACTCCCGATCCTGTATTTACCTCAAAGGTGTTTGACACCAGAAACTATAAAAGCTATCAAGAGATGAGCACGGCTCAAAAGTTTCAGGGACTTCATAGAAAGCCACTTGCTCCATTGTGTTTCTTGAAATTGCATAGTACTAGTTACTGTCTTAACCCACAAAGCAACTGCCATAGCCAAGAGCAATGAGCTATCAATGATGATACTAAATGCACATTAGCAGAAAGACACGCTAGCACCAAATTAAACCTTTGGATCAAGCCTCAGAAGAGCTCCGTACAATTCTGGAGAAGTCTTTAAATTTGACCTTAAGCAGACCACATGGAACTTCCTCAGTCATCTACTGTGATGCAAGAAGCCAGCACCCATCTCTGTGTACTGACAAAATGAGTCCACATTTACCTACCTGGTACCTTTAAAGATCACAGACATTGCAGTCAAAAGCAGTAATATCCTAAAAATTAGACAGGTGAATGCAGAAAGCACACAGCCATGAAGGCACAGAGTTGCAGCAACCTAATGACCAACAGCTGCCTACTGTACAGACTTTGGGTGTTGCTGGCAATACTCAGAGTTGTGAACCACATAAATAACTACAGTAGAGTTGTATCTGAAGGCACATTAATTGGGAATTACTCTATGTAAGGTGAAGGCAAAAATAAAAACACTCCTTGGTCACTATCAAGCAACCCTAGCATTTTGCTGAAAAATTATTCTGAAGAGAAAGACTCCAATCATTGATTATCAGAGTTGACACAAAACTTACCCAAACTACTCTGAACCCGGTTACATCACAAGATTCAAAAACATTAAGAAATATGAGGCAGAGGATGAGATTTATTTTTGCTTCACAAGTCGGATCATTTTTTTCCTTCCTACTGTTCTGTCAGGACAGCAAAGAAGAGTAAGTATATAATTTGGGAGGAAACCATGACTGTTTATTACGAAAAGGACACACACCAAACCTTTAACTTCTTCAAATTAGATGGTGCCAGCAAGGTTAACAGCAGTCACTGGTTTCACTTTGTCAGCAAGTCCTTTACCCAAACTCACATTTTGAGACAAGGAAAAAAAAAAAGTAAAAAAGAGGGAAAAATGACTATAAGAAACAGTAGTGAGATTCAATGTGGGAATATTGAAATGGTTAGCTAGAAAAGCTTAACTTCCTCACGGCTGAGTTCACCTTCTGCACCTTGTGAAACTCTTGGAGGGAGTAATACAAGACAGGCATTCATTTCTTTGACCACATAGATCAAGGTTATTCAGAGACTGGTTGGTTAAGACTACGTTAAAAGAAAGCTCATCCTTGAGTTCCTGAGTCAGGATCGTAAAACAGGAAGAAAGCCTACTTCAGGTCCTCCATGTGATGTGGTTACGCATTACATTCGTTGCCTTTACAAAACTGTGGCCATGGCATATTTCTTCCTTGAACTATAGCATTTTTCAGTCTTCAATGACAATTAATGTATGAATCACCCTTTCTAACACCAAAAGGGTAACTTATCTCTTTCAGCCTGAGAACAAAGGTAACTTAAAGTTTCCTAAGACATGGCCACTACCATCACATATCATATCCATGCCATCTTGCTCAAGAAGCAAGGGCCGCTCTACTTAGTGCATTTGAAATAGTGTTGTAAACCACTGTAAACCTCAACTCAGGTATAGATGGCTTCTGTCCAAAGCAGATGTTAACAAGCAAGAGGAACATTTCCTCAGGAGCTCATGACAGGCAGCCAGAACCCAGCCAGTCTAAATGACTACAAGTAGCTCAGAGGAATGCATAAGCAGATGAAAGCAAAACCAGCCCTTCCAAGACAGATTCACACAGCCCTACACATGCAGGTCCATACAGAGACATAACATAAAGTCCTCAGGCAGCACTTGGTCAGTTCAGTTTTCCTCTGCTGAAAAATACAAAATTGGGTAGAAACAAAGAAATAAACAAATGAACATGAGTCCTCTGAAGGTGGTGGTCTGCACCTGCCAGATAGAAGTTCCCAAGTTAAAATTCTTCAGTTAAAAGTTAAAATGAACTCCAGCGAGTTCATTTAGATGAATTCCAGGAGAAAGATGTAGTTACCATACAAAAAGACAAAAGTTTGTTTCTGGATTCCTCATTCAAGGCCTCCTATGAAACTTTAAATAAGTCTGTTTCTTTAGGAAATAGTGTAACTCGGCAAGTGCAGAAGTGGGTCTGGATACAGCCCACCATTCAAGCATCCCTGCACTGAAGCACCACACTTTCAGCAAGGTGGGCAGCCAGTGGTCCCTCTAAAGCTTGCAACAGAAAATGGATGCAGCAGCAGCCACCAAAATGCTTCTAACATCTAACAAATTGCCTCATGTACCTAATTCAGGCATAATGTCAGAAGTATTCTGGGACTTCTCTACCTACCTCTCTGTTGTTTCCCACTGCCCAGCCCCCCCACCCACTCCACTTCTTGTGTATCAAGAAACTATTTATCACAGATTTAAGTGATTAAAAATATAAACACACATGCAAACTACCATAAGCTACCTTTGGTTAAAATTGTCAGGCAAACAAGGTAAATATTCACAGTTTAAAGCACAGTGGGACCAGGAGAGGAAAAAAAAAAAATAAAATAAGCAAAAAACCCACAACACTCCTCCAGAAATTTATAAGCTATCGTGTTCTGCTAACCTAGCTAACAGGTTGGTAACTAACAAAGATTATCTCCCTGTGTTGATATTCAGTCTCAAATAAATTTCCTCCTCCACCCCTTCTCCCCAAATCCTTGGATGCTTTGAATGGCTTTGTTCATAGCTAGAAGGACTTCACTCCCCAGCGCACACAAGGTAGCAGCGTGCTCTTGTGGATCCTGGAGCTCTGGGCTCCCCAAAGCTTGCACGTTTTGCTGTAAGATGCAAGATGAGCCATGGCAATATTCCCTGGGAGAGAGCAAAAGATGCAGCATGAAGTCAATCACAAACATAGAAAGACCACGACAGCAGGAAGTCACAAAGGGTACAAGTACCCCATATACTTCATTTTCCTGGCATGATTTATTTTGCTATACAAAGATCCTCAGTGCAATGGAAAATACAAAAGCCCTTTGTGCAGAGGGCAAGTGTAGCTGAAACAGTGCCAAAAAGACTGTCATGCTTTTTGCTCCATCTGCCTGCTGAGGAACACATAAGCAATCAGCCAGCTGTCTCTGCTGTTGGTGTCTAATGCAGAGAAGTTCCCAAAAGACACACAGGAGTCACCAAACCCCTACCTACACACAAAGGTGCAGCAAAAAGAATGCAATACTATCCTCCAGAAGAGACTGGAAGATAGAAAACTCAACAAGAGGCCTGCAAGAACCTCCAGTAACTGTATTTCTGTTGTTCAGGAGGAGTGTCACACCACAGCACAGCTGTCAGTAACAGTGACAGCTCCAGCTCAGAGCTGGGCTGGTAAGAGTGCTGCTTTTACATTCAGATACAGCTTAGCTCTACTACAACACTAAAAAAACAATACATACAAGCTATTTTCTAAGAAAGCAGTAACCTCACTGGCTTTTGGTAAGTACTGCTACAACTACAAACATGGGTAGCCAGAGGGAGATGGCCACTGCAGAAATCTTACTGCCAACCTTTCATAAGCAAAATAAAAAAAAAAAAAAAAAAAAGCCTAAATAGATGAACAGAAGGAAACTCCTACAAGCATGTTCCATCCCACCACCAAGAAAATACCTTTACTTTTTCCAAACTTGCATTCAATTCTTGGCAGAACATTTCAAATGTTATACTGAGATATAACTAAGATATAACTCAATCTGTTATGTTCGACCCCTCAGTTTCCCAAATTTTCAGCTCTAGGGACTTCAGACTTTGCCAGCCAGCTACAGAAAATCAGATTTCTTTTTGGCAGTACACGTTGCATGTTCCAGAACATAGAACAGTTGACAAGCAGAGGCTGCCCTAGTGATTAGAACTGACTCTAATACTTCTTTCGGACCGATGAGTTAGGAAAACCATAGGACCTTCACTGGAAGCTATTATAAATTTTATGACTTAAATAGACTTCAACAGGAAAAGACAACTCCAGACACACTGGATTTTGATCCTACAAGTAATTTTCGCACTCTCAGTAGGTAAAAAGAATAGTGCCATGTATATAAAAAAACTAAGTATCAATTTCCATACCACTCATGCACGCCTTGTAAAACTGATCAGTATTTTGAATTATATATCAGCTTATTTCTTATAATAAATCAAACTGTGCCATCTGTGATTTCAAGTCTAGTAATAACATTGCATTTACTTTATGCTAGAAATCAAATGTCTTCTAACCACCAGACATGATATTTGAATAATCTTTAGAATAACCTTTGTTCAGCCGAAGGACAGCATACTCTAACTAGTGGCATTGTATGACATCTTATGTGTATTTCTCCTCTTTTCTACCCTCTTTGATAATGACAAAGTTGGGGGACAGGGGAAAGTCTTATTCGTGATCCATCCACCAAATATTCTGGAAAAGTTCAGTCTCCTGAACTTCCATAGGATACTTATTCAGTACTTAATGGGGACACTTCTAATCATATGTTTCAGTCAGTCAAGCACAACTCTCAGACTCACAGCTTCGGAGCAAGCATGACTAACTAAACCCTTCTCAGAGAAATCACATCATAAACGCAGCAGTACAAAACATCAGTGTAATACTGAGTTGTTTCCAGTACTGACCTTCTGGCTGTAGGTTATGCATGAGAATTGTATCTGGATATGAATTAGGAAGCAGCACTGTATCTGCTTCTGCGCTGAAACTTCACATATGCTATTGCCATTTCTCCCCTAGCATAAAATAAAGCCTTCCACTGTGACTGACTACAACTGAGGAAAAAGGATGAATAAGGTAACAAAGGAAAGTAGAGAATATTGGTGTTATGCTTCTGATGCAGGTTTGGTTTTTTTTTCTTTCATTTGTTCTCAGTTTCTGAAGTAGACTAAAGTCTAACTGAAGCAGTGCAGTCTTCACTGAAGTTTTTTTTATTCAAAGTCAAAACTCACAAGTTGTTTCCAGTAAGCATGTCATGTTAATTAGTTTTAAACAGGTCATAACAGAGTCATAGTTCACATACAAAGCATTTAACCACTCACTAGAATCTCATTCAATAGGCAATGAAGCTTAACAAACTGTTTCTTCCAGAGGTCTAGAAAAGACAAGTTCCAAACACTCTTGAAGTGAAAACGTACACGTTGACCTTTGCTATCAAAACAGATCCAACATGGAATTTGCAGCCAGATTCGTTTTCCCCTTTGGCAACCCCCTCCTCCCAGTTAAATGGAGCATTACAAATCGCTTCTGCAAAACTTAAGTGAAATTTCCAACAGACTGTGCAACCAAAAGGTGTGTTTTCAGAAGAAGTAGGAAGCCATCATTAAGAATTAACATTTACAAGACATTACTGAAAAATCCACCTACTTTAGATACATAAGAGACATGCATTGCTTCCCTTCCACCACTGCTCCATCCCTCGTCCCCTTCACAAAACAAAACAAAAGGGAACTAAGCAGATTGAAAATGGAAAGGCGTGAGTACAGAAGATATACAGGAAGCGATTCCTTCTAATGTGTTATCCAGATCTTAGATTTGAATCATACAAATCCAGTTGTGATAATAAAGCTGACTGTAATAACTATTAGTTGCCTTATGTATTGAATCTGTCCATGCTTACTGAAATCTCACATAGTATTTTATTCTGTTATATAATAATTCATTTACACAAAGCTGTGTTCCAGAATCCTACAACTTCATGTAATACAGCACAGCCTTCTCCCACACTTCACACTGAATTAAAATAAAACCAACGCACCTCACCCCTTACCTCACAGGACAACATCTGACATGACTCCTTTCGTGCCCCCTTCTCTGAGCACCAGGCTCACCTTCCCAAAGTCACAGCAGCTCTGAAACACAATCTGAGGTCATTACTGCCTGAACCTACTCCAAATGCTGAAGATACAAAAGATGAGTAGTTGAAATAAAGGTCTATTTTGGATGGCAGAGGATGAACTTCAACTGAGTTAACAAAAAGTTTTCAGCCTGCAGAAGTGACGGTAAAAATGCACATAAAAAGCATCTTGGAGAACATGGCTCCTTCTTCCAGTGCTTCTTTGGTCACACCATGCTGAGATCAGCCTCTTCACCGCACTTTGATCAGGCAAACAACACTGTCAGAGAAAACTAGACTTTATTAAAGCCTTTGATATCTCCCGACCACATTTAATGACACACCCCAATCACTGCTAGGTTTTCCTGCTGCCATAATACATGGGGTCATTTCTTCAAATGGAACGTGACCATAAATCTGCTTGGTCTGAATTTGTTTTGCTATCAGCTGAAACGTAATGTCAGTATTCAAGTATTCAAGATTGTTTTTCCACATTCAGGCTTTAAAGTATGTGCTCAAACACGTTATGAGTTCCTCCATTTGTCTGAGAATGTTTTCATTCTGCTTTTATCAGCTACTAATCCCCCAGAAAAAAAAAAACACCATACCAACCACCTGTACTCAGAGTACAATTTTCTGATTATTTTCCTTAAGCTAATTTTACAAGTGTGGTACTCATTTTCTCCCTTTCATTTAAAGAACAGCCTCAAATCACGCCAGCTTTCCCAAAACCAGGCAAGACTCCAAAAGGCCGAAGCCTCAGGCCTGGAACACTTCAACTTCCCAAGCCACCTTATGCTAGCTATGTACGCCAGATGCCCTTCTCTTTTCATACAGAAAATAATCTTTAAGCAGCATATGGCCTTGACTATGCATGTATGTCCCGGCAGGTTCAGTCTAAAAGGGTTACAGTCCATTTGTCAAGCCATATCACATTTCCTCCACACCCTTCCTCTCACAAGTAACCCAACACTGCTAACAGCCAACTAGAGTCAGCTACAGTGGCACAACCACAACAGAGTGAAGATGATTGTTTTAACCTGGCAAAATAGGCTGCAGCACAGACAGTGAATCACTGCTACTAGAATAAAGGGCATGGCAAAGCAGAACCTGAAGTGATGAGGAGTTAACAGTTCAACAGTCCCGAGAAGAGAAGCCTGATTCTCCAAAACAGCGTTTTATCAGCATACAGCCCTCACTTCCCACAATCCGAGCAGACAATGTGCGCACCACTGCATGGGCACAAGAAGTGAGGTTATACTGTGCTGTCCTTCCAACTGCTGGACAAAGAGCCCTCGGCAACCCCATCCCACTCTGGGCAGCGTAAGATTTATAACCCAAAGGCACAGGCAGTATCGTAGAGGCAGCTGAGCTATGAACTGTACAGTTCATCCACTTAAGGAAAGGGAGGTTCTAATATTTACTGGCATAACTTAGCATCTCTGAATTTCTTACACTAAAATTAGAGTTTTGCCAGTATAAGCTCATAGGTCACTTAGAGAACTCCTACTGCCATAGCTGTACCAGTCACAAGTCACTGCCATATTCTTACCAGCACAGCTGGAAGCACTGAACCTCAACAAGACTTCAGTATCTCATTTTGGGTTCCAACTCTCTCTCTGGTGCTGTGGTGCTTCAGGACAAGGCTCTGATGGATGGTGGGAGCGCTGACTTTGTTTCCACCATCCACAGTTCCACAAACAAGCTCTCTATACTCAACAATAAACATCCCCTTCACATACACTGTGCCAAGCTTCTTCCTTTCTAGACAGCACACTTCGAGTTAGTTTCATAGAATAGCAGAAGCCTTTGCTTACTCAATATCTGACATGCACAATATAAAGACTTGTTGTGCACGTGATTTATTACCAGAACAGAGATGAAAAAAGTTACAAGAGATAACACCAAAAGCTTTACCATAACAGCCATTTTGCTCTTCCCAGGGCAGCTGAGAGGTGCTTTACAGTGACTGCTTCAGAGTCAGCATAAGGACTTTGTTAGCCTCTAGGCCAGAGGCCTTGGGAGAACACTAAATTCCTTCTTAGTATATGTAATTACAGTTAAAGAAAGTCCATAGACACTTCTTTACTGGGAAAAAGGCCAATACGATTCAGAATGTGAAATTTACAGGTATTGCAACACTACAGGAATGAGGATACTCAACTTGTTTACTTATTGTCTCTGAATTTGGCAATTCCTAGATGAACTACAGGAATCCTGACTGAATTCCAAGTTAACCGTATTAAGTACCATACAATGCAAGAATAGGCTGTAAAAATCTGTTTAGATTTGCATGTAAATATGAAATACTTGTTCTATAACTTGGGACCAGGTGACAGTGTTTGAAAGTTTTTTTTTTTAATCTAAATACAGTGGTGACCTGCTGCCTGAAAGACAGCTCACTCCACTACGTGAATGTCCTTAGAACACCTATTTGAAACCATAAAGCTTATGGCAACAGACAGGAAGCGAGACAGCAACATGCAGCAAAACTCAAATGGGAGAGAGAGGAAGGCTCTGACCGTGCTGCTGCTCGCTGCGCTGCCGCAACTCAGTATTTACAGCCTATTCCACCAACTCCTTTTTCTTTTTTAGTCCAAATGGCTGCACAACATGACTTAGAACGTGAGAACATCAGTGTCTGCTTTCCTGGTCTAACACCTGAGAATCCCCACTTGACAAGACCAAGCAGTTATCTCCAGAAAATGACCATCAGCTTGAGATACAACTACTCTTGAAATAGCTATTTCTAATGGGAAGGTCTGAGCTTAAAAGCAGAAGCAAATTACAGGACTTGGCTTCTGAAGACATTCCCATACAGAAAGCTTGGCCCAAATCACTAAGCACTCCATAAAAAGCAGTTAGAGCACAACAGAAGAACCACAGAAGTGTCCACTCAAGATAAGCTAAGTGCCACCTCTCCATCTCAAGAAGTTGAAAGTTCAGCTGTTTAAGTGCACCAAACTTTGCTTCATGCAGTCCACTCTCCTTCTTCCACAAACATTTGTAAAAACAGAATAAGCTGTGGGTAGAGCAGACAACAACTGAGGGCACCCACAGCCAGATGAGCATCCTCTTGAAAATACAGCCCTTTGGTACCTTTTGTTTATGTAGAAAAGATATCCATACAAATTCTGCAGAAGTGTCAAAATAGAACCATCTCAACTTTTCAGTACTGTAACTAGCACTACAGGACTCCTCTCTGGTGAGGCTATTCAAAGGCAGAGTACGGTGGAAGACCATTACTGATTTTACCCATCTCACCTCAGAGGGACTCGGGAGGACAGGAAGGAGGCTGCAGAGAACATTTGCACAGTGCAACAGCATACAAGCATTATTTTGTTACAAGGATTGGTCATTTTAAACAGAATTTGTTAGCAAGCTGCACTGCAGTCCTCAAAAAGCTGCTATGTCAAGAAAGTAACAGCTTACAGGCTTGGATTGCTGAAAGTAGAGCAGCAAAGTTGTGTTTTCCATTTCAAAACCCAAGTGGAGCTCTTCTTTTATAACTCATCTCCATGGATAACAACAGAAGCAGTTAATAGCACCTCCTGCCATATTTAATATACTTTGTTGGCTGTGCTATTTGTTAATATAACAATAGCATGTGGCAACCTGGAATCAGAAATAGCAAAACTAATACTGGTGACATTTATTTCTAAATGTAAACACCTCGATCTTGAAACCCTAAATTGGAGTCTGAACAGCTTCTTAACATCAGCTAAATACCACACTTTTTGCCTGAAAATGAGCTACAAAACAGAACGTCAGACATCTCTACATCAGTTTGCTTCATCTGTCCCAGCCATATTTTAAATTGGGAAGCAGTTTTCAGAGCTTAAAGTAATAGAAATGCTCATTATAGGATTTTTATTTATTTTTTTTTTCTCCCCCCCCCAAACTCCACCGTTTTTTAAGTTTGGGGCAAAAGCACTATTTGTAACTAGAAGAAGGAACACGAAACAAGTTGAGCTGAATCTATGATAGTACTAATAGCTTTAAGGATGGAAAGTTTTATTCAGATAATAATTTCTTATTTTTTTCCCCCCCTTGAAGTTCATGAGCTTTTCAAACAACACCTGGTAGTTGCCTGCATTCTACTCTAAGAAAACGTTACAGCTCAGGATATCAAAAAGCATCACTAAGCATTGAAAAAAAATTTTCATGGGTGCTCTTCAGAAATTACTCAGAAGCATTTCAAACCTATCCAAAATCTAGTTGCCCCATTTGAAGCTGCTTCACTTGATTAAACAGCTCGATAACACATGCTTCCCTAACCTATCCAAAGTAATGAGAATGAACAGCTACTTAGCATGAAGGTCCTCAAGGTCCTCGTCCTCAGCCCTTCACAAACACATACAGTCTAATTCAACACGATTCTTAGAGGACTGTTTTGCATCACTACTAACCTTAGCCTAAATTACAAGTTTAACTCTTAAGTACTGTTTTAAAACAAAAAACAAGGCAGAACTTGATATCTGTCTATACCAGTACATTCATCACCTTTTCCCCATGTTTATATCACTGCTTAACCCAAACACAACCTAAAGAGAAAAACAGCAGCAGTGCATTGCAATGATGCAGGAAGTGGGGGTGGGGGGTGGGGAGGGGAGGGGAGAAGGCAAGGAACTACTTAGTAAATTCATGAAGAAGTTTGGGATGAAGCATATGCAACCTAGTTCAACTTCAGATAAATTTGAACTGAATTGTTGTAGCACTGGATCAACTTCTCAACGCTTCAAAGCTGTACCAAGAGACTGCAGGTATACTCCCGTTCTCCCCACTGATGCATCCGAAGCACACAGCTGCAATTCCCCTTCAGGGAGGTGTAGTTTGCTGTCAATGCAGAGCTTTTTGTTTTGAAGAAAAAAAAAAGTGTACTAGATCTGCATAGTGTGCTACGGAAAGTGAAACTGCAGCATACCTCAGTAATGGCAGTTGTTTAAAGGTGCATTGGCACAGGAGAGGGAATCAATCACCTGCATCATTTATACACTGAATAAACAGCAGAAAAGATGACTGGCAGTATTAGCGATGCATGCTTTCCCCTTCCCTTCCAGTCAACAGCACGTCACGTTTAAAATTGGTTTAAAATGAATAGTCAAACATCTAGGGGAAAATAAATTAAAAGTATTCAAAAATCTTTCAGCAGAGGGACATTAACATACTCATTCCTTGCAGAGTTTTAAAGGAGCTAACAGTGACAAATGCAATTGCCCTAAGAACTGTACAATGAGACTATTTATTTTTCTTTCCAATACAACAATCTGGTTGAAAGAAATCTGAGATACCAGGTGTAGCCCAAGAGCATTGGCTTTACTGTGGGCAGCCTGCTGCACATGTGACCAGGAAAGTGAATCTGGCAGCACATAATCCCCAGAGGAAGTATGGCCAGGTACATTACTCAAGATTCAGAGATCCAAGATTTGAACAGATAAGTAAGGCAAATACTCTACACTTCTGCCTGAGCAGCAGCTTTATTTGCTGTTCTGATTCAACCTAAAGAATCCAAACCGCCTCCAACAACACTTCAGGCACCACGCACAATTCAATTCTAGAAACAGAATCAGCAATTCATTCATTTCCCATTTCTCCTCGTAGGAAAAACTGAGGTGTGAGGCAGGAGAGAGACAAGGAAAGAACAGGAGAAGACAACTGGAAACATGGTGATTTTTCTTCATGAAAGACAGTTTTCTGAAAACAAAGGCACTGGCAGCTCCCAAGTTCTTCCCATACTGCCCATGAAAGGCCACTCATTGCAGACAGCAACACTGCTCACCAAAAATCTTCACAATAAGGCACTTGTCCTGGGGCAGGAATGCAAGCACACTTATTTTAAGGCAAGACAGTGCAGAAGATATACATTTAAGTTATCTAAAATAATATCTGAGGAAAGGCTGCATGTATTCTCCAAGCTCTGAGAAGCATAGTATGTACATTATCTTCAATAACTGCATCTTTTTTAGCCCCCACAACTTCTCTAAACCATCTAGTATCCCCACAAGCTTCTCTGAACTTCGATACTGAAAAAAACTGTATCTAGACTGATTTATTCACATACAAAAAGAACTGTGTTTCTCCTCTACGCTTGAAGAGAAACCAGGCACCATCATGATGCTGATCTGTAGTAGCACACATCACAGAAGCCTCATCCATCATAAACCCAGTTTTTGGTTAATCTGGAAGCTACTATTTAGTAAGGTATTTTGAGATGATGGAAGAAAATCACTTATGGTCATTACAAAACACTTTTCAGTAAATTGACTCATAAGTGGCTTTTGAGATCTAGCAGTCAGAAACAGAAGCCATGTTAAAAGCAACTACTAGAAGCTATGTATGTATGCACACCTTCGCCTGCCAGAACCACCAAAATCTTTGGCTTTCAGACCTTCCTTCCTTTGAACTGTCAGACTCCCACATCACTTCTGACCCTCATTTTGGTGAAACTCAAACCACACATATTTGTTCTCAGCACTAACAACTTCATTACAATTTTTACCTTAAGTTTTGTTTCTTTTTCAATAATAAATACAGACACACAGTCCTTCCTAATATCTCAGCACGCTGGCTGTCATTTTGAAGAGCTACAAGAGGCTGAGATGATATTCCACATATGAAGTTCACTACAGACACACATAACATAGCAGCATGTTCTTAGCACTTACCTGCTCACAAACATACAGCCACTTTCAAGACCTCTGAAACATCACAGCCAGTCAGACACCACAAACCTTAACATCTCTCCAATGAAGAGAGGCTGAGAGCTGGGGATGTTCACCCTGGAAAAGAGAAGTTTCTAGGGAGACCTCAGTGTGGCCTTCTAGTACCTAGAGGGTATTTCTAGCTCCTAAAGATGGGGAGGGACTCTTTGATAGGAAGCTTAGGGACAGGACAAGAGGTAATGGCTTCAAACTATGAAAGGGTTTATGTAGATATAAAGAAGAAATTCTTCACCGTGAGGTTGGCAAGCACTGGCACATGCTGCTCAGAGAAGATGCCTCATCTCTGGAGGCATTCAAGACCAGGCTGGATGGGGCTCTGGGCAACCTGGTCTAGTGGGAGGAGCTGGGACTAGATGATCTTTAAAGATCCCTTCCAACCCAAGCCATTTTGTAATTCTACGGTCTTTCAGAATCACTCTTTTCTCTAAGCAATGCACATATTATGAGAGAGCATCTGCAGTCTGAAGAACCATTTTGCTTTCCATAGTTACCCTCCAGCTGAAACTTCAAGATTGAAGTCCCAAAAATGTGAATATGATAAACCCAAGTAAATACAGAGTTCTCCCTTATTCAATGCTACATACTGAACAAATTATTTTCAGGCTACAGGTTTCTTTTGAATCATATTTTGGACTTGCAGCTACTACATATGTGAATTCATTCTTCTAACGAACTTAAACGAAGTATATTTAGAACAGCAAAGAAGATGTAAAAACATTTCCTTAGCGCTTAAAATCTACTCTGACATAAGCAAGATCTGAAGAGAACATTACATGACTTTTCCACTCCAATATCACATTTTCAAAATACTGAGGTGTACAGATCTTCTCATCTAATAAAGTTGATTTCTACAGACGTAGATGAATATAACATTCAGTCTGTGAAATTAAGCCACTTTTCAGTTGTAATTTGGAGAAGTGAATGCCAATCTTCTAATACAGAAAGATTTAGCTCCTTTGATTTTTAGACCACTCATGAATTCTCAAGCAGAAGCCACAAAACAAACAAACTGCTGTTTGAAAATAGAGATTTCTCTGAGGCAGACGGGAGAAGCACAAAGATGTGTCACTCCACACGGCAAGCACCTGCTGAATATAACACTGAAGAAAAAAATGCATGGAGTTTGAGAGGTAAGGGAGTTTATAGTCACCTTCTAGAAACCCCCTGAACTCTGCACCTGCAGGGATGCTTCAAACAATCCAATCACTTGACCTCAGAATCAGAAATTTTACAACTGATGGTTACAAACTGGATTCATACAGGACACCTATTGTGTATTTCACTGATTCACTAATTTATTGCAGTGGTACAAACTAGTCCTGTCCTAACCTAAGCCTCTTCATCTTCATAAATAAAATTAAAGGCTGTAAAAACATTCACCCTGTAAAGCATTAAGATGGAAGAATTTCTATGGGAGCTCTACACAGTGTGCAAGGCTTAACTAAGGACATCAAGTTGCTTTAGCATCACCCTTCAGGTTTTTGTCCTCTCTCCAGTCACTTCACTAATTAAGTATAGAATGCATCCCATGGTTAGCAAGTACTCTCAATATTGATGATGTAGCAAAATTTAAGACATCTGCACATCCAGGCAGATGTTTTCTGGCTCCGAAGAAACCATTAAAGAAGCAACCACATAATATGAAGTACAGGGAATAAGAAAGGACACTTGGACTAAGTCTCTCGGAGATGCAGCTGACCCTTCCTTGATCTGACATAACCAGCAATTACTCCAACCGCACTGAACTCAAGGCTGCTGCACTGAAGAACTCTCTGCTGTTTAAGAAGTTACCCCAGATCTCCACAGTGACATTTCACACTTCCAAGCAGCTTCTCCTGTTCCGAACTTCCCCCCTCACTGCAGCACCACACACTGGTTTCAGTTGCCTTAATCAGTTCAGCAGGAAAACGTTATTTATGGAAGCAAACAAACGTTAACTTCAGTAGAAATTAACACGAGTTAAAAGCTGGCTGCAACCAACTGACAGCACATGCTGTCATGCAGTTCACAGTTAACAAAACCTTGATTTAGGAAGTTATGAATCACCCAGCTGCCTAAGTTCCTCCTATACCCAAGGGTAACTAAAGAACGACTGTGCTCACACCAAAGTAGATACCTACGTTTAGTCAGCTGAGCAGCTCTTCAGGTCCACTGATGAGGTCTCCGCAGACTATAATGGGAGCACAGGCAATGAGCTCACACCCTGGCGTCTAAATTTAGGTGCCTCAGTCTGTGAGCCAGCCCTACAGTTTATACAGCCAAGGTACAAGGCATGCTGATAGGCTGCATGCATACATGCTGTAAGCAACTGCTGGGAGAACAGCCCTTCAAAACCCCTTTTCCAAACATGGACTCTCAGGACAAAATAAGGCAGTGTAAGAAAGCCTGCTCGTAGCACACTGGTTGAATTCCTCAGCTACATTCCATACAAGTTTCAGTTTGCATGAAAAGCAAATGGTTTCTAGATATACTTAAGGAGGGAGGGACCCTGCCCTACAAAGGCTGTCTTTAAAAATAGCAACGCATCTGAATGATTTCCAGCACACAACTGGTCAGAAAGAACATCCCTCATTCATGAGCTCTGTAAGCAGGGAAGGGCTGATAAGGAATTGCATTAGAATGGTGCTACATTGTTCACTGCTGCTATATGTACACAAGCCTGGACTTTTATAAACTAAAGCTAAGGAAAGGTTGGATGAAAAAAAATTCTTGAACAACAACAAAAAAAAAAAAAAACAAAAAAAAAAAAACCACACATATACAACAGAACCCAGGCAAAGCTGTTTTAGGGCAAGAGTAGACACAGAATGACAGCTTCCAAACAAGGCACCACATCCCTGAACTGCTGTACACAGACCTTAATCTGTCCCAACTGTCAGACAAAAAAAATACAGGAGATAATCTCCACATCCTGTACTTCTGCAGACCTACTCACTTACAGAACCAAGGGCTGCATAAATTGTTTGTCCACAAAATAATGCTGGGACAACATGTTCAACCATTACGCAGCCTAATATGTTTCTGTATCAGTCACACAATATCACTCCATCCCAGGAAAGGACAGACCAAAAATCACAGGCTACACTACTGATGCTTCATAGGTCAGTAGTTGGTCTATCCAGTGCCCATCTGCACTCAACTTTCCTAGTGTTCAGCATCTTCCAGTGTAACCAGCACACCTCTCTTAACAGCTGATTAATTGTTTCTCCGTTAGGTTGCCTGCAAACTTGACCAAGGATTATTTTTAAACAACATTGAAAATGAAGATGTGAAAGTACAAATTCAAGAAGGCTTTACACAAGAAGTTTGACTGAAGTACTGCTGTAAGTAGCGTTAAAGCATGTCACACTGATTCTGCATTATTCTGTCTTGCTGAGGTCTCACAGAAGTTGTTTTCACAGCTTTGCTATGATTTCATCAGGGCCACCAGACATAAAACTTTCCTTAAACCTTTGCTTAATAGAATTACATTTCCTTCATTTAACACTTCAAGTCATTCTCAGTAGCAACCTTTGTCAGTTTACCTAAGCACATAAATTCATTATTATTTAGATTGTCTTTTATTCCCTTTTAACTACTTGCACTAAATCACCCCCACAAAAAAAAAAAAAAAAAGAAAGAAAAAAAAAAAGAAAAACCTTCAAAACTGTCCCACAGTTAATAGTGCAGAGCTCAGTCAGCTTAAGTCTTTAGTAGTAGCTACTTTATAGGATACAAGTCACATAAATGAACAGATCTGGTAACTTCTAGTTTCACTTTCAGAAGTTTTCATGAGATACACAAATTACAGTATTTAGCAAAAACTCAAAATAAGAACTTAGTACCATCAGTGGCCACACACAGCAGTATTCAGTGCCGCTGTTCACAGATAAAAGGGAAACTTCTTCACATTGTAAGATTAGATTATTAGCATGTTCAATTATTTTCTTCAGTAGCTCAAAACCACAGCAGGAGCAGAGTGGCTTCCTACAAATACAGACTTCACTGCAGACTAAATGAAAGCTTCATATCTGTAAGTTTCAGGTCAAAGACAACAGGCTTTCAAAAGCAGAACGACAAGGCAAGACGCAGGGGCAGACCCCATGTCAGGCTGCTGGTCACCTATTCGGCAAGGAACTTCTGTTTTGAACACATTTCTGCTCATGACTTTATGGTCTAAATTACTCTGAATCAGACAGTCTTTAAGGTACACTAGAGTTTATTTACTCCTCCAATGTTTTGTTATTTTTTTTTTTTTTTTAAGACAGTAATGGGAATATAAGATCAGATATGTTAAGTATACATTCATGAATGGTCAACTGTTACAAGTACTAAAGTATTTACTGCCTATTTAAACTGCATTTGTGATCAATGCAGTGTAATGTGACCATTACATTACATCAACAGCACACAGCTTGACTGTCTTGCTGTTTCTATGACTGGGTTTTAATATTGTCTAAGAATGAGACCTGTTACTCTTTCCATATTCATATCACTTAAAGGAAGTGCTGCTTAGTAAGTACATTTGACTGTTCCCTGCTCTGCATCCAGTTTCCTCAATAGCTTCATCTCTCTGCTGCATATCCCACCTGAAGCTGGCAGAAGAACAGTTACTTTAACAGTCTTTGGAAAGCCCAGACAGCAACTAATAACACTGCTCAGCACTAATATGTAATAGCAGCTTTGTTTTCTTCAATATTACCATCCAGTTCAACAACTTCATCTTGCAGCTGGCAGAACTGCTTCCCCAAATTCTGCCCTCACTGCCCTAAAGTTAGAAAATGAGAGAACACACCACATTTGGCAGCAAACAGGGCAAGCCGATGGGGCACGAGTTACTGAAAAACCTTCTTTAACATCAAGACTGAAGCAGCCTTGAGAAAACTAATAGGAAGAGAAAAAAAAAAAAAGAAAAAAAAGAAAAGACCAACAACAACTCTCACACAAGACATAGTTTCATAGCCTGACAGAAAAAGAGGGAGACACAAAGACAAGGAGAAAAGCTAGCAAGCTGGCACTAGGTAAGAGTGAAAGTGGCATTAAAAAAGAAAAAAAAAAAAAAGCAAAAATAAAAAGCAGCTTAATTACCAATTGGAAAACTTGATATTGCAATAAAAGACATTTGACTGCTGTTTTTCAGTTCTGACCAATACAACCATAGGTCTGTCTGGTAGTTAGAAGCAAATATCAAGAGAAAGCTCAAATCATGTATTAGTTTCACTTGCATATGGTGGAATTTTTCCAGAGCTTTGTTATGATGTGAAACAGTGAAAAAAAGTGGCATATAATATTTTTATGCAGATAGCCTAAATGCAGCTCACAAGAGTAAGGGAATTTTAAGTTGTTGCAATCATCAACATGATACAACAAAACTAAGCCTGCAACGAAAACACCATGCTGAGTATACATCTGCAAACAGGTTTGTGATAGTCATGAACAGAAATACAAGATCCAAAGGAGCAGAAAACGGCAGGTTGGGATGGGAAGTGGGAGGGTGAACAAGCAAGAAAAAATACTACAACAAACCACATTGCTCAGCCTGAGACACTGAGCAAAATCATCTTGACAGTGTTTAACCAAGAGGCTAAGCTTATTCCTTAAAGCAGCCAAAGCTGTTCATTACAGCAAGTTCCCTGGAATTACTCTTCTGAAGTAGTTATTAGGAGCCCTAAGCAGGCTGACGCTGGAAATTTCTCCAACGCACACACAATTTCAAAGGACAAAACTAACAGGCAAAGAAAGCTACTACCGAAACCCAGCCAGGATGCCTCCCAACCCAAAGACCTGTTCTGCCCTCCTTCCAGCAGCTACCTCTTCCACAGCACACACAGCTTAGGTGGCCACAGCCCCAGTCCTCAGCTGTTTCATTTCAGAAGCACTGAGCTGGGCTGGAGCCTGTTCATCAGAGCTCATAGCTGGGCCGCCAGCTGCAGGGCCAAGGGCTCTGTTCAGTCGCTGCCATGCTAGGTGCTGACACCACAGCCAGGCCCAGGCCTGCTCACCCCAGGTGGCCTCAGCCCTCCGCTCTGCCCAAAACAAAGCAGCTCATCTGCCAGCCTACAGAGAAAGGGCTTCAAATCCAAAAACGGGGTGCGGAGCAAAGCAAAGCAGATTTGTTTTCAAGCATGATAAGGATTTTTTTTTTTTTTAAGTGCTTACTCACTGAGAGAAAGAAAAGTAAATAGTGAGATACGTGGAAGAAACTGAAGGCAGCTGAAGATTTAGCACAGAAGAAAGTTTCAAGCCTAGCTTAAAAAGTAAGAAGCATACTAATATATTCAGAATTGGCCTTACTAGACTGAATTGAGAAAAAAAAAATCTTCCTTAATGCTGTTCTTAAGCTCTAAAATTAAAAAGGCCAAGTTACATCCTAGCTCAGAAATTTTTAAGAAACAATGAACAACTTCCCTTAGAAGTCAATTTTTAAGAAGTAAACAAAAAAGCCCCAAGGAAGCACACATGTAAATTGGAAAATACTGGTTAAGTGTCAGATTAGAAAAAGCTCACCCCCACAGGTGTGGTTTGTGCTTTTTCTTCCCCCGTGCAGAAACACTGCGCTGTTCCGGACTGCCTGTGAATGTGCAAGGTAAATCTAGACAAGCTGAAAACCCACAAGTTGGAGAGAAATTTCCCACAAGCCCTGTGTGAAAGACTGCCTTCTTATATGAGTCTTTCAATAGTGCTTTTCTTCTGAAACAAAGTGCATGAGGTACAGCGGACAAACTGTAAAGGTAACTGCGCCTTTTGTCATCTGGCTCCTCCACCCACTCAGGGCACAATAGCTCGTTTACCAATTCGGATTACACTAGCTCCATGCAGAAACAATCCTTTTTTGTGAAGACAATTTACCACAGGAGTAAAATCTACAAATACTGTGGAAAAGGTCCGTAACAAGAGTTTGGTAGAACTTCACAATTCCTCCCTTTGAGACAAAGGCTTCCCCCACTCTGAATGTGTGATAAAAGACTTAGTTACTCCCTTCTTGAGTATGACTAACAACTTGCAAGAAGCAAAAATATGTACATACAGTAAACTATTAAGCTATTCATCTCTTAAAATACAAAGATCATTTACATTGAAGCAGAAGTGGTTGCAGTATAAAAATCCATGTTATCTCCCCTCCCCATCTCCACCGAGGAGAACAAAGCGCTGTGCGATGCAGATCTGTGTCTGCACGTGTTATCCAAGAGGAGCTGTACATGTTTGTTTACATCAGCCAATAGGTGCAGCAGCCACAGAATAGCAGTGCTCAGAACAAATAGTGGATCACACGGATCAACCAGCAGCCTGCCCAGTCAGCCGTACATTAATGCAAGTAAATCACAGGAGACCAGCCGGGCTGTTGGGAAAGTCTGGAAGAAAAGATGGATAGCCTACCTACACTCTACTTGCACTTTCACCTCAGAGAAAATAGTTACTCCATCCCCCACAAGCCACTATAATAGAATAAAGATAAACGCAGGGATTACGCCAAGTTGACCCCAGGCTTTGTTCTTCCCCTCCAAGCACATTCAGTGAAAAGGTCTAAACACACATCTGATTTGACAAGCATTCAGATTCACAAAGAATGTGGGGAAAGTGAAATCATACTTGGGGCCTTCACGGGTCCCTATGTCAAAGGTCATTTAGCAGTATTTCAGCTGCTGCTTGCTAAGGTTTAAAATGAACTAGTTTAAACCCCCACTGCAACAGACGCTGACATACAGTTTGTGCCAGCCAAGAATATTTCATAGCATGTTTAGCAAAGCTTAGTTTACAGATGATATGGTTTCTTACCAAAGATTTAAAGATCACAACAGGCACCACCTCATCTCCACAATATTCTCCAGAAGAGACGAGTGGTTTTCATTTTTAGCCAGATTCCTGTTGTCAGATCATGTAATTAATCTGCAGAATATTGAATTATCATTATTATTAGAAAGAAGGTCTGAACAAAGCACTTACAAGGTTTCCCCTTTACAAAAAGCTCTGGCTTTCTGTCATTGTGCTGTTGTTTTTTCAACCTAATTAGAAATTGATCAGCTGATTCAAATATTTTAAAGAGTCACATTTACATTACTTAACCAGAGAGAACAAGAAGTTCTAATTTATAACTTCTCATTGATTTTCTCAGTTTAATCAAGTATCAGAGTCTTTGAGCATTCATTATGGATATTTAAAGATATAAGTTAGAAAGTAAGCTTCAACAGTAGCAAGCTGGACAGCTTCAGGGCTAACAGGAATGGGGCAGTGGCAACTGAAAACCTGCTGAGAAACAACAGTGCAGGAAAACAAATGTATTCTTTCAAAGCTTTTGTGAAGCATGCTCTAGGCTCTGAGCTGTTGATTGAGAAAGCTGCAAGACTCACTCCAAAACACGTCACAGCAGAGCAAACAGATTATTTGTACTACACATGAAGAGTTCTGCTACCTAAGAAACAGTTTCTGAGGCAGCGCTTTCTTTAAAAAAATAAATGCCTTTTTGCATTACACATAACAGTCTGCCCATGGCAACGCACAGTATCATGAGATTTCTTTACCTGAGATAATGTCAAACCTCTCTAACACAGAAGGTGTTTCACATAAGGAAGCTGGTTTGCCATAGTTGGCAAACAGACGGTTTCTGACTTCGTTAGCAACCCAAAATTCCCTAGATTTGAATGATGCCAGATGTTGAAGGGCAATGTCCCCTACTACTACCCTTAGCCCCATGCTGAGGCATGAAGTGCATCTGCCAAAAGGAAGGCTCTGAATCTTGAGGTTTCCAAAGGCACAGGATTTGGTAGCACCTCACACAGAACCCACAGCCAGCTGCCTCTCAAGGAAATGGCAGGACAGCAAGTGTTTAGCAGGATGTGCTCCATTAGCTGAGATGAACGTTGCATTACATTCCTTTAGCTCATACACTCAAGCATCAATTTCAATAATCTTTGGGCAGAAGACATAACCTTCCTCTTTTTGCCAAATGAGGAAAAGCAAACTCAAGGAAGCATAAAGCTTGCATTCTCTTTTTACTAAGGAAATAGATCCTCATGAACATCTAGACATCCAATAAGACTTCATCTACACCCTTTTCCATGAATAGGAAGCCGATTTAAATAGAAATTTATGAAATCTTAAAATGGATTATTTTGTTCCAGGGCTCTCACACCTAAATGGAAACCTGTGTGTAACGGGCTTTCCACCAGCATCACACTTGCTGAAAAAACAGAGAAAGACAATAAAAATAGAAGGACACACTTCTAAAAAGCCTGAAACAGGAGACTAATAAAACCTGGTCCTTACTTACATGATGCTACTGGGATGACAACACAGACATCATAAGGCAAGACAGGCCTCATATCTCCCCAAATCCCTTCCGTCCCCCCGGTGAGAACAAAGCACGTGGCTTTTCTAATGACTGCCAGATCAAGTTCGGGACATTATGAAAACCCCTCCTATTCTATCATGCTGTGCAAGTGAACAGATTCATCTTGTTGATGTAGTGGCTGACTAGTATTAAATATTCTGAGTTCTGCAGGAGAGTATGAAGGCTGCAAGATGGTTTAAGAATCAGGGAGGTACAGAGAAGTAAGATTTAATGCAAAATAGCATCACAAATATTGATTAGACATCACAAATAGCATCTGAGGCAGGAATATCAAGATGTTTTGTCTGTGTGGTTTTCCAGACTAACCTTATGAGTAGAAAGAAATCTAAGGGTAAGCAATGAATGAATTTAAAAAATTCTGGAGGTGACAAGTGTCTTCTGAAACAGTCTGACACTCCTTGTTTTGATGCAGTACAAACGGGTCTGCTCTTGATTACATTTCAGTCTTTGCAAGTTAAATAAAGGGTTCCTGGCTACAATGTACCAAGTATTGAAGCATGCTGCAGAATTCACATAAGTCTTGCAGACTACATGAATTGTTTCAAGAAATCTAAACCACCTATTACTACAGCAGATAGATCATAAGCTTTATTTAAGCTCAAAAGCTTTGTTCCCTTGTTTTCTGTTGTGTTCCATCCCCTCCCCCCCACTTTTTTCCTGAAATAGCCTTGAGAGAGAAGCAGAGGGGGAAAAAAAAAAAAAAGGGATCAAAATGTACTGTAGCTCTGTGTATCTTAAAGCTCTCTTCCAGTCCAGCATGAAAAAAGATTTTAAGGATAGGTTAGTTTGTATACAGAAAAGTTCCCTTCACAGCATTTCCATAATTCATGGACTTTTTGCATAGCTGCAACTGATAAGTATTTTGCTCCCACAGACATTAAGGAGACCCATAATAAGCTGCTAGAACAACCATTTGTGATACCTTTAGATCTCAGACAGACCTCCACGACACATGTGCAAGAACACAAACTACATGTTTTTAGGGCAACAACTGTAGGTGATGTGGATTTGGATTTCCTCTACTGCCTAAAATGACGCAAACAAATGCTCAGAAAGTGAACCAAGCCTGGAGGCTCACATTTCTGACTGCATCTGGCAGCAGCCACCTCAGCGTCAGAGCAGACTGTCTCCTGGCAAACCCCAGGATGGCCTCATTAGCAGGAAGCATCTTCCTGGCAAAACAGCACACTATGACTTAAGTTACCAGAACTCGTGGCTGATGGATAGAGAGCACTAGATAATTAATTTATTTGAGTTCTTGGTCACCTGGATAAAACAGCACGAGACATCAAAACCACACGTAGCAGTCTTTAGCTTCTCATAAGAACCATTGCTATAGGATAAAAATGTGAAAGCTTCATGTTTATCTGGATCACATTCAAGAAAATCATCTTTCTACACACAGAACAGAAATCCCACCAAATTGGAGCTACTGGGACTCACACAGGCCCTAAGACAAACAGAAGAAGCAGAAACAAAGAATATCAGTTAGATGATAAAAACAACCAGCAACAAATCAGTATCTCAACCAAAGCAGAAGACCTTTCAGGAATAAAAGAGATACAGATTCTCAATCTATGAGTCTGAAGAGAAGGGGGCACTTCAGTTTAAATAAGCTAGATGCAAGATACATCCTGGGGTGTTGCACGAGCCTCACAGTGTTGAAATAGGTTGTATGCTTACATTCAAACCTCTAGCTTCACTGAAGACAAAAGGGATCCGATTTCCCAAAAATGCAATTTTGAATAGAAGTTTTAGAGCCAAAAAAATGTCTGGAATGAACATTTAATGAAAAGGTAGAAGAGTAACTCGTATCTTAATCAGATCTGGGACCTGTGGACTAGTGTTCAGAAGCAGATGACCCATTCAAGAAGTGCCATTGCACTCCACCCAGTGTTAGTGACAGCTTTACCTCTGTATTTACTACATGTCTGTTCTAAACCTACAAACACAGACACCAGTGATGCTCCTCACTCTTTTGTAGAGGTACCAAAGACAAAACATTAACGCATCTATTTCACAGCATAAAGACTTGAGTAATTGGATCACAAGGAAATTTTAAGTAGTGCATCTGAATACTGACACTGGAAGTAACAATAAGCAGGCTGGAATTTCAGTCATTCCCAGACCAGTGGAGCTCAACAAAGAACAAGCCCACTAGGAAATAAGCGTTTTCCTCCTTGTGTAAGAACTAGCTCCCAAGATCTCATTACTATATAGCAAAAAAGATTTAAAAAAAAAAAAAATCACTATTTTACAAGGGTTGCTCCAAAAGTAATGCCCCCAATTTTATTATGTTGGCCCACAACATCAGTCAGGTGTTGGTGGTATGGTAGTAGAGGTTGGACCTTCCCACCAATATTCTGTTCCATGTTGTTACTGTGTGACAGATGCCAGCAGAGGGATAGTCTGACAAAATGACATCAGACCTGGAAGTGCATATGAAGCAGAAGTGTGAAACTGAATTCCTCTGAGGAGAAAATAACACTCCTTGGCATTAATCAAAGCTCAGTGAACACTGGTGGAGACCAACCAGCAGACATGAGCAAGGCAAGGCGCTTGGTGGTACATTTCAGCAGCAGCAACCTCCACTGGTGCAGTTTTTTTTGTTTGTTTTGCTTTTAAATACAAGCACTGCATGCAAGACTGCACAACATGCAGTCTTTTTCCTCCCCACTGCTGGCAAAAAAAAAAAGTTAAAAAAAAAATGCACAACTAATAGTGATATCTGTCTTCACAGAATGGCCAAGGTTGGAAGGGACCTCAAGGATCATAAATCTCCAACCCCCTGCCGCATGCATATGTTGTAAGATAGCATTCTGTGGCTGAAAATTTGCTCTGTCTAACAACGTTAATTTGCTCTTTGTGTCTGTTGTCATTCCCATAGAAATAAATAAGAGGCATTATTTTTGGAGCAACCTAAACAGCTTTTATCAGAGGAGTACAGAACACCTAAAACCTAGGAAAAATTGATCTACATCAGCCATAGTCCACATTCAACTCCAAATGACACCTGCCAGGACAGCTACCTACAAAGAACACATACAACAGTTCAACCAGCCAGGACATTTGCCTCAGCAAATTTGCCAACAGCACATAATCATAAAACCTGAGTTTCTATGTGTTAACAGCAGTACTTTAGTCAGTAGGAAAGGCAAGGGTTGGCCACTGGGATTTCACATACAGAAGTGGAATGCAAAATAGCAAGGTATGAAAGTCTGTAACAGTAAGAATACTTTTAATGGGGGGGAAAAAAAAAAAAGAAAACACTCAGAACAAAACTGACATGAAGAAATATGTGGTGTGTGCTAGGACTTTATTCTAGCACTGCTTTTTGAAAAACTTGATTAGTGCAGGTGAGGTTGTACAAGTGCTTATTGCCAACTAGCAGGTACAGACCCAGCTAAGTCTCTCAAACACTCCTCACTGCAGTGAACATCTGAAAGGGACATTTGGCAGTGATCCACAGCTTGGCCAGACAGCCTGACACACCGTATCACTTACTGCACATTAAGGGCACAACACTAAGGAACAAGATGACAAGTGTTCCCCCCACCCTATGTAAAGCCCATCACAAAACTTTTGAAATGCCTTGAATAATTTAGCATGAAGAGGTTTATTAAACAGATCCTTCCATACACATCAGTTTTCATAGACAGTACTTTAACCAATTAGTCTACTGTTGCAGCCTAAATACTAGGGAACTGGGGTGAAACTATCTACCGAAGGAGTAACTTCTTTTTCTATAACCTAAATACCTTTTGGACAACAAGAACCATATTTCCTACTTCTCCATGTGACTAAGTTCAGCTTTCAACTGCTTTACTGTTGTCTCCAGTATTCTGTAACTTTCCCAAATCTGTCCTGAAAAGCTGACACAGCTCAGTGTCACAGCTGTGTCAGACCAGATCAGCCCAAGGCAGCAATACCTTTCCCAGTTGGACATACGATTTTGAAAGACAAAAACAGTTCTAGAGTTTCCATTCATATTCATTAACGCATGTGGGAAGTTGCATTTATGCACAGTACTGCTTTCAGTAACGCCAACTAAATCACAGATGCCGGAGGATTTACAAGATACATAGTTATCTCAGTCCCCTGTAACAGAGACCACTCCTGTATCGTAACTGAAAAGCCAGTATCACCACCAGCAACCGCTTCTCAGTGCACAGGGGACAAGAACTTCACAGCCCCCTGCCCGCCACAGCAGTCGCAAGGACACGCAGAGTAGAAACCCTGCAGATCTCCTCTGAATAAACTGGCCTGGAATTTATTGTAGCTGTCTCCATCTACAGACTATCCAATGTTAGAGATAGATAACTAAGCTTTTGTTTCAACACCAGCTTCCTTCATAAGCAGCTAGAGCACACAGTGCTACAAAAAGCACACATGATCATAGAAATGATTTTGAATTGTGAAATAAAAAAGTATTTTATGCAAACTAATGCTGCTGTGGAATAATCACTTTTAAATTTACCCTAAGTTTGTGAAGTTTTTCCAAAGGACACAGTCTGCCGAATATACATCCAAAACAGTTGCAGGGAGACTGGGCAGAAGCTGGCAGAACACAGAAAGTAACACAAAGTAACTAGTATTAAATGGGAACACAAATTATAACTTGCTCATTTGTTGCTAGAAGTATGTATTTCCAGGTTGCGTGCACAGTGACATGCTGAAAAGAGGCCAACAAGCAAGACAGACTGAAAAAAAAAAAAAAGTCAGAGAGGTCTTAAAAACTTCAGAATTTCAGGACAAGTTTTTCCTGTTTTAACAGTTGTTCTATGTTCCACATGCTGAATTATTTTTGTTAGTTTGCCAGTTAGTTTGGCAGTTCGCATTCCCATGAATTTGTCCTTTTATTCAAAGCAGAGAATCTTCCTTAATTGCTCAGAAGGGGAAAAAAAAAAAAAAAAAAATGTTCCGCCTTTTTTTTTTTTTTTTTTTTTTTTTTTTTTAAACGTAGAGCACCTTTTAGAGCTTGCACATCATAGCATCCAGAAAGTCTTCTAGAAAATTGTATTTGGAAGTTAGGAGGCCAACAGCAGCCACTACAGCTTACGCATACAGTAAACTGTAGAAAAGACATCATTTACTTCAACAGCAGATTCTCAGAGCAGGTAAGTGTAGCTGTCAAAACCCTGATAGGATTCCTACCTATTTTTCATGCTACTGTGCTCCTGCACACAGACTTGTGCCTCTGCTCTCTCCAACTCTCTACAGTTTTATTGCTTACATCCTCCTCCAACATCTGGATTCCCTCTGTCTCAGCCAGCCCAGTTTCCTTCAAATCTGTATTAGCACATCTTCCAGAAGACTTAAACTTAACACACTTCTGCAGGGCAGATTAGATAATCTGTAACTAATCAAAACACTAAAAGCAAAGATTAACAAGAAAGGAGAAGGAAGACACCTGCACAGTGAAAATGAAACTGAACTGTCACGCTGCTACAGCCAGCCTTCCCCCACGTGTACGCACCACGCAGTACATCGTCTACTTGCTCATCAGTATTTTCCTGCTGGAAGGATCTTCAGCACCAGTCTGTAAAACACCTAGGAATACTTTTGACAGCTGGAAAAAATTAAGTTTATTTTACACCCGTTAACATGATCATAAACCAAAGGCTATTCTCTCTCCATCTCCCCAGTACAGATATCCTCCATGGCAGCCTTGTCATTTTTTTGCTTTCTAATAGACTCATTTTATTGTACGCAAGCAGCCCCAGGCATTCTGTGCAGCCTATTACTCTTTGCTGCCCGCATTCAGATGGCTAATCTGCTATCAGCCAGGAGCTTGACAGACAAAAGGAAGGGCAGGAAAACAGCACACACAGCTGCGCACGCGCACTTCAGCTGCAAAATACTTCGACGGCAGACTCCAGGACCAACAGAACAGACACTGGACTGCTGCTGTGGTTGGATGAAGATGCACGAGTTCTTTACAGACAGATGGACTGGGGAAACAGCAAAAACAGTTGAAGAAGTCTCTTAAGAGGCATCAAGGCCCAAACATGGAAGTGCATCTTAACTTGAAAAGTCACAAATATCTTTATTCCAAGGATTTGCTTTACAGCAACTTCAGCATGCTTACAAATACCGGTTATAATTAGGAAGATTAAAGAAGTGCTATATATAAGCAATAGTAAACGACTAGAACAAGAAATTTGACAAGTCTTCGATTTTACCACTTCTGTTTTCTTACCTGCTTGAAAAATAACTCAACTTATTTAAAATAATGGTAAATCTCCCTGCATCCAAACTTCTACATGCACAAGCACATAATTTCACTACCTTTGTTTTTGCATACCAAACAGCTGTTTGGCTTTTTTTGTTGTTGTTTTTGGTTTTTTTTTTTTTCCTTTTAAAGTAAAGGAGAAGACTTGCCATTTCATACCAAGATGAAGCAAACACTCATATCTGATAGCGTTCTTAAGAGCCCCGCTCTCTTCTCCTTTATGAAGGGATGCATCCCAGCAGAATCAAAGGTAGCATTCATTGGTAAAAGGAATACTGGAATATTTCTGGAGCATCAGCTCTACAGATGACAGTTTGTATCAAACCTTGTAAGAATTGTCAGGATCATAAAGATCTCAACATGCAACAGAGGTTTGCTCAACTAGCTTTACTCATATGCTTTATGATTTGAAAGCTAAAGTTCTCATGCTTATGTGAACTAGCTTAGCTCACAGAGTCTGCTGCTAACCTTAGTTGGTTACAAACTCAGGTATCAATCTGGTTCATTCTTCCCAGCTATGCAGACTGATGTCTGAACGTATGCTTTATCACGTGGTGAAACATGGAGAACTATGGCACGTTACACTGCATTTTGTCAGGGAACAATCCTTCTTTCCCATGCTACAACTACCAATTCATGTTGCTTCTTGTTTCTATTTAATTTTTTCCACCTTGGGCTCCTAGAATGTTGACTACAATATATTAACTGATTCCAGCTTAACTCTAGTATTAGTTAGAAACATATTGGAAGTTTTAGTAATATAGTATGTCAGTGAACTTTAAAATCTGCAAGAAGCACAAGATAAGACTTATCACAAAAAAGCATAAGTTGTCAGAACAGTCTTTTCCACTGATTAGTCTCCGTGCTTTATAGTATCATTGCTGAATTTACCTTGTGTTACTCCAGGGAGCATTCAAGCCAGGCTAATAGATTAAGGTATTGGATATAATGTACATATGAATGTAAAAAGCAATTCCTATTGCAAACAAATTCACTCTCAGCACTCAGAACAGCTAGAATGTATCAAAACGTTGATAATACAAGTGACCCAAAGTGCTCCTATCTAAAGGATAGGTCTGTCAGAATGGAGTTTCCTTGTTGCCTTTGAGTCAAAGAAGCTCTGAACCCCTGCACTGGGCAAGCCCCAGGGAATGGAACTTCCTTACTACTGCAGCACCTTCATCCCTGGTGGTATGCTGCAATCTTATCTTTCTCTCCCACATGTACAAGGTAAGAATAATAAAAAAATATATTGTATTTGCATATGTAATTATGGTCTAGTTCCACAGTGAGCTAAAAATTACTGGAAGTTGAGAGCAGATATGCCTGATGACCACACCTTAGCTTTCAAATGAAAATGCCTTGCAAGGAAGGGGAAGGGACAGCAGCAGGGAAGGAAGCCAGTCATTACAACGCCAAATCTGCTTCAAAGTCCTTGCTCACCACCTCATGCCCTTGAGGAGCTAACAGTACCTAGGTCCATCCTGAAAACAATACTCTAAGAACAAACCCGCTAGTACACAACTTGCATTCCCAACAGTTACTTGGTAAATACTAGAAACAAAGCAAAGACATGCAAAATAGGAGAGTAGACATGGTACAGATTCTGAATCTTATCTCCTTTTCCAGCCTAGAACTTGACTGGACTGACACTATATGTCATTCGGGATCTTAAGCAAAATAAGATGGAACAGGATGTTGGAAGAAGAAAAATTCAATGTATGCCTGAAAGGACAAGGCAAAAATCTTCAAAACACTGAGAAAAAAAAAAACTGGTCAAATACACGTGCAGGTATGAAAAAAAAGACACCTCATCTCCCTCATGTTTTCAGACATTTTTCCTCTTAACGTTACATACTGGCAGTGAGGGGAGTTGTTAGAAACAAACAAGAATACTCAATTTTTAGGTTAAAGACATCAGTTTAGGAAATAGCAGCGTAAGCCCTGTAATTAAGGTATTATTTGCTGTTCTTTAGCTCACACTTTTTCAGACAGAATAGATTTCCCCAAGCCTTTTCCAATCATGCCACATTTGTGATGTTTTGTAATTTCATTTTGCTTTCTCCCATAGATGCTCTGCAGACAGATGTCTCTACAAAACAGAAAATTGCCTTCAGTATCTGTCAGTTGTCTGTCAGAATATGAACGTTGGCTGAAATAATGAAAATGTTTCATATCACAGTAACTGAAGGTACTATCTAGCATCACTGACCCAAGTAGTATTTGATCCTAATAAGGCCAGGCAGACTGGTTTGTAAGTAAAAATCCCCAACTACATCAGATTCTTAACCCCTTTATTTCAAGTTTTGCCCATGGACGTCTCTCAGGAGCATGACGCAGAGCCAGCGTTAGAATGCATTTGCCTCTGGCACTCTTGATGGCTCCTCCAGTGTAGCTCCTATACTGGACTCAAGAAAAGAGAAAGAAGCCACAAAGGCCCATGGGAAGAGAGGATATCTGCATCAAATCCAGAACAAATTTAAAATATGTACTTAAGAGGCAGTTTGAGTTGTTTCTCTTTCTCCTGATACACTTTACACCATTCTCTCATGACAAAATCATGAGCTCCTTAGTGCTTAAAGTAGTTTCATGAGTATTTCTACTCAAGGACTGACATTTGCATCTGGACACCCTAACTGGATAGGATGGAACGTAATCTCAGCACAGAACAGAATTTTTTAATTTTTTTTTTTTTCCCCATTCTTTCATGACTGAGACTCTGAACAGATCCAGAAGAATCATTCATTACAGGTGCTCATCTGCTCTACATAATTATCCTATTTTTAGAGAAATGGTGACAACAAGCCCAAGGAACAAGGGAGATACTACCAAACAGCAAGCATTTGTAATGAAAATAAGGGATGCCAGTTTTCAGGTTTTTCACCTCCGGGTGACAGCAGTTGTTAACCAGACTGCTTTGCAACAACAGGAGTAAAGTCCTCACATTAAGAAACTGTGGCAGCTGGGAATGACAGCTGAAAAAGAGCAAGCTGAAGCAGGCTGCTTTCAAATAGCATTGACATCCCAAAGACAAGAAAGCATATTTTTAGTTAATTTCTGTTGCTCTTTAAAAAAAAAAAAAAACAAAGTAAAAAGATAATGTTACGTTTCGGTAATGGTATCATAAACTAGCTCAACAAGAGATAAAGTTTATTTAAAAAAAAAAAACAAACAAACAAAAAACAAAAAAAACCCAACTCTGTTACGGTTTCCTCAGGGGACAAACTTGCAAGCGTAAAGGACCCTGGTTAACATGTTTAGCACTAACCAACTGAAACATTTGAATCACTGCCCAGCTGCTCCATATGTAAAGATCCAACGTTAACAGGTTTCTTCTTTCTGCTCTACCACCTACCCTCCCAGGATGTGAAAGGAAGCTGTCATGCAAGACATTTGCACAAGAAATCGGATGTACAGGCACAGTTACTGAGAAGACTTCGTACATTTATTTTTACTACCTGAAAGGCATTTACACGGTGGTGACGAAGACACCATCATTTCTCGATAATACTGAAACAGATTTGTAAAGCCATGCTGTGTTTCACTGTGGTCAGTATTTTACAAGCCTTACTCTTGAGTGTGCTTGTATTCTCCTGAACTGTCAACACAGGACTTTTTCTGATCTACACAAAAAAAGAGCCAAATAAATTATTAAGTAATAATTTATTACTCCTCAGAAGAGAAGAGCTTAAAATAAGCCCACTCTGTCTTCACAAAAGGAAGGCAAGCAAAGATTAAAAGCTATAGCTGAATAGTTTAAATATCAACTTGTTACTCTTTACAATAACTTAAAAATAAGGCACCAGACAGACAGAAAAGCAAACCAAGATCCATAAGAAATATTTGTTCCTTTGATAGTCAGCACAAGAAATTGACTATATCACAGGCAACAGCTTAGAGAGATTAAAAAAAAAAAAAAAAAAAAAAAAAGAAAGGAAAGGAAATAAACACCACACTTGTTAATCTAACACTGGAGCAGAAAGCATAAAAAACAAACATGTAAGTACCCCAACATGAATCTGCCAATAACTCCAGTGTTTCAGTGCATAGTCTGGTCGGTTGATGTCAAAGCTGTTTTGCATTGTGATTCCCTGCTTCAGCCAGCCAGTACCCAGACCCACATTCATGTCTCCCTGAAAGGCCACCATGGTGTCAGACACGAGGCACCAGACCTTAAAGTACAAATTAGACTACACCCCTCCCTGCTCCACCACCCCTCCTTACCACACAGCACGTTCTGGTAAGACTGCAGCCCACCCAATTGCTTCCCCCACAAGCTCCTTGGGCAGGAAGCAAGCCCTACACAAGCCTCTCTCAATGCTCCTCTGCTCGGTGGCAGCAATCCCTGCAACCACCTGCTGCAGTGGGAAACTCAGACTTGGCATGGGTTTGGTCTAGCAAATAGGCTTCTAAAGTCTGACATTTAGGTGCCTTGGAGGGAAACTTATTTTAAGGAGAAACTATGCTTTTTAAAAAAAAAAAAAAAAAAACAAAAAAAAAAACAACAAAACATTTAAAAGATGTTAGAAATAACAGTCATATGCGGAGACTGTTAGTCATCTCTGTTTTGCCCCAACAAAACCAGAATCTGGACAAGTTGTCAGCCCAGATGTTAACCTTCCAGAAAGCAGCCTTCTGAACACCCCACACATCAGAGTAGGGATTCTGATTTTAACAGCATAGGTCTTAAGTTAACTTCCCCTGTTTAGTTCTACATTTGTCCACTTGCACATCCTTGAACTCAAATTAAGAATACAAAAAAAAAAAAGCAGCCAAAACATTCAAAATAAGAATTCTAATTCTCCAGCACATCACTAGTGATGTTTTGTAAGCTATGTTGATATCTCATAATATCGCTTTACAATAACTATAGAGAGTATTGCACATTGTCTCTTGTTCATATAAAGTACAAGCATTTCAGCAGAATAAATATAAAAAAAGTTTAAATACTTAAAGTAATAACTGCTAAATGGTAAGTCTCTAGATCAAGCCACATGCAAGTGTAGCCCCAAGGATTACAAATGGACAAGATGCAGTCTTGCCATAGACTTCCTGTGTGACCTTGGGTAAGTCACTTGAGACTTTCATTCTTAAAAAGAACAGCCCCTCTTGTAGCTGCCAAAATGAAGCACCAATGTTTTTGAGACCATAGCTGCAAGCCAGATCCTGCTGCTCTGCCATAACTGGGAAGATCCTTTTCAAAAACATAAGTAGGAACATAGCTTCAGGAATTTGGCTGTCCTCTTTGATATCAAGCACTTAATGTTCATCCAGAACCGATGTGGCAAATTGGTACAAAAGTCTACATAAAGCAAGAATTTGGTTTAGATTACACACAAGTACAAAACAGGAGGTTAAAAACCATCACAGGTAGAATCTCTCAGACACCCACAGATGCAGCATGCAGTGCTAAGTATTGGCTTCACAGTCAAAGCATACCACACACTCATCCACTTGCAACATCAATCTGCTAGATTTTTAGAAGTGACTATAAACAGCTGAGTTAAAGACAGCAAATTCACATTTTTGGTAAATAACGGTTTAGTTTAGAAGCACATCTCCTTCAGAGCCATTTAGCTACAAAGCATAGATCTAGCAGGTTTCCCTGTCCTAGAGAGCAATTGGCTCAAAAAAAAAAAAAAAAGTTATAAAAGCACAACCCAAGCTTCACAGAACCAGGCTTTACTTCTTAAACACAGTAATACAGTTCCATGCACATCAGAAATCCTTACCATTCCTCACTAGCATTTTAAACCCTACAAAAACCATGTTTCCACATGAGGAAAGGCATTACACGGGTATTTTCACTTTAGGTTACTCCTGCCTCTCTCTTCCTCTACCCTACACTGTAAAACTTCAGTAATAAGCTACAGGACTCAAACAGCCCCTTGCTTGCAGTTGGATAGGAGGCAGAGCCTACAGAACTCATCTCCCTCTGCACTGTCAGGATAAGAGCTCGGTGACACAGCCAAGGCCCAACGGCAGAGCAGCACCGTTGACAGCAACAGCCCTGTTACAGGCCCAGGGCTGAGGCCCAACCCCAGTGCAGCGCTGCTGACAGCAATGGACCCAGTACAGGCCCAGGGCCGAGGCCTAAACCCTGCGCAGGGCTGCTGACAGCAATGGCTGGTCACAGGCCCAGGGCAGGCAGCAGGAAGACTCAGCAGGAGGAGTGTCTGCTACAGGACGAGGCTTTCCAAGCATACGTTAGCTGAATTCACGAGCCAAATCCTCAGACTTAACTGAAAAACTTATCTGGATGATCTATGATTTGTAAGGCCATGCCCCAGCTGAAAATTTCATCCACTTACTGCTTTTCATTTGCTGCTTCAGCAAGATATTTACCACAGTCCCGTAAGCAAGGAAAAGTGTTTCAGACAGCTAATCACCTTAGAAAACAAACCTGTTTCAGGTAGCTGATCTTAAAACACTGCTTCACAACCATTGGAATAACAAGCACTGAGAGAAAAATGAAAAGATTACAACACTTTTAAATGCATTCCCTTATATTTCAGTAGCTAAAATTAAAACAGAACTATTATTGGTTCATATGAGAGAAGACTTCCTTTGTTTCAAAGTTAATTCAGTTGTCCATATAGATCTGTTCACTGTGCTTGGAATTTTAACTTGGGCTGCATTCCTCAACTCTCCAAACGCTAAATTAAATTAATGCTGGAGTGAGGGGGCAAGAGAAGCAAGGCACGGCAAGGAGCGCTGCATCCCCAGTGTCACAGAGACCTGACATCCAGCCAGCAGCTGTCACCTTGCAGTGAGCAGAAACACACCGTGCTTCTAGCTTATCCAAAGGCACTGAAGGGCTTCTTGCACACAGCAGCTTCATAAAGAGGAAAAAAAAAAAAAATTATGATGTGATTATATAATAGAAAGTAAGAGAAAAAATATTGAACAGTAAAGCAACCAAAAACAGCACTCTAACAAATCAGCCTACACAACATTTTATTAACTTACTGTTACCAAGAGGGAGAGAGAAAACAAACAAAAACCCTGCCTCGTGCCTTCTCCTCACATCCACCCATCAGCATACAGAATTTACTCAGTTCCACCTATCTTTCTCTTTACTGCTGAAAATGCAAATAAAGAACTGAAGGTACATTTACAGTGGTTTTAGTACAACACGAAAGGTTGATGACATCTTTTTACAGTGTCTAGTAAGGGATGCTCCAAAGGTTTTACTTTTCTCAGTAATGCTGAAGAACAAGATGTAGTATTTTTAGTTTTGCTTTTTAATAGGAATTAAGACAATCATACCATATAATAGAAATGCTGAGAAAGCAACTAATCTGATCCTGCAAGCCCATTCATAATAGAATAAAAACAAAAAAACTTTTGCTGATGTTGAATTTATGAAGTGCGCACAGTACTAGCCGAGCGTGACAGTGCAGATGACTGGCAAAATCCCATCCCTCTTTTCTCCTCCCACTTTCTCTATCCAAAAAAAGGGGAGAAGGTAGATAGGAAGAGAAACTCCCAACCAGCACTACGTTCCTGCTTTATCAGAAGGTTGCTGTTATCTTAACACTTCACTAACTGCTTCAGTGCAGCAGATGTTTCCATGTAGTGCTCAGAAATAAGGACAGTGACGCAAAATAGTTTTCCTCAGGTTTGAGAGCTGCCAGATCTTGTTGCTTTAAGGCTTTAATGGTAGCACCAATCAGACAGCTCTTCTGCTCTGATCTGCTGTAGTGGTCAATAAAGAAGGTAGTACAGGGACCAGCTCTACCATTCAGGTCAGACTGTCTTTCAGTAGCAGTTAATGCATCAGGATGGCAGCCATAAGTTCTGGCTCTCAAACGCAGAGACAAAAAGAAACAAAAGTTTACATTTTGAGAATAGCTAGGTTATGTTCGTTAACAGATAAGCAGAAGGAAAATTTAAAGTACACTAATGATGCCATAGCCCAGTGTTGTTAATTGGCATATCGGATATAAAGCATGCCTTCCCTCTAATAAGCATCCCACTTGGCGCAAAAGGAAGAAAAAAAGGTGACTGGAACAGCACAGCATCGATTTAGTGCACACTATAAACAAGACTGTTTCTGAAGCATTCCCTGTACATCAAGCTTGGATTAACAGGAGATACTAATCCATAAGAGCAAAGTGCATTTAGAGATCTAGAAGAAAAAAATAAGCCTCACACCTATTTCAAAGGTTAAAGGGTTAACATTTGTCTAGCTGTTTTCTTTAGTAAACATTTGCAAGTCAAACATAAACCCACTGCTGAGAAATCTCTATTATCCAGAATCTATTATCTAACCAATCCCGATGCTTCAGTGCACAATGACTGAAGTTGGTTTTAATTCCTCAAAAAAAAAAAAGAACCAGAAACAGCCTAAAACAAGACATATTCTACACAGCAGAACTACTCGATAAAGATACAAAGGCATTTCATCATAAAAAGGGTGCAATTCTGAGGTCCGAAAGTGATGAAGATGAAAGATACCTGGAACAGCACCACGTCTCCTACACCTTTTGTTTTCTGTGAGCAATACACACTGCAGAGAAAACGTTTTGTGCTTAAACAGCCTCAAATCTGTTTTTCTAATATTAAGCACAAAGGAAAAACACTGACAGCAAGCATGGTAAATAAATCCCTCCCTGGAGAATGAGAGCAGAAGGCAGGAGGGGGCTGACATGCATGCAGGAGAAAACTAAACACCATCTTTTTTTCTACCTGCACAAGTTGCCATTTGCTGCAGCAATCAGGAATCTTTTTTCCCACTGATTTCAAAAGCTACGCTTCCAGAGAATCTCTTGAGTCATCTGTTGATACGCTTTAAGAGCACGCTGTCCGTATCAGTGGATCTCTAAGAGAAAAATCCATTTTCTTTCCTGTTCAGGTAAACATGTTTACAGCTCCTGCACAGACGCTGGGTGGTTCAGGCTCACATGTCACACACATGTCGTCAGCAGCAAGAAAAGCCCCTTTTTCTGATCAGCAACATTTTAAATAAGGTAAAGAGAGAAGCACTTTCCAAACTTACCTTTTGCAGAGCCAAATCATGAGGGAAATACAAATATTTAAACCAGTGCAAGAAATTACTAATGCGATCGTGTAAACAAAAATGTTCCTTATAAAATGCACACAGCAAAAAGAAGAGCCCCCTGCCCCGAGTTCAAAGAGACCCAAGGAGCCCGGCAGCCCCAGAGACGCCACGGCATATGGGCGCTTCACGCCCAGCGTGGTTGGGATCGCAGAGGAGGCACCAGCAGTGCCTCTGGTGCATTTCAGAGCGCGTCCGCTGCGCACGAAAACATCTCGGATCGCGGGCGAGAGCCTTCCTATCTGTGACCCTGCACAGGAAATGCCACATAAAACCCAAAATTGCCAAGGAAGGTTACAAAACCTCCTGCTGCACACCCCATTACACAGAGCCGCAACGACAACTCGACTACTTCTCTATTTTCCAGATAATAAGTACGGAGTGGGTGTTTGGAGCGTTTATTCCCCCAGCTGTGTACCTTCAACATGCATCTTAAAGTAACACACGTATCCCCCAAAAAATAAAAAAGAAAAGCCACAGCAACACTTAAGTCTGAAATGTAAATGTAATTCCTTATATAGACTGCAGCAGTGGTCACGTAGCAGAGAGTAGCGGGGCCCCCGGCCGGGCCGCTGCCACCCCGCCCGAGCCGGGCAGGTACCGCGCCGGGGGGGTAAAAGAGGCAGCAAACTTCGACGTCCTCCGTTCCCCCCCCCCGACCCGGCCCGGCTGCGGGGAGCGCGGGGCTGCGGCAGGAAGGCGGCCCCCCCCGCGGCAGCAACAGGGCCCCCCGGAAAGAGAAATGTAAATAAAGCGAGGGCAGAGGAGAAAAAAAAAAATAATAAAAAGAATTAAAAATAAAAAAAAAAAAGTGGAATTAAACGAACCAGCGTTGACCGGGGGCGAGGAGCCGCTCCGGGAGGGGAGACCGCGGGGCTCGGGCAGCTGCGATCAGCGCCGGATCCCGCCCCCGCGCCGGGGTCCCGCAGGTACCAAGTTCGGAGTTGGCGCTACCGGGGCCGGGCGCTCCCCCGGCGCTCGGCGCTCCCCGCCCGGCACGGCGCGGCGCTGCCCGGGGCCGCGGTCCCGCTGCGGGCAGGGCAGGCGAGAGGCAGCGCCTAACGGTCCCGGCCGGGCGGCACCGCTAGGCGGAGGAGGGCGCCAGGTAGCGGATATAACGGTGCGGGGCGAGCCCGCTGCCGGCGGGGAGCGGCGGGGAAATTACTTTCTACTTCTCCCCACCTCCCCCCCGCCGCGCTCCCGGCGGCCCGACCCGGCCCGCGGCCTCCGGCCCGCCCCGCCGCCCGCCGCCCCGCCGCTCACTGACCGTTGTTGCGCCTCGGGTTCGCCTGCTTCCTGCGCTTACACCTGGGGCCATCCGCCATGATCCTCTCGCTTGTGTCTAAATGCTCCAGTCACCTCCTCCCCCGCCCTCCCCCGCCCGCCCTCCCCTCCCCCCCGGACCTGGTTTACGACACTGGGTGGTTTTACTTTTACATCACCTTCCTACACCTAGTGCTCGGCCGGAACCTTGTTGCCAGGGGAGACCGGCGCTTTACGGCAGCGCGTTTGAACGGCGGCGGGGGAAAAGGCGCTGCCCCAGGTACCGGGCGCGGGGCCGGACGCGGCCCTCCGGCGTCGGGGGGCGCGGGACGGGCGGGGGGACGCCGGGGGCGAGACCGGGGGCGGACGGGGAGCCCCGCGGTCAGCGGCGCGGCACGAAGGGGAGCGACGCCGGGAGCGGCCAGGTGCCACCAGCGGAGCGGGGAGCGGTGCCGCCCGGAGCTGCGCGCAGCCCGGCGGGGCCCCGGGAAGCCGACGCGTCGTGGGCTGCGTCCTTAGCTGTGTGACCGGGGAGGCGATCCTGCCCCTGTGCTCGGCGCTGACGGACCTCACCTGCAGCACTACGTCCGGATGTGGAGTCCTAAGCACGGGAGGGATGTGGAGCTGTTGGAGCGCATCCTGAGGAGGGCCACAAAAATGACCGAAGGAATGGGGCACCTCTCCTACGAGGACGGGCTGGGAGAGCTGGGGCTGTGCAGCCTGGAGAAGAGAAGGCTGTGGGGAGAGCCGAGAGCGGCCTGTCAGTATCTGCAGGGGGCCGTAGGAAAAATGGGGAGAGACTCTAGCGGGGTCTGCTGTGACAGGACAAGGGAAATGGTTTCAAACTAAAAGGGGAGATTTATAGTGGATATTGGGAAAAAGTTTTTTTACAGTAAGGGTGATGAGGCACTGGCACAGAGTGCCAAGAGAGGTGGTGGATGCTCCGTCCCTGGAGACACTCAAGGTCAGGCTGAACGGGGCTCTGAGCACCTGGTAGAGCTGTAGGTGTTCCTGTTCACTGCAGGGCGTTGGGTCTGTTGGCCTTCAGGGGTCCTTTCCGACTTAAATAATTCCATGGTTCTATGTTTGTACTATTTATTTCTTCATGTGTTTCACATGGGCAATAAAATAATTCAGTATGTTTCAATTTGTCTCCAGGCTTTCTTATTTTATTTCTTCTTATTATTATTATTCCTATCTTGCTACATTTACAATCCCATGCTTTTGGGGAATGCTTTTATCCAAACAAATTAAATTTTATTGAAAGCATTTTTCTTAGTGGGATCCCTTTAATAAGTGTTTGGTACACTGCTAAATGTGAGACCTCAGCTCTCCTGTGCTGCATTTCTGCACCATGCCACCAATGTGTCCCCTTATCTCACGGAGGCAGCACAGCACATCTCCAGAAGAGAGCCACTCAGTGCCAGCAGCAAGCAGCAGTGCCTGCATCTAGAGCTTCCCTGGAGTTCAGCACAATCAGAAATGCCTGGATCAGAGGGGATAGTAGGGCTGAAGAGGAAAGAGTCAGGCCATGATCCAAAGGGATTTTTTTCAAAGACATCAGTTTGAATATTCACTTGAAAGCTTGCTCTTCTTTACAGGGATAAGTGATTTGTTTACTGTCTTCTCAAATTCGATGGTATTTGTTTAGTGATTTTGCATATCTGTCTCCAGCGGGTGTGAATCGGCTGTTGGCTTCACTACCTGGGAGTGCTTAAGGAAGGGTGACAAATCAAACAGTGCAGAGTCTTCCCAGGGACTAACAGAAGGTGCTTCAAAGGATTTGCCTTGGCATTAGGAGATCGGATCTCCAGATACAAGAGTAACTGAGAACCACAGCATGGGACTTGAGATGAAAGTGAGAAGTCAGGAAAGTTTTCTTGAAAGAGTGAATAGCCAAGAGTGAGGCAGGATCTTGGTTCTGTCCTGCCCTAACAGCTCTGCATCTTGGCTCACCGTGTTCTTATGTAGAAGATGGTCCTGCCTGTGGAACTGCCCACAGAGGGGGCTTACACTGTTTCACGATTCTTGAATGTTTTCGTCATTCTGTGGATGAGTGTCACCAAAATGGCATGTACAGGTTTTTGTGCTAAGTTTCCAATTCCTTAAAACCTGTCATGTTTTAGAAGCAATTGTGAAACCAAAAATAATAACTTAATTGTATGTATACTGGTCGATCTGTAACCCTGTATTCTGAAAACACCTACAAAATTCCAGGTCCCTCTAATGTTCAAGTCGCCTGTTTGAATTCTGTTCTGTCTCTCTTCATCTCTGTACAGGAATCCTTGTCTGTTCATTCTGAGCAAGCTGTACTTCCTAACACTATGAGCAGGGAAGCATCCTCCTGGTGCTTGTTGTTCTCCTTCACACACAGCTGTAGTGTCAGTGGAACACAGGGCCCTGAGGTCACTGAGCTGCTGGGAGAAATGACATCATGCCCAGTGCACCCTGAGAGCACAACTGAAGCTGGCAGGAGCATTTCTACCTCTCTGCTGCCATGGCTGGGCAAATGAGGAAAGAAAATCAAAGCAATCTCTGAGTAGTGTATTTTTGATACCTAGGAGGTCTAGAAACTAAAACACAGAGCACAGTGTTTTGTATCAAGTTATCAGTTATCATAATCACTGGGGAAAGCTTTTCGTTCAGAGCTTGTAAGTAGGGGTGTGGGTGGGTTGTTTGTGGCTTTTTTTTTAAACAAGAACAACAACATTTTGATATATTTAATTCCAAAAAAACTGGGCACCTCACATCTTTCTATACAAAGTTTTCTTTATTTACTCTGCTAAAAAATATCACAGTTAAGGATGCAGCCACTGTGAAAGACAGTGCTTTGGCCTAACAAGGTCTTCTAATTGTGGATGCAAATCCAGTAGTTAAAATTCCTGCTGTTCCTGTAGAGTTCTGCAATATCTGAGCACATGGTAAGCGTAATTTAAATTATACATACACCCTGCAAGTAAGAACTAAAGAGTCCTTTTTGTAGAGTACAGCTTTCAATCTGACTTCTCAGTCAGTGCAGGACTTAATTTATGCACTAGTTTGTAGTACTGAGGCAAAGCAGCATGTTTTCTGCATCCTCCTGGATGGTGCAGGCTTGGAAAGATATTTATTCATAAGAGGAGGTCTAAGGCAGTGGTTGTTCAGTTTGTCTCTGGCAACATAATTGTGGTGTGTTTCAGCTGCCTGAATAGGCATAATGCTGAAATCTTAGGTCTGCTACACTTCACCTGAAATTTATTTGCATCACTGAAGACAAAAGTTATCATAGCTTGAGAATTCTGCTGGAATAGAGATGCTTGAAAACCACAGCATCTCAGAATATCATCAGCTGATGATTATTACAAGCTGTTTTTGCCAACATAGTGTAAGCTGAATATATATTATTAAATAAAAACAATCAGTCCGCTGTTTGTATGCCTACTCCTTGTTCATGTTTGTGAAATGAAGTTTCCCATCCTATCCTGAGTATTCTGGATTCAATGGCGTTCACTTAGTTGAATCAATTTAGAATTATAATGGAAAATGACTCAGTGAATAGTTTCTTGTTTCATTTCTGGTTTTTGGAGATTTTTTTTTTTTTCTGATTTATATCAGTTAAACTTCATTTTCACTTCCATGTATTTTCTTGGAATTTCAGTTCCTAACATTTACTTTTTAATGGATTATATTATATATTTTTAAATATGTTTTTCGTCTTCTAAAGCAATTGTATTTGAAAGATTTACTAGAAAAATCACCCAGAAATGTGCAGCTCAACTACAGCTAGTTGAGGAACTAATCCTGAGTAAAAAGTGAATTTCTGAGATATCAGAATATATGAGATATGTTGATACATGTGGTTTTAATGCCTTCCCAGATGGTCTCCTGATTTCCAGTTTTGCTTTCAAGTGAATCTACTACATTTTGAAGGTAAACAGTACAGGTTGGAGGCTAACCTGCTGGAGAAGCTCTGCAGAGAAGGACCTGAGGGTCCTGGTGGCCTACAGGTTGGCCATGAGCAGCACTGTGCCCTGTGGCCAAGAAGGCCAATTGGGTCCTGGAGTGACCACAGTTCTGGGTTCTGCATTCTGATAGCCCTGGGATGTTATGCAGTCTTGAAAAAAAAAGCAAAAAAAATATGTTAAAGCCAACTGAAGTTTGCACGTTCATTTAAACTGCAGTTTGTATATACTTACAATGAGAAATCATCTTTTTGTACTCTTCTCATCTTCTATTTTTGATTATTTCTATACCATATTTTATTTATTCATTTAAAGCTTGAAGCTATGACTGCTAATAAATCATCCTGTCTTGCACAACTTGAAAAGACTGATCCTGCTTGAGAGATGTAAGGATGTGAGCTGCCACCAAACATCAGTGTGTATGCAGCTATACACAGCTGTAATGACTTGCACGCATGCGACTGACTTTTCAGAAATCATCCTTGTTCAGAAGTGCTTGTGAAGATCACAAAGGCCTTCAAGACCATTTTGTTTCTCTCACTCTCCTTTTGCTCTATTTGTTGCCTGCTGTTATTCTCTCATAAGCAATTAACCTGTGCTGTTACTTGTGTCAGGTTGGTATCCTGTACAAAGTAAATGCACAAAAACAAATCTGGGGCCTCCAGGTTAATTTTCCTACGCTAACATTAACTTCAGATGTTAGCTTTGTTTTAGAGCTTTTCTCACAATTAAATCATATTTTAGAAGAGGAAGAAATTTGGAAGGGCCATTCCATACTTTTCATCCCAAAGGCACCTCGTGTGTGTTCCCCATGAAATGGGAATGCCAGTCTGGCTGCAAGTGTTAGATTTCAAGCAGTTGTGGTGATTTTTTTTGTTTGCTTTTGAAGTACCTGGAACCTCAGATGAGAATGTCTCCTTCTGTGCTTCCTTTTCTATGACTAAGTGCAGTAGCAAAATATTGTATCAAAATATTATTTTTGTTTTAAATTTGTGATTGATCAAATTACAGTTGTAGAGCAGTTGCATTACCCACTTTTATTAGTAGCACATTTTCCATTCGTCTTTGTTTATGATGACGCTGCAGAAGTGTCCTTATCCATTATATTATCTAATTAAACACTAATGTGTTGTGAATATTCTTCCATATGGTTCACGTTTATTTCCTTCTGTAACATGCTCTCTGTTTCTGATTTAGTTCTGCTCCCCACCCCTCATGCAGTTTGCTGCCTCACAGGTTTGTGCGATCGCTCATTTGGCTCTCGAGTGGACTTATCTTCTTCATTTTGCTGTCTGTACAGCTGGCTCACTCTGCCCTTTAAATCCCAAGTTAAACATTCGTTTCTTAATTATACTAGTGCACACTCTTCTCACTTATATATATACACTTGTTTTTTTAATGCATTGTAGTTTTGGATGCCATTCATTTGTTACGTCTTGTTTGTCATTTGTTTTTTTCTCACTGCAAAGCGTGCAGTACTTCTGCAGGGATTGTTTACCAATACATACAGGAAAGCTGTTGTTTTGGAGCTGTAATGGTTTTGCAGCTTGCAACACGTGTTCTGAATATACAGAATTAACATAAAGGAAAAAAAAAAAAAGAATGTCTACTAAATCAAGCAAATAAACATAAGTAGAAGTCTAATTTTGCTTACAAGTTCTCAACAAATTTTCATTCAGTGCCATAAGAAGAAATGCAGAGACTGTAGTAGTTTCTCTCTCAAGTGTGAGCTGAAGGATTGGTGAGCTCAGCTTAATTGGTCTGATTCTCATATTCGGCAACATAAGGGTCAGTCTGTTAGATACAAACATATGGACAGCATTATAATTGAAAGTAAAATGCACAGGTTAAAATTTTGGCACTTCAGAGCTGTGTAAAATCTAGTGTAAATATACTGGAGGTTAGTTTTCTGGAGCTGGGAGTAGCATTTCAGTGCAAGGATGATCATGTGCTGATAAGGAATTGGAAAGCAATTATAGTTCTCCTGTGTTATGCATATCAGGAATTTTTTTGTTGCAAAATCAAACACAGAAAAAGTAGTTCAGATCTATGCAAATAATTATGTTTTCTTCCCTCCTGGAAATAAAAAGCTCGAAGATTTTAAATGGGATCAAACTGAAAATGTTTTTTTAACCCTAGTATTAAAAGCTTAGAGTACCCCGTGGTTTCTGTGGTTTCCAAGACCCCAGTGTTTCGAAAATTCCCTGTGTCAAGCTCCTTCTTACTGGGAAGGTTTGCACGGAAATGTCTGTGGCGGGCAGTGCCCTTTGTCACTGGGCCTGAGGTACTCTGAAGAACTCTCATACTCTCATATTGGTGTGGTCTGACAGCGTGAGAGCAGGAAGGACAAGGACTGCGTCATCCCAAGAGAAGTACTATGAAATACCCTCTGCTCCTCTCACCCCTTAGGTGAATGTTCTGGCCACAAGGCTAGAAAATAATCTTTCTCCAGTTCAATGACTATTTTAAATTATGATACAGAAAACAAATAGCATTCATTGTCTTTAGGGAGGTGAATCAGCTTATGAGTGCTGATGATTCACCTTTCTTTGATGAGAGGATAGCATCCAACCTTGGGTTTTAATATTCTGGAGGAACTCAGTGACTACTGTGCTTCCAGATGAAAGATGAATTACACCCAGCATTTCCAAGGCATCTTCTGCATGCCCCAAACCACTTGGGGACAGGTAGAGAACAGCCTAGCTTGAAGCTCCGCAGGTGCTCTGCTAGGAAGAGCTAGGAAGGTGCAGGGGCGACCAGAAGCATGTGTTCACACGCATGGAGAATTGGACTGAAAGATCTTACGTAACTAGGATCACAGAGGAGCTGTAGGAAGACAGACGCACTCAGGACAGCCCAGTGAGGTGCCACAAAATTAATAAATGTACCCATATGTGAGGAGAGTCTGAGAGAGCTGAATCTGTTCAGACTGGAGCAGAGGATGCTCGGGGGGGAGATCTTACCAATGTCCATAAATGGACACTGGAGGGGAGGATGCAAATGAATGGAGCCAGATTCTTTCCAGTGGTGCCTAGAATCAGGACAAGAGGCAATGGGACAAAGGAACAAGAGGAACACCAGGAAGCACTTCTGTGCTGTGGGGATGACAGAGCACTGGCACAGGCTGCCTAGAGATTGTGGAGACTGCTCCTTGGGGAGCTTCAGAAGCCACCTGGCTGTGGCCCTGGGCCTGCTGCTCCAGGTGTCCCTGCTGGAGTAGGGGTGGGGCCAGATGGACACAGAGGTGCATCCCAAACTCAGCCCTTTTGTAGTTCTGTGGTCACAGACAGCTTTGGATTTAGGTGCTTGCAAGATCTCACTTTTGACCATTGTTTTGCAAATACAAAAGCTGTCTGGAGTAATAAAAAATATTTTATTGTGTCTTTTAGGTAATTTTATTTCTATTTAAAAGATTAATTACCTGTTTCAGTAACTGTTGGTAGGCATTCGCTGAAGCAATTGATTTCTGCAGGTGGTGACTAATTCATGTATAGTAATTACAGTAGGTGATCATTTGTGGGACTTACCTCCCTCCAGCTCAGATGTAAAGCCCTCTGCAATCACTTCAGTCTGCCTTTGGGGCTGGTAGGGATCTTGTCAGCAGAGCATGAGGTGCCAACAACTACATACCTTGCAGGCATCTCACGTAGGTTCTCCTGTTCTTGACATCAGTCCAGTCATTGTGATGGGTTTTCCTGCCATGACATTATTGAGGTTTATGGAGATGACTTCATCTCTGTGTGACGAAGTTAGCTCCAACTTTTACTCTCAGTGTTGTAGGGTGAAAAGTCCTGCAATTTGTTGCCTTGCTTGCAGCTAGTGTCGTTTTTGCATAGTATCTTTAAACACTGTTCCCTGACAAGGCCATATACTTGTGGATTTTTATCTCATATCATGTATCACACAACATCAAAAGCAATAAAAGCATTTGTTATACCTTTAAAAATGTTCTTGTTTTTAATATTTGTAATCCATTCAAGCCTTTTTAAACATTTGGACAATCTTTGCAAAGAGAGGTTAACTGTGAAAACCTTTCTTTCCTACAAAGATCTATAATTAAAAACTTGATGTTTGTTCCTGCAGCCAGATGTGCTTGTATTTTGGATTCATCGTTGTAGCATCTTGACAAGGAGCTAGAAGAGATTTGCTTAGTTGTTATTAATAATGCTACTTCAGTGCCGTGCCATTTATTCTGAATAATGACAAGAATTTCATGGGATTAATTGCCAATTTTACAAGCAAGATTAATTGGCAAAATAAAAAAGCTCTTCACTACAATAGCACTCTTCACCTGGAATGCAGGACTACTATACTTGTGTGTTTAACCTTAGACTGTTTTATCTTTAGTTGATGATCGTTTTGTAAAGACTGCTCTGCTCCTAAATAGTATTTATAGGTTCTCTAACATTTCCAGTCTGAACTTTGTTGGTTGCTTAAACGTTACTTGCAGAAGGTCTGAAAAATATTTGCAACTACTGTTAATTCATCTGGTGCGAAAAAAACAACTTATAGGCAACTGTTTTTCAGTTTGTTCTGAGGCATTTTAACTACAATGTAGCCTCAGTCTGAGTCAATCAGAATCAGTCACATTTTCTCTTTAATGGAGATGCACTACATTAGTTTTGCAACCTCTGAAAATGCATCTGAAGGACATAAACATTGCTCGGGTCTCCATTCTTCTCAAAAAGATGCATACTAATATGAATCCTAAACAAACATTTTTGGTGCTCTGTTCACAGTCACTTTCATGTGCTATAGTGATGGATTACCTGCTCTGTTGACTTGGGCAAGACTGGAGAATAAAAAAAAACAGGCAAATCTGTCCACTGCTGTGACAACCTAGACTGAAGTGCCAAATTCTGCAAACAGGCCATTCTTCATGAGCAGAAGAAAATACTAAATGGTACCCAGCTAGCCAGGGATCACCAAATGTGCCAGAGCAAAACCCATAGCTGAACTGGAAAGGGAACGTTATGTAAGTTCTGCTGTGCGTTCTTTTTCTTGCTGCTCAGTGACACTTCTCATGTCCTACCACACAAAAGCTCAGAGTGCCTTTCCTGCACTGGCTTTTCCTGCATTTCAGTGCATTAAATAATACGCAGAGCAATTTCACATAACATCTGTAGCGTATATCTGTCATTACATAGCACACGCTTGCATACACACACATGCATAAAGCTATTTTTAAAGATTAGGAAGGTCACAAAGTCGTGGGCTTGGCCTAGATTCCTGATCCCTTGGTTATGCCTGTGGCTGTCCCCTTCATCCCTCCCCAGGAGATTGCTGCTGCTGTGGCTGCTGTCAGATCCCGGTGTGTCAGCAAACTGCAGGCAGCAGCAGCTCAGCTAAGAAGTACTGTGCTGGGCCAGCAGCTGCGGGCTCAGCCTTTCTCCCATTTATTTAAAGGGACTGAAGACGTTACCATGTCCAGCTGTGTGACCAGTGTTATTCCCAGCTGCTACAACTATATCCAACATGGATGACAGCTTCACAGAAAGGAAATACTAATGAATCTCTTTTCAGTCAGTTCCAATTCCATAATCATGATAACATTACCCCATCTTATTCTGTGCTTTGAGAAGATGTGTATTCAGTGATTTATTAGTTTTTCTTTCCTCTTTATTCAAAATAGTTCCTAAATCCAAGCCATACAGCTTATGCAAATCCCTACTATGAAGTCAACAAAGAATTTCCATGGCAGACAGTTTTAGCTGGATGTTTAAGTTTGACTTAATTTTTTACTTAATTGACATACAGTATATAGAACGTCATACATCACGTCAGATACTTTCAGTTCATCAGAGCTGGCTTCCCAAAGGCTTTGAGAGACTAACCAAGATCATAACATGGGAAATTCCTTAACCAAGAACAGTATTTGAGCATTCATTTGGACTTTCTTGTTCCAACAGCATCTACTAAAAATACATTTACCAGCTAGAAGTAGAAATCTCTGCTTCTCTGTGGGGGAGTAATATGGGGAGATAGGTAACAAGTACTCCACGTACTTTTTATTCCACTTTCCTGCTGGGAAAAGATTCAGATTTTTTCAAACCTTTTGCTCTTTCCCATCAGAATCTTCACAAACTCATCAGAAAGTTCTTTCTCTCTCAATTAAAAGAATGTCAAAGATGCTTAATTTCCCCTTTGCAGTCCTACTCACATCTAAATCTGCATTTGACATTTCATGCTACGCCCAGTTCCAACAGATGTAGGCTCTGCATCCGTACAATTAGGTACTGTGTTAAGTGATATCTAATTATAGGAGATGTCTCCTTGAGCCATATGGCTTTCCCTGTATTTTCCTAGATGGTGTATGAAAGGTAAATGTGCAGTTTCGTTACGGAGATCCACCATTTTCAAGAAGTCGTGGGAAGAGTCATGTTTCTCTGAGGGGATCCAGTGCTCCTTGGACAGTGTGGCCAGACCATATAGAACATTTCCTCCCAGCTGTAAATACGAGTTCAAAAAGAAAACATAGGGATTAATTAATATCTGGACATTGATCTGGAGCCTGAGAATAAATGTTACAGGATGCAGCGCTGCAATCACTTCTGTATCTTTCCCATTTAGAAACAGTACTCTTCAATTTTTGAATTAGTATTCATTTCACTGCAAGAGACCTCTCTTCTGTTACCTGGCCACCTGGGATCCTTTTATAAGAAAAACATCATTCCAGTATTAGAAGGAATATTTCAACTTGCCATATTTAATCAGGACATATTGAAGCAAGATGCAAAGTACTATCAGCTAAAAGCTAAACTCCTGTCTTAGACACTAAGTGAGTGTAACCTTTCTGTCTAAAGAGAGCCAAAGTGTTTAAGAAGTTACTGGCTTAGTGCTATGCACAAAATAATGAGTAGCAATTTAACAATAAAATAATTAAACATAATAAGAATAACCTACAAAGCTTAAGATCGGTTAAGATATGTATTAAAATATCTTAATATCTTAAGGGTTAAGGTTCATGCAGAAGAGTGTCAGGTTTGTTTGCATGCCTCCCCCGTTTGGGATTAGATCACATTCCCCAAGGCTGAAGGCAATCTCCTTGTTATCATTTTCCATTATGAAATTTTCAGTGCTGCTCTGTCAGGCTGCAACCACGTCTTTAGTGAGCAGCAGACGTGCAGCCGGCTGTCAGCCGCTCTGCGTGCAAGCAGCTCAGCCATCACTGGGAGCATTGCCTGCTTGCCCAATGGTGCTGCTATCCATCCGATCCTGGAGCAGGAATCTGCAGGGCGCCTAAGGAGGAGGAAGACGAGGCTGTTCCCTGACAGCTCCCTGAAATGGACTCAGGCAGTGTTTGGCCAGTGCCTCACTACATTTTGCTGAGTCAAGTCGGCATTAAAGTGAATACAAGTTCTCCCCTGGGAGTCCTAACTACAGCTGAGGATGTGAGGAAGTTAAGGAGGAAAGCTTTCAGAGCCTTGGAGTGCTTTCAGAGCCTTTATTTATTTTTCTTTAACACCCAGGAAAAATGAAAAGTGAGGCCCGTGATCCATGGTACCTGAAAACTGTTCTTGCACTCATATGCAGCTTCACTCCAATTGATTTCATCTGGAGGATCCCTACTGGAGAAGGAATTTTGGAGTCATGAAGGAATTTTGTCCGTAGTAAGCATTACCATGAAACTTGCCCGCATCAGTGCTATGTTTCTTCCAGACCCAGCCACTGGTGAGCAGACTCCATGTCTCCATGCTTGAATTGGTCATACATGGCGTCTGGCAGGTTTCTTTCAGTGCATTTGGTATTTAGTAGTATTTTGTGTCATTATGAGAGTGTTTCAGTGCAACTTGGTGGGAGTAATCCGTCTGTAGTTCATTCATCTCAGGGCAGTAGGAAGCAAAATGTTGTTTCTTGGACGGACAGAGCTGAAAGGAATCTGTCCCCCGAAGCTCAGTGCGGATGGAAGGAGAGGTGCTGGAAGGCGGTGTCACGGGCACAGCCTGCAGAGCTGCTCGGAAAAAGACATGCAACAAAAAGCCGACAAGAGAGTAAAAACGTGCTCTGGGGATGAAGTCCAGCGAATGAGCTCTGTTGGCGAAGCTCTGGCTAAGAACAGGCTTCAGTGGCAACGCTGTAGCTGCCTTCTAGCGTCTCATTCCTAACCCCAGTGACTTTACGTGGGAGCCTCGGCGACCTCTCTGTTACCGGCACGGCGCGGGTCGGAGAAACGACCCATTACCGTGCTATCGAGCAGAACAAAGCCGCCAGATCCGATTGGAAGCCCTGCAGAGCACCAGGCGATGGATAGTGATGCTCCTCCGTCAGGAAGAGCCTCGGGGCAGGACGGCTTTCTGTCGGAAAGGTCAGACTTCAGTCAGCGTTAGTGCCCTGAGAGCCCTTGGTTGGTTTTGCTTTGCTTTGCTCCTCTGTCACTTTAAACATTTTTCATTTATCTACTAAGTGGCCTAGAATTAAGTGTTTCTACATAATGAAGCACAGGTATAGAACAAGAGAATTTCGAACTATTTTAACTGGTAATCATCCCCAGGATTTCTGAGTAAAAATCTTTGGCATACGGTCAGAAAAAAAAAGAAGAAGAAAAAAAACCAATACTATCTGTGGTGACATCAGTGAGACTCTCCAGAAAATTCTCTGAAAATGAGCCTTGCTCTGAATCTGTTGAAGAGAAGGTCCAGCAGAGCACGATCTCCTCTTTCTGTCCCAAGCTGGCTTGCTTTCAGCCATTTTTTACACTTCATTTTTTGCCCGTCCTTTTCAGTTATAACTAATCTCCCTGGGAGGTGATTCCAGCACTGCTGCAGAACCCATCGCACTGCACATGCCATAATAAAAATATGACACAACAACTTATATTTAACAAGGAAAAGAGGAATAGAAAGTGGTACGTCTGCACAATGAATAGAATAGAGCACTGACTTGGTATTTCCTGACTTCAGCGGTCCCTCCAAAATAAGAATGCATTAATAGAATTACACTTAGCTTTCTGCTTTTAAAAGGAAAATATTTGAAAGCAAAAGTCTTTTCATCTTCCAAGTTCTTTTGGCTCTGTATGTGAGATAGTGGAAATAACACAGGGCTGTGTAACCACAGCAAACAAGTGGGGTGGGAATTCTGTAGCTGCTCGCTGGCCCGGCAGGGAAGAGCAGCCTGGATTTTGGATTTAAGAGGTGGAATTTTTTTTCCCCCCCTTAACTCCATTCATTTTTATGGATGAAACTAAACATATTCTATTGTAGGCAGAACTGGTGGTGACCTGCAATTAAGAATATCTGATATTTCCATTACAAGAGGCAGCTTTTAGTTGGCTATAATTTCAGCTGCTGGTTGTTTTAAGTTTTAACCATTTAGGCAGAAGATTTCTTCTCTGGATATCTCTTGCAATCTGATTTTTGGGGGAGAACTACAGTAGAGAATGAGTAGAGACAAATGTGGGTAATGGTTCATCAGTGCCTATAAAGCAACTAAGCAAAAAGACATTGTGAACATATACAGAAGCTCTGAACATCTTGCTTAAAATTTGGCAATGTCACCCACCTACTGCGGTGTTTCTTCTTTCTGTGAAAAATCCCAGCTGATACACTGGCAGTAGAAATTTGTTAAAACTTAGCACATGAATGTGTAAAAAATAAAAATCACCAACTCTGAGCATGCTCCAAAGCAGGGACAGAATTAGCCTGCTGAGGAACACTTGATTGATCCACCAGGAAAAACGCTGAAAGGCAGCAGAAATATGTGCATATTTAACCTCCCAGCAACTTTAACTTCAGTGGGGCTTAGCTGATGGAATGTGTAAAGTTATTTTGCTTCCCTGTTTTATGAGTAAAATTCCCTAATATAGACAAGATTTCAGAGGTGCAGACTTCTCTCTCTTACAAATGAACTCGGTCCTTAACATCACTGTAAAAACAAAAATTAAGCTGACTCACCACCTCCTTCCTAGGTGTTTTTCCAGAAGGCACTACCAAATGCTCTTTGGGTACTGGAGCTTTTAACCAATCTATCAAGATATCTATGATGTGTGAAGATGATGATATTTTTGGAACTCTGCCAGCGGAGATCAATTGTTATCTGTATATTTCTCTCTGTCTTAAATCCATCCAACTCCATCAGCTCTGAGTTCAGTATATGACACTCAGTAGGGCTGTCACTGGTGTGCTGCTGCTAGAGACCCTGCTTCTGGGTCTTCTTCAGAGCTCCACCATACCAAAAATCCCCCCTGCTCTCACTTGGGCACACATCCTCCTTTTGCTGTCATCGCTATAATCTTGTAATAAAAAAGGGGGAGATTCCATGCTGCTACTGTTTAATGACCTTATTTCTATTTGCAGGAAAAGTGGCAATCTTCTTTCCACGCAAAGAGAGCAACTGTGGCTGTTTGCCCTTGCAGATTGCTCTGCAGGGCAGTCACTGCTGGCACTGCTCCTGTGTGAGTGTTTGGAGATAGGTTCACAAACCAGCAGGTTACAAATGAGAAAAGCTAGTGCCTGATGGACAGCCTAACAGAATCATTGGAAGTACAGCTGGAGAGTTTGGCGGTGTGGGGTCAGGCTCTGGAGGAGTTGCCTTCCCTTAACTGCAAGCTCAGCAAAGCCTTCTCCTGTGTGAGATCAGGGCAAGCACAAGTCCTCAAGGCCCCTTGGACCTAGAGAGCATGGAAGGAACGTATGACAGCACTTGGTTGTGACTGCTGCGAGCTGAGCCTGGACACTGCACAGCCTCCAAGCCTTTTGGAAGCCTTTGATAAAGTCAGACTGCTGCAATGACAGTGAATATTCAACTGGTTTGCCATGCATTGAAATCATCCCACCCATATAAGATACAAACAATTAAAAAATGTGAAATAGGGCTTTTTAACACATTTCTGCAAATTTCTATTTGTTTACAGGCTAAAGATATAACACCGATGTTCAGTAATTGAAAACCACAGAGGCCATGGTGCTTTTGTGTTCTAACAGCTAAGTAAAGGTTTTTGTCTACCACTCATGTTTATCTACCTACTACACATCCTATTATTTGGGTTAAAGGGAAAAAAATGTGCTGGCATGATTTCTTCCATCTGTTCCATAACCTCTGATATTGAGCTTCTAAAAAGCTCAAAGCAGACTAAACAGGTCGTAGTCAAAACAGTAAGGTTGCTTTTCATGCACTCTTAAAATCAGATGTTTTAATTATATCTTTTAGCTCATTTTCTAATTAGAAGATAGGTTCACAATGTGGTATCTATCTTCTTCCATTTGAATCAATAAACAGAGAAGTCATGAGAAAGGGACCTCTTCTCTTCAGGGAGTCTTTTCTTGTTAATGTTGACTCAGGTTGTTCGTGCTTATTCTAGTCTCCTTTCCTCTTCTGCCTACTTCCCACTCTTCTCTCTTTCAGTTCCCCCTCTTGTTTCCCAGATATGCTGCTGTACACATAGTGTGTATACATTTGTTCTGCATATTTATCTGCTGTGTTGTGAAGGCATTGCATTCTTCGGCCTGCACTGGGAACTCAGCTTTCTAACCAGGCTGGGTATGCTTTTTGACCCTACAGAGATTTCAAGCATGAATTTCCTGAAAGAGAAACACTTTGGTTACAAGTAATGCAGGCTGCACTTTCAAGTAATGCAGGCTGCACTTTCAAGTAACTGTGAGATCTGTTTGAAATGTTGGGGAGGGTTTGCCTTTCACCCTAAAATCATGGAGCTGAGAAATCTGCACTTTACATGTTTGCAACTTGCTGAAATTGAGATAAGTTACCAGTCACACGACTCTGGCTTGCACTCTGCTTTGGACAGTTTTCTTATTTGTTTTATACGGCTTTTATGGTTAGTTGGGTCTGACTGCTGCAAAGACTTTACATGCACATTTACCTTTATTTTGGTTAGCTGTCTGTGCAAAGACTTTTAGATGTGGCACCCTGACTAGTTTCTTCCTTGCTGAAAAGACCGCTGTAAATTTCAGTGAGGAAACAGAAAAGTCCCCCATGATTTTTTAAGGAACCTTTTAAAACAATAATTTGAGGATGTACTATTTAAAGTGAATTGCATCAGATACTGGGTTATTTTGAAATAAAAAAGTCTGTCCAAAAAACATTGGTTTGCTTTTGTGTCTTCAAGCTTTCTACTGCATGCTAACAAATTCAGAAATTATTTGCAATGGAGAAAATCATCAGAAAGTCAAAAGCAGCTAAATGCTGTGGGGTCCAGTGGCTGCAATTCCTGCTCATGCAGGATATGTTGGGTTCCTACAGACTGCAGACGCATCTTGCTTGTACTCTATATTGCTCCTGTGCATCAGCTGCGAAAGGCTCCTCCTGTGGTCTAGAAATAAATAACCATTAGTTAAAACAAATACTATAAAAGGACGCTGTCAAATTTGGGGGACATTACCTATCTCCAAATCTCCTCAATGTGCCTCCATTAAAGTAATGATCGTGACCCAAATACAGACCGTCCTTTTCAAGGCCAGATGTGGTACATTATGTAATACCTTTTCAGGGTGATTGCTGGAGCTTGGAGTAAAGGAAAACGAACGTATCGCAGATATTGTTCCAAAGAGCAAATGTCATAAAAAATGTTATAAAACTCAAAGCCTTGAGCAAAAATTCTACCAAATAGAACTTGCACTGAGCTCTGCCTGCATACAAACCAAGATCTCCATCAAGGTACAAACCAGCCACAGGCTCCGGAGATTACAGCAAAACAAGAGCCCGAACGACATCCCTCCACCAGCACGCTTCACAGATACAAAGCAGCGTAACTCCTAAAAGCTCCTTCCTCCAGGCACAACACATTTCTGAGTTAAATGTACCACAGTAGAAATCTTCTCCATATGCTTTTCAAAACACTATTAAATAAAAACCATCCAAGCAGGCAGTTGTTGATACGTATGTGCAACAGGCTTCCCAGAAATTCTTTGTAAATAGGACATCAATGTTTTCCACTGCACGCGGGGAGGAAATCTGCTGAGTTCAGAGCACTGTAATCAAATCCACATTGCAAAGTCACAAATAAAGAAACAAAGGACAGCCCCTGCCTGTTTTTTGTGTTGTGGACGCTTCATTTTCTCTGCTGGTTGGATCTCCCGCTCCCGGCACCTACCTGCCCCATGCCTCCCTCGGGTACTTCTCTGCTCCACTCATCACAGCCAACGCTGGGACAGCATGCCTCTGTCTGCAGCTCTGCACGGCAAGGATCACATGCTCTGGGAGACCAGTGTTCATACAGAGCACAGGTACACCAGGAGGAAGACTTGGAGCACCTCCTTTAAGTGTCTAAACATGTCTAGGGGGTATATCACTACAGTCACTAAGCTCAGTAGGCTTGGGGCATATTTCTTCTCTTTCAAACCCGTTTCCTCCTAGAAGAGATTTTTTTCCTTCTCAGGCATTCTGTAGCAAGAGCAAAAATAGGAAGCCAATTATGCTGGCCTCCTTGCAGGGAAGTGAGAGCGGGTGAGGACATGGGGCGCTGTGCCGCAGCTCTGCCCTGGGCACAACCTGTGCAGGAACTCGCAGTCCCTGATGAAAAACATGACCTTTAGTGATGTGTTTGTTCTGGGAAGCAAAGGGAGAGCAGCAGAAATCTGCAGGAGCAGCAGGAAAGGCTGAATCTGGGCTTCCTCTGTTCCTGATGGGTTAAGGGTTGGGGTGCTTCTATTTGATGCACTTTTTGCTGCCACTTCTTAGAGCCATCATGCAGGAGAGGGTACGTGGTCTCTCCTAAGGCTATTTAGGAAAAACCTGCTTCCCATTGGAAGTGGGGCTTGGTAGAAAATGGGGAGAATTCATAGGCTATGAGAGTACCCCCATGGCTTTGGACATACTGTAGAACAGAAGACTGGCTTTATTTAGCAGGCTCTTAATCTCATAAAGCAGGACACTCATAATAGAAACTGCTTAACATCGCAGTCTTCCTCTGCACCTATCCCAATTTGACTTTGTCTGAATGTGACAGACAGACGACTAAAGGATTTCAGGTGAGGTGCATAGGAGCCTCGCAGAAAGGTCCTAATTCTCCCTTTTCTTTGTCAACACTTTATAGTCCCTGTGATTATTTTTGTCATTTATAGAATTACACTGTCTGGTGGGCTACAGTAATCCTGCCATCAATCAATGCACTCCTTCCTCCGTTGTTTGCTCTTCCTCCTTGTTGTTGCTCAAAGATCCTAATCCCACACTTACTACTGGTAAGTTCCAGTTCATTTCTATTTCTTAGCTCATTCTGATACTGAAAAGACATGCTATTCTGATGATCCAGTCTTATCCTCATTAATATATTCCTGGAACTGCTCTTTTACATAAAATAATAATGTAAAACTTAAAATAGAATTAGGAAAATCATGAGAACTTGGTTGCCTTGTTTTATTTATATATATATATATTTTTTTTTTTTTGAGGGAGTTGCATCAATTCATATAATGTGAGATAGTGTGTGTCTGCACACTGCACTGGGGCTTGTAGGCTTGTGAAGCCAGCAATGTGAACAGGGTCTGCAGCTTACAGGAAGTCACTGCAGTTTCTTCATGCAATCAATTCAACTGTACAGTGCACAGTCCTCAAAAATGGAGTTTCCCAATGTCTGTAGTGATGTGCCTTATCCTAATCTTTACCTGCAGAGTATCAGAGGAATACCAATCTCTAGATGGAATGAATGTAAACAGATGTAACGCTCAGCCTAAGTTAGCAAACCTTCCAATTTCTGGAAGTAAACTGAGAGAATATAATTTCCTCATCCTCTTCCCAAGAAAGCATTTTAAGAAATCACAGGTGGAGCATTTGTCATTTCAGGAGGCAGGGCAGCAGGTCTCTCTCCGGTCCTGCTGCAGAAACAAGCGATTGGAGAGTCCTGCAAAGGTGCTTTTGGCAAAGCAGCAGAGGTTCCGTAGTAGCAGAAATACAAATAAAGGCGAAAGGCAAATGTCTGAGGATGAGTCAGCCAGGAGGTGAATGCATTTTCTCCTAAGTGGGCTGTTCTGAAGATCACACTGAGACTTAGAAACCAAGATAAGGCTGCAGGTTCTGCGCTTGAACTTTTTACTAATCTGTGATTAATTGCTGGAGAATGACATCAGAAATGTCCCTGCTCTTTTCCTCCTTTCTTTTTTTTTTTTTTTTTTTTTCCAGCTCCTATTGCTTTAGCTTTCTGTTCTTATGCCTTCTCCCTTTTTCATTCTTTTCCCTTCTAATTAAATAAAAAGGACCTCACGTTCTGGGATGACTCCCCATATACAGCTTTTCACCAGCATTTCCAGATGCAGAAATGATTTTAACTGGCAGTTTGCAATTAAATAAAGACGGAAGGTCTGTAAGTTCCATCTGCATATCTGCATTTCTTTCATGTGCTTTTGCTTTGCACTTTGCTGTGTAAAATCAAGACTTGTTCCACGTGCACACGCAGACATTTCTGCTTTGGGAGCGTAGTTCAGGCCACACTGAGTCAGGAAAGTTGTGCAGGCAGAGCAGTGTCACTGAGGAGAACGACCTTTTTTCCTGAGCAGGGAAAATCTGAGTGTAATGTGCTGCTAAACGCGATGAACCCCACAGGATTTAACACAAAATCGTGCTGCTTTTTTTTTTTTTTTTTTTTTTCCTAATTTCTCTTAGGGCAAAGCTCTACAGGTAAGATTGCTCTTCTTTTTCTTTCTTTCTTTCTTTCTTTTTTTTTTTTCTCAACCGCTTCTAAATTAGGCAAGGCTGCCAGCGCGGCCGCATCGGCGCGGCCTGCACAGCGCTTCCCGCCAGGCCCGTGCCGTGCCGGGTCCTCCAGCTCGGGGGGGTGCAGGCCGCGCCCCGCCTCCCGCTCATCTGCCCGGGGTGTGCCGGCAGCCGCCGCTCCCGCTCCTGCCGCCGTGTGAAGGGGCGGCCCGGACTGACGTTGGAGCACTGAAGCGGGTCGGCTCGGCGCGGGGCTGCGCTGACAGAGATCTCGCTGCGGCCTGGCTGCGGTGCGTGCTTACTGCCCTTAGTGTCAGCACTGCTCACTGTTACGAAGTTAAAGCCCGAAATAAAAACTGCTTCCCAGAGCAGTAAGAAATATTTGAACGCTTCAGGCATTCGGTCTGTGATTCAGAGATTTATTTATAAAACTGTTGATTTTGGGACACTAAAGCATTGCATTTAAGCTGCAGAAGTGAGTCATATTTGTGGGAGGTAATTACTACCAGAACACACAACCAACTTTTGTAGGTTTCTTTGTAAAATGTCCACTTCTGATCTGCAACTACTAAAAATAAGAAGCTTTGCTGGATTTCAGCTTAAGTTATCTTTATGGGGTTATGTGGCTTTATAAGTAAACTCTGTTTTTCTGACATGATAAAACAAATGACTTACATGCCTGGGAATTTATTTGAGTGTTTTATGTGGGCTGTTCTGACCAGGTAACTTTTTCAGCTCGTGAAGAACCAAAGAGACTGTTGTAATAGTGAAAGGAAATTTGTTTGTCAAGGGAATGATTGTAGCCAGCATCTACAAACAATGCTTGTTCACCATAAAGATCTTTGTATTTCTTGTTTTACCCCCAAACACAATAATTTATTCTGCTTTGAGCAGGTCCTGGGAGCTGAGGGAGCTCCAGATGTCGAACACCTGCAGGAATTACACGCAGGGAACTTTCTTCGTTATCCCTCAGTCATGACTGTGGAATTTGAGTTTATTTAACTTGTGGTCACTTAGCAGCACTCCCCACCAGAGATGAGTCAGATGCTGTGCCACCTCTCCCAAGGGAATCTGCTGCAGTTGGGATTAGAAAATTAATGTCATCCATCTTGGCACATGAAGCTTACAACATTTTTTCCCATGCCATTGAGGGAGAATATAAGGAGTACCATTCACCCCAGTGGCCTTTCACTGCTTGCAGACCGGAAGTGGAGGTGCTATCCAGAATTCAAACCACAGGCCTCTGGCTATCTCCTTCCTCTCCAAAATTTGCAGTTACAGGAGAGGCCTTCCTTTGAAAGCTGCAATTACCTGTGTCAGTAACGTGCCAGCAGTCAGCAGGCTCTGCAACAGCTCCTGGGAATCTCATGACTGACCACATCTGGAAGCCTTCCTTCTGACTTCCACACTCCCACACTGCAAGTCAAGCTCCCATGGGCTGCACGGCCTCAGTGTGGGGCAGCAGGCAGAGGTGATAAAGGTGAGCACTTGCTACCCAAAGCTTTATAAGGAAGAGAACTAAATACTATTATTACCCTTTGCCTCTTTGAGCACTCCCACCTGATTCCGAGGATTCTCTCACAGCAAGTGCTTTGTTTATTTTTCGTATTCTTTCTTGTTTGTTGTTGTTGTTTTGTTTGTTTGTTTTCTCTTTGCTTGGATCAAATTTCAGTTACCAGCTCACTCTGGACAAACATACTTGGCCATGCTTGTTGATTGACCTCCCCTTCAGCAGCACTGGCTGACACAGGACTATGAGCTCAAAGGAGCTCCCATGCAGTGGGGATGCCACCAGGACATGCTCTTATAGGAAGAGGGCTGAGTGCCCACTCGGTGCATCCCACCCTCCTGTGGGATGTCACTAGGGGCTGGCTTTCACCAGCACTGAAGTGGACTTGCGTACAGTGTCCATTAACTTATAAATTGCTTCTTAGTGTTGTGTCAGTATTAATGTTACAGAAGATTAGGGTTGGAAGAAAAATTGTGTTTTATCTTGAATTAATTGTGCAGGAAATTATGTGCAGAGATTATGATTTTGTTCTGATTCATGGCCTGCTCATGCTGCTGTCTTCAATCGAGGAACAAAAGTTCCCAAACTTGAGAGAAAGAGATAAAACTTGGTCCTAAGTATTTATGACAAGACGCTTTGTATGCAAAATTCTTCCTAAAATCAAACTTACTTTTGTATGTCAGATTAATGAAAGATGAGCACAAATCTTTTCTTCTGATGGTTTCTTTGGTAGCTTTAAAAAGGAAACAGTTGCATCCTCCCAAAAATGCAGTGATGGCCCTGATATTGGAAAACTGTTTCACAATATGTCCACAGGTTATGAATATTATTTCACAGAATAATCACTATAAAAACATCTTAAAGATAAAGCTAAGCATAGATATTTATCTTTCCACATACATCTTAAAGCTTTCAATGTCTATGCTAGATGGTGGCTTAACCAAATGATCCTTGCCGTACTTTTGGCAAAGCAGTTTAATTGCTGTGTTTCTTAGAAATTAGTGTATTTTGGATTCAGGATTCACATATGATAAAGTGAAACACACTTTCACCAAGCCTAAATATTCCTTAGATGTAATTTAACTTAGTGAGCTCAAATCAGTTAATCTTTGCCAATAGCTTTTAAAATTCCTGATTTTAGAAGCTAAGCTTGCCTGTGTCATTGAGAGGTCTGTGTTAAAGGCCTCCAGCTGACCTGGCAATCCCTGCTCAGCCTCAGGCTGTGCCATGAGCTGAAGGACATGAGGCAGTTGAAGGGCTGAATGCTTGTTGAAGATGGTCTGCTTTTCTGACTCATGACTTCTGCGGCAGTGAAAGAACACTGGGTTCTGCTTCACTTGGCCATTTAGATCTGCTCAGCAGTTGCCTAGAGTTGAGTTCACATGATTGCAAAATATTTCCTGCTCCAGATCCTGACAGAAACAAGCATTTCCCTGAAAAAAAAAAAACAAAAAAACATATATCCCAGTTGCATCTTGTCCCACATTGGCAGTTCTGTTATTTCACTAGAGAAAGAAATACAAGAGAAGAGAATCATATTTAAATTGTTTACACTTCTTGAGCCCACTGCAAGTCCCATTAAATTAAGTTTCTGCTGTACAGTTACTTGATCTTTCTGAGGTATCACAGTTGTTCCAGCACAAACAAACAAGGGGCATTTGTTGCTGTTGCTGTGTTGCTAGGATTGATCATCAGTGGCTAGCCAAACACAGTTTTTGGGTGATATGTGTTAAAATCCCAGCTCCATGTCCTATCTGAAACTAGGGATGCTAAGCCATCCCAGCAAAGTGCCTGGGACTGCTGCTGCAAGATAAAACAGATGAAGGCAAATGAAAGGTGTAATACTTCTGGGAGGGCTTGATTAGCAGCAAGGAGGGTTTGGACAGAGGACCTAAAGGACTTGCCAAGTAAATGCTGCCCAGCTCCCAGTCTAATTGTTAAACTCAGCTTCCTCCCCTGTCCCACTGTTTTTAGGCAGTTAGTTGGTGCAGCCTCCTCTAAGTGCCACAAGTAAAAACTTCTTTGTGGCATGCCTCCTTTTCTAACAAACAACGCCTTGCCCTAAGGCTTTGGGGTAAGATGCTGTGTAGACCAATAACCGATGACCTTCTTGAGATGAACTGCAGACCAAAACCTCTCTTTTGATGGCACAGCACCAGGGAGAAGGCTGCTGAGCCCTTTTCCCAATGGTGTCAGAGCTGCCACCATTCACACGGCATGAATTCTTCATTCTCATCTTCCACAGCCATTCCTCCAGTCCCACCCTTGCTGGCCCTCTGACCACTGGCTCCTATGGAATGCTCACTGCATCTCCAGTTCTGCACAGGACTGGCAAGCACAGGCCTTGACCTAATAGTGACTTGCTATGTGCCTTTGTGGTTCTTTGCTCTTCCTGCTTTGTTAAGGACTCTATCTTGTGGCTTCTCCTGGGACACTTCCTTGATATGGAGAAGTGTAAGAAAGGCTGCCAGCAGGCAGAAAAACAAAGTGAAACTGCATTTTTTTTATGGGGTTCTGGGTCTCTTATTTAAGTGTTTGTACAGGCACTCAGCTGCACTTCCAAGCCAGTTACTTCCAGCGATTCACCTTCAGGGGACATAGAAGTGTGGTGGGAACTACAGAGATAAGTGCTGGTCACAGATTAATGATAAAAAAGAAAGAAATTTTACTGAAACAATTTAACTGCTAGCTCACAATTTGTTTGCCAAGTTTTAGTCCAGTCAAGTTGAAATGGCCAAGTTCGTAATGCCAACAAACCATGAGGTTTGTAAAGGAAATACCAAATCAACCTTGGCGGAAAAAGAGGCAGACATTAAATTTCAGAGCAAAGAATGCATTTGCTTTGTAGGTTTAGAAATAAACAAGTTACTTGGAAGAGAATAAGTTTGAGGGTTTTTTGCTTGTTTCATTCCCATGTGTAAGCAACAAGGGGCTGAGGCAGAAAGGTGCAGGATTTGTCAGCAGCTGTTGAACTGGAGCAAATGCTCCACAGAATTGTCAACGAGGGGAGAGGGGAAGGGGACTGGTACAGGGAAGTGCTGCAGAAGTGTTCAGAAACTTGCTGTGCCTCATTGTGTAAAGATCTAAGAAGAGTCCAGACCGCAAAGTCTTGCCTCTTCTTATTTCAGCAAGTGCCAAAAAGACACATTCTTTAGTGCATACAATAGCTTTTCTTGGATACATTGTCGACACTGTACGCTTGTCATTGGACACGTTTGTGTAATTTTCCCTCTATAATGTGTAACAGTGTGCCCGCAAATTCCTGCAGCAGGAGAGCAGCTGAATTCACTGTGAGGGCTATCTTCCATCCAAGAGGCATTCCACTGGAGCTGGAGAAACTATTCACAGCGTGGGGACTGCCAAGGCACGCTGGAACAAGGATATCAAAATCTTCTCCTGAAATATTATTTCAGTCGTTTCAGTTTTATAAAGGACAAAAGAAAACATTACACATTGCACGGGCAGGCTTATTTGTCTACTCTGCAAGGTAGAATGTATTTCATCCAGAAGTGACAGCTGAGCCCAAAACACCACTTTTCAAAATTAGCAGGTTTCTTTTGTAGTGCAGCTTGCCAGATCCCAGCTTCCACACCCAGTTCTGGACATCAAAGAGGTCACAGCAGGAAAATGACAAAGCATAGGTGCTGTTTCTTCTAAAGAACCAACCTAGACATAACTTGGTTATGGAAACCCTGCACCAGTTAGATCTGTAACAGCCATGTAGTTAGCAGCAGAGAATGGCAGCCACTAGCCATGATTTTCAGATTGCTTTGTGCACATTACCTATGAGTGCCTATCATCCTGTTTTCAACTTGCTCAGTGCAATGCTTTCCTGTTCAATTAAGCAGATGTCAAGCTGCAGGAGAGTATTTCTGGAGCTTCTGCTGTAAATTATTCAAATGTGAAAAAGAAGCAGCACCAGCTAGTATTTGGGTACTCAATCACACACAGCAGTCACCTGGTCATCCCTTTTGTAGTGGCTGTGATAAACCGCCGCTGCAGTTTCACTTATTCTACATTATGCATTTCTGTTCTTCCTGAATTGCCCTTTTCTACTTAAAAAGATGTTTAATAAATTCTAAGTAAATATGGGATCACTTTATCATGTGTGAATTGGTAGCTCTTATGATGCTACTTTTCCTTAATCGAAGAATGAACTTTCTAGTTTTAGCCTATCAAATAAAATCTGTAACACCAGGAATACATTATTTAGTTTTCCTGATATAGTCCTTGCTGGAGGTAAATAAGATATCATAGCAATATCATTCACTCAGTTACAGTTCTGGCGGTGTCAGCATTTATACTGCAAACTCCTCTTTCAGGGATTTATAATGCAGCCATAAAATGCACTCTCATCTTTAACTTGGCACACAAGGTCCCAGTCTGGCAATGAATTTATTTTACAAAATGCAAGAACAATGCAGTATCTGTCTGGCTGTGTTCAAGTTAAAATTCTTTAGCAAAGGGATGGGCCTATGTAGAGAAGCCCATGAAGAAGCCACATGGCCGGTACCCAGCTGCAGGCTTTGAAGGTCACCAGATGCATAAAGTCCATGAGTGTCAGTGCTGACAACATCTCATGATATTTTGCACATGCACAGTCAGCTTAATCCAGAGTGTGATATTTTGGAAAACCACTGCATTGGTCCTGCCCACAGCTGGTGTACTTGTATGATTCTGTGTACTTGTGTGACTGCAGTCCACGGGGCTGGATGTCTTTCCCCAGCCTGATGGGCTGGCTTCCTCCATAGAGCCTCTGACCTTTGCCTTCATGGCTGTGTCCTCACTGAGGATCTCCAAGATCATCTTGGTGTCACCAGAAGGCTTTTCCTCTTTTGCTAGCAGAGCAGCATAACCACAGGAGTTGGATTAGATCCTTATTGGTCCCTTCCAACTCAGGATATCCTGTGATTCTGTGACTTAAGTAAGTTAATATCTCTGGATTTGCCACAGAATTGTACTTTCCAGAGCCATTAGAGTATGAAAACCAAGCCACCTCAGAAGGGCAGGCACAGCACCCCTTGCCCAAGCACTCCCACTCCTGGCTCCCACTCAGTGCCAGCCCTCAGCTTTCTGGAACATGTTGTGGTTTGCAATAGACCCCAGCTGAGCTGAGCAACTTGGGTAGCACTGGTTGAACTTGGCAGACTTCATACAGAATCACCAATGCACAATATTGTAATGTACAACAACTATAACATCTAGATTTTGAGCAATACTGTTTTCAACATTATATAAAAGACTTAAATTAAAACAGAAAGGATAATGAGATTCTATCTAGAATTCATCTTTAAGGCAAAGATACAGGATGTCAAGTTTCCAAAGATTAATTCACTCTTTTCTTATGACATTTCCTTCTGGAATTAAAAAGCTTCAGCCCTCCAGGTTCTCTCTGTTTCTGTGCTGCAGATGGTTGAAGATTGTGATACGGATTGCATATGCTTTAAAATGAGCATATTGCTCCCATATCTTTAATCCAAGTAATACAAGATTACATTTAGGGAAAAAAAAATCACAGATATAGTTTCTAGGATATACAAGCAAAATAATAATATCAATAATGCCATCATTTTAAGTATAACTCAATAGACACCTTGTATTCTATAAAAACCAATGTGCAGAACAACAGACACGGTGTTCTGAGTTTGCACTTAGATGTATGTTCGTGTTGTTCAGCTATTTATAACATTTGGAAGGAGATTATTTCCAGTCTCTTGCAATACAGCTGATCTTTCAAAGTCACTGGCAATCTGTACCACAGAAATAGAAATGCTAGCAATTAGGTGATTAAGACACTGACACAACCAATTCAATTAAATATTTGGACTCAGTTTTAAAATTAATGTTAACTGATAGTCAAGTCATTTTACTGTCTCTGGGGTACATTAAGAAATGGGAAGAAAATAAATCTTAATATTAAAATATGCAAGCTGCCATAAGAAGGGTTTGTGGAGAAGGAAAGAGTAAACAAAAAAAATGTGATTCAAATTAGTAAAAAAGAGCCAAAAATGTACATTCCACACTTGCCAAACACAGCAGAGTCACAGTGATGTGCAGCCTCCTCTCTGAAGGATAAGACTTTGCTTCAGTTGTTTCTAACCAGGGACGCACGTGCATTTGGTTAGCATAATAAAGGCATGTGTTAAGCAACTGTGTTCAGCTTTACTTTTAAAAGCAGCACAGAGTTTTCTGAAGTGGCGCCTTTCTAAGAATGAGCTTAGGTGGCTGAAGTGTGTGTTGTCACTGGCTTCATTCCTGAAGGAAGATGATGGCAGAAGGATCCACCTAGCAGACAGTGCCTGAACGGTTATCTTAGCAGAAATGTTGAACCTGTGAATCTAAGTAACAAAATGCTTTCATAGCTGCAAAGGCTAAAAACAAACCATATTAAAAGCTCTGATAAATTCTTAGACTGAGTTTGAAACTGGTATAGGTATCCACTTTGTTTATTTGTTTGTGGTTATGGAGACAAGATGTTTTCCTCTGCACTGAAACCCTCAAAATGACTGGCAGAATTCAAAGAATGAGAATATTGGTCTCAAGTGAAAAACTGTATGAAAAACTCACATCATCTTTCTCGGAATTTTCCTTTGAACGTGTGAGTTAAGGAAACAGTCTGACATTTTGAAGAAAACGGACAGGGCAATTTATCTTTCTCTATGTAAGTCTCTCTGCTCTCTGGACTCGGTGGTCGTGTAAAATTGCTGGAAGGAGCATATGGAGAAAAAGGTCTTTGTGCCTGTCCTCAGAGCAAGTGTACTTGGGGCCTTTCCCCTGTCCCACAATTGGTCCATCAGCTGCAGCCTAAAGAGCCAGTATCTTGGGATGAAGGCTTGTGGCTTTTGTGGCATAATAAATCCTTGCTTATATCCAAAGACCAAAGGAAGATCATCTGGCTAGAATAGTTGCAATTTGCTCACTTGTTTTTGTGTTTGCCATCAAATCAAAGAAACGTTTTGTCAAGTTGCAGAGGTGTGAACCAAATCCAGCACAACAGGTCCAGACCTTACTGGATGAACAATATCTACAGAAGTGTGAGTTTCCCAAACGCTTCATGGCTACAGGAAGCCCTTGCAACACAGAGGTGAACAGTGCTGTCCCTGAGCAAAGTCTCTGCTTGATACAGAGAAAAGTTCCCTCTCCAGAGGCACCAGACTTGTGCTTCCTGGGCTTTAACAGCAGAGAACCCCTTACAAGGGGCCTGGGTCCAAACTTGCAGCCTCCCTGAACTGTGGCGTTATGTGAGAAGATCCTATCTCAATTTAAAGACATTAATTTTGAATTGCCTCAAAGCTGAATAACTGTCCCTTAAAGCAGCACCTTACTTCTAGCCTGGACATGCCTGGCCCCCCCTTCCAGCAGTTGGATCTCACAGTCCCCTGCTGTTAGGAAGCCAGGAGGTGGAAAGTACCTAGCTTTTGCACTGTAGTCAGTCTCCTCATGGTTATCCCCAAAACTAAGCTGGTATTTCCCAAAAAAGTGTGTTTCTCAAGGCTGAGGTCACCTTCCCAAAAGCTGGGAGCCTCTCCGCAAGCAGTGCTGGTGTGGAATAGCTCTGCACTGGTGGGGGCCACACACGCTGGGTGGGCTGAGCCATACTCAACATCTTCATCAATGACCTTGATGAGGGGATAGTGGCCACCCTTAGCAAGTTTGCTGATGATATGAAGCTGGAAGGATTGGCTGACACTCCTGAACGCTGTGCTGCCATTCAGCAAGACCTGGACAGGCTGGAGAGCTGGGCAATAAGAAAACAGATGAGGTTTAATAAAAGCAAGTGTAGAGTCTTGCATCTAGAGAGGAATAATTGCATGCACCAGTACAGGTTGGGGGTTGACCTGATGGAGGGGAGCTCTGCAGAGAGGGATCTGAGTGTCCTGGTGAGCAACAGGATGGCCATGAGCCAGCAGTGTGCCCTGTGGCCAAAAAGGCCAATGGCATTCTGGGGTGCATTAAAAAGAGTGTGTCCAGCAGGTCAAGGGAGGTGATCCTCCCCCTCTACTCTGCCCTGGTAAGACCTCATCTGGAGTACTGCGTTCAGTTCTGGGCTCCCCAGTACAAAAAAGACAGGGATCTCTCGGAAAGAGTCCAGCAGAGGGCCACAAAGATGGTGAAGGGCCTGGAGCATCTCTCCTATGGAGAAAGGCTGAGTGAACTGGGTCTGTTCAGCCTTGAGAAAAGAAGACTGAGAGGGGACCTGATCCAGGTCTATAAATGTCTAAGGTGTGGGGGGAAGAGCGGCAAGACTGTTTTCAGCAGTGTGTGGAGACAAGATAAGGGGAAACGACCAGAAACTGCAGCATAGGAAGTTCCGCACAAATGTGCACAAGAACTTCTTTACAGTGAGGTGACGGAGCACTGGAACAGGCTGCCCAGGGAGGTGGTGGAGTCTCCTTCTCTGGAGATGTTCAAGACCTGCCTGGATGCCTACCTGTGCAACCTGCTGTAGGGAACCTGCTTTGGCAGGGGGGTTGGACTCGATGACCTCTGGTTGTCCCTTCCAACCCTTACGATTCCCTGATTCTGTGAAATGAGCCATCTGATGATAACAGCTTTTGGTTACCACCAAGTGCAAGTTTTTCCCTTCCTTTAAAAATCTCACTAATCATTCAATTCTTCCACTTTTTCTTTGGCTCTAATTATGGTATGGGAAAGATGGCACATTCTTTGAAAAAGTCATGGTAGCCAACTTGTTGAAGAGAATGAGTATCTACCAAAGAAATATAATCATCATAATATCATATCATAATCACAATCCAACCCGATTAGGTTGGAACAGGTTGGCCAGAGAGGTTATAGAGTGTCCCTGTTGGAGATCTTCAAAAAATTTCTGGATATGTCCTGGTCAGCCTGCTCTAAGTGCCTCTGCTCGAGTGTGGGGTTGGACATGACCTCCTGAGGTCCTTTCCATCTTCAAGCGCTCTGATTCTATATTCTGTGGTATTTAGACAACAGTGCAGAGAACTGAGTTGAACACAGAGATCCCCTGAAGAGTAGCATTTGTCAGCAACCAGACCTGGTGCTATGGGTGGATGAGCAGCAGGGATGAGCCAGCCCTTCTCCCACTCTCCTCCCTCCCACCACCAAGCTGGCAATGACTGTGGTCTGCGTGTTCACATTCTGACCATGGAAATGTTCACACGGCTGCATACTGTGTGGCCACTTTCCTACAACACTCAAGAATATAAAAATTAGCAAACTGGATCAGAACCAGCCCTTGTAGACCACAGTCACAGCTGCAGTTTGAGTGCTGAGTTGGAGCCCCATGTAGAACAGGGCAACCACAGAGTGAGCCTCCTCAGTATCCTCCCTGTTTATAACAGTTAGCATTTTAGGGAAGTTCACAGAAGGAAGCTCAGCTTGGAGCTCTGGGCTTGTCACTCACAGATGGATCCTCTGCAATAGTTTCATTACAAATCACAGCTGACTGTTGCACAGCTAGCTGCAATTTCGGTTATATCCAGTGACAGTAAATTTCAAAGATCACTTTAAAATGGCAAGAAAAAAAGACATACTTGTGATTGTTTTAAATTGACTGCTGGATGTTTACCTCAAATGCCCCCAGTTCTATTGTGACATGTCGTGTTTAATCATCCTTTTTCCATTTTTCTTCCATAAACCATTCCTAATTTCATATTCTAAAAGAGAGTCGCCACGTTTCTAAACTACAGAATCCTAGCTACATCAGAATCCCTGTTACACTGTTCCAGACTTCTGAGCCTCATCATACATGCCTTATTCATTGCAGTTCCACTATACACTGTCTGAGATGAGGTACCCAGACCTGTGTATGGCATTTAAGAAGTAGGAGTACTTGTAGATCTGCCCTTAAACTCACCATGATTGCCACCTTCAACCAAAAAGCATGAGGCTTACTTGGAAGACAAAATATGGCTGCAGACAAAGCTCTCCACTGTCATATTTAGACTAGAGCAGGCATTTTGCTAATTGAGTTGTAGGAGAAATACACAGCTGTCACAATTAACCCCTGTGCAATAGTGGGTAGCTCTGACCTCCTGGCTGAGATGGGAAGGCACATGGAGGAAAAAGATGCCAAAGATTTGAAGAAAAAGTCTATTTTTCTGTTCGCCTTCACACTGAAAAACAAGTGTGCTCTTGGTTTTACTTGCTTTAATAAGTAAATGTGTTTTCTGTGAGAAATGGCTTCAAATTACAGTGAGAATTTGATCGTATGAAGACATCTTATTCACTTTATTTGTTCAGAGTGCTTTGCAAAGTTGGTGGAGCCCATGTTCTTGACCTAATCAGCCTATCGTTAACCAAGTTTAACCCTTCACCCCAGTAAAAAAGAAAGAGTAATGTAAATATTTCTTAGCCTCATTTCCCATGTTCCCACTGTTATTATTTGAGTGTCACATGGGCTCTTTGCATATATTTAAAGCACATATGTTGAGAGGAGCCCTTTGACTGCCCTTTTTGTTATTTCAATGTCCAGGAATGAAACACACTGCTTATATGTCTCCAGGCTTTGCACTTGTTCGTGCTCTGTGTGTACCGTTTATAAGCTGTATTTATAAAATGGGATGACCTCAGACACCTAGCTTTCAAGACCCAGGTCCAGATGTTGACACAAATCTTTCAGTCTGAAGCTCATTGCTTTGTATCACCGATGGGTTTTGTTTTATTTTTTTTTGTTGTTTTCCCTTGCTGGTTAGAAAAACAGTTAATTGAAATTAAAGATCCTGCATATCCAGCTTTTTCTCTCACAGATTCTTTAAAACTCCCTTAAAGGCCATAATGTCATCCTTATTTATTTAATTTTTCACAATATGTTCTAAGTAGTTGCGGTTTCTCATCGCTGCAGAAGACAGGCAGAACTCTACTAGTTCAAGAGGTCAGATCCTGCCTAAAAACAGTCATGCTATACATTTGGAGTTGGGCCTGAAAGCACCTCTATTGCCCAGATGGAGCAAATGGCAGTGCCTAGTGGATGTAGGTTTTATAAAATATTTGATATTTGCAAAGTCCAAATTTCACAATATCCCAGAGTTGCTCTCCGCTCCCCCCAAAATAGGGAAATGTTACTATTTGTGAAGTTTCCATGGAAATAAGTAGGAGGCATTACTTTCATAGAATTATAGAATCGTTAAAGCTGGAAAAGACAACTAGGATCATCTTGTCCAACTGGAGACACCTACATAATTATATTACATGATATTTTCTCTTAGCTTAGGATGAATTAGAAATCAGAAATGTCTGATTCTTGCTAACATACTACCATTACTTTCTCTTCTCTGCTCTTAAAGCTCTAAGCAGGAATGAAACATTCTCTGCCTCTTTCTTATCACATCCTTTTACTTGAATCATTATTATTTTTTTTTTTTCTCCTGTGAATAATTTTTTCCTTGTATAACTTTTGGTTCTCCAGTTGTGAAGTAAACCCAGAATACCCCGAGGGAAGGCTTTAATAAAACAAGAGAATTCAAGGTAGGTCATGCTGGTAGGAAGTCTTGAGCTAGTTTTGGGATGCATGAGCCTGTACAGAAGCGGAAGCTGGGAGAAGAAAGCATCTTGCAAGGCAGAATATTTAGGAGAAGGTGGTAAAAGGTCAATCCCTGAGTGCACAGCTCAGTGCTTGCCACAAGTGCAACATCTTTGTCTATCATCCCCTTTAATTTCCCTCCTTTGGCCCCAACACTCAATACATGCTCTTTGCATGTGTTGTGATTAACAAGCAGTTTCCAGATAGAGTATAAATAGACAGGAAAGGTATCAGGACATATCAGTGCTGGATTTCAGACAAAATATACTTTGAAGAAGGAGTTAGTGGAAATAAGAAACAAATGCTTGTGTGAAGCAATGGCCACAGTCATGAAATGAAGAAATCAAAGGTAAAGATTTTTAATTGACTTTGTCTTGGTTTTGTGCTTACTCTCAACACACTAGATGACAATGCGTAAGTGAAACTTCAGCAAAGAATAATTCCCAAAACACAGAAACAATGGATAACAGAGTTGGGTGATAGCCTGCTCCAAGCAGATGGCTGCCTAAGGAAATAGGGATTTGTACCACACACGGGAATTAGTGACCAGGTCACCTGAGTTGCATGTTTCCAACCTGGAGGAGTGACTGGTGAAAGAAAAGGTTCTAAGCCATAGATAAATGCTGCAAAATTGTAAGGGCCATCAAACTGTCCTGGGGGAAAAAAAAAAAAAAGTATTAATAATATCAGGGTAGAGCAGATATGTAGCTCTATTCTGAAAGAACCAGCAAGGATATAGGCCAAGACTGTAGTACCATAGCTCCAGGATATTTAATGCAAGGGGCAACACAAAAGCTGAAAACCAATTCCTAGCCATTAAGTAAGAGTGAAAGGGCTGGAGAAACATGTCACTTCTTATTTTAATACAGCAGGTATAGCAGAAAAAAGGAAAAAGGACAAACCACCAGAGAGAAGGCAGTTTGCAGTGCTGGCCACAGAAGAAAGTGAAATGATTGTTGGTGAAGCCAAGCACGTGGGGTATTGCTGAAGAGCAGGGTGAGATGGAGAAAGGGGACCAAAACTCCAAAAATCCTAGAGCTCAGCCAGAGCTGCCATCACCTGAGCTTGGAGCACCCCCACACCTGCACCAGGAGGGAAGTCTAGGCAGGGTCCGCGTGGTTCTCCAGGGAAGAGGTCCAGGGGGAGAACAACCTCTGAAGGCTGAGGTGTGTGCTGCTCTGCAGGGTGCAACTCTGACTGCCAAGCTGCAGGCCTTTTGTTTTGGTGAGACAGTCCAAAAGGACGCGCATCATTCATCCTCTAATCCCAGCATAGGAAGACTCTGCCTGACACTGTAAGAAAGCCGCCAGGTAAGCACAGCATCCACGCTGTCCCAGTGCGGCTGAGCTGAATATTGAGAATTATTAATGGCTGAGGAAACGCTCCCTAGTAGTGCACGGAGCATTTGCCACACTGCCCTCGGGAAGTCCTGGCTTCCTGAGCCAGATGAGCCATCAGCCTCCTACCAGCACTGGCTGCAGCTGCTGGCAGGAGCTTGGCAGGGAGTGCCCGGTGCTCATCCAGGCTTGGAGGTGCTGCAGTGAGAGCTGAGCTGGCACCAGAGTCTCCCCAGCACAGTGAGCATGTTACAGACAGAGCGGTACGCCAGAGAAAGCCATCGGGATCGTGTGGCTGCACTCTGCCACCTCAGCACAAAGGTCAGGAGAATATTAGTGCGAAACAGGTTTAGTTCAGTGCTAATCTCCTCCGTTTGACACCTGTTGATTTCTGAAGAACTCTGAGTGACAAGTCCAACCAAAAGACATCTGGCCATTTGTACAGACAGACAGCTGCTGTCTTTCCTCGCTCTGGGGAGCCCAGGAACAGGCACCCCGATGGCTTCCCTGGTGAAATGCCAGCCCCAGTTCTGCAGGACAGCCAGGGCTCCTGGCATCCTCACGAGGACACCTGGCAGAAAACAGGGCAGAATCCTGCAGCCCTGGGCAGCTGCTGGCAGAGCACGGCCGTCCCCGAGAACAGAGCAAGGCTGAGAGAAGAGTTTCCACCCCCTATTTCCATTGGATCTTTTAGTTCAGCCTTGGGCATGGAGCAGATGGGCAGAGTCACAGTAAAGATCCCTGAGAAGTCCTGATGACACATTAAATCGCACAAGCAACTACGTGGTTATTTTTAGTACTTTTGTAGAACATAAAGTTGTGCCACGGCAGCAACATCCAAAGTGCATTTCTCTGAGGCAAACAAGCAGTATTTAACACATGCTGGCAATGTGTTGGGATGCCCAGGCATCTAACGGAGCACTGAAAACTTGGGGTGCTGCAGAGAGTAAGGCAGCTCATGGCCAACTGCAAGAGGGTGCTGCCAAAGAAGCTCTTGCTGCTGCTTGGTAGGAGGCCATCTGTAGCCAGGGACAGCAGCCAAAGCTATGGTCCCAGCAGACTGTGACAGGGGATGGACATGCCATTAAGCCAGGGAGTAGCTCTGATGCCAGAATGGGATGCTCACTGCAAAGTGTGCAAGCATCAAGTGATCAGTCCAAGAAAAAAAAAGCTTTAAAAAATGGCCAGGATGGACTCACTCAATTTTAAAGACATGAACTATATGGTAATAGCAAATTGGTAATTCTCTTTCTAAAAAAAATAACTGGCTAAGTGAAGGGCATTCAAGCAAGAACTGAGATCATGGAGCATGAGGTACTTTTTCAAAGCCTGACATGCTATTTTCAGACAATAGGTTGCAATGCAGTGCAGTAAAATTCCAATATTTCACTATCAGGGGAATCTGAGCACAAGACGTTTTCCCCTGGGTACCCCCCAACAAGTGAAAGACAGCAATGACAGCAAAGAGCCAGGAGCAAGAACTGCATAGACAAGAGAGATGTCTACTTGAAAAAACTGTGCTCCTGCAGCAGCCCTCCTGGGGACTAGACAGCAGTTCAGCAAGAGACCCACGAGTGAGAAAATCAAGACTCCAGGGGAAGCTGACAGGCTGTAAGTAGGCAGAGGCAGGACAAGGCAGGGACAGACCTGCAAACTTGCCGCAATAAATGGAGCCAAGGATATGAAGCCACCAGAAAACTGTGACCAAGGGGAAGACCAAGGCAAAAGGCATCAGTGGGATCTGCAGCAGGCCATGGGGCTTTGCAGACTCAGGGCAGCAGTGGGGACAAAACTGAAAACAGGTCAGCGGAAGGCCACCAGTAAGTATAGAGGACACAGTAATATTTCAGAAATTTGATTTGACACCAGAGTGGTGGGGGAATGAGGTGTCCCAGGAAGCCAGGAAGCAGCGAGGCATCAGCTAGCAGCATCCAAGCAGCCAGAGGCTTGTAAAGCTCCATCAGTAGCAATAACACAAACAAGATGTGGAAGACGGATTGAAGGGGGGTGCACTTGAAAGGCAGTGAGGCTGGAGGTACTGTGGGGCGGCAGCAATAAAAGTCAGTGCCTGGCCCAGGCTGTGCAGGAGGAACTCCGTGCTCAGCAAGAGCTGCCATCATGGCATCAATAAACAGCTAAGAAGAGATTAATGACCTTCACCAGTCTTGGAAGAAGCATGCATGGCCACAGTGAGGGGCTTAGAGGGGGTACCAGCATCTGCATCTGCATTTGCTTGGCTCAAATGGCTGCAACAGTTCAAGTTTTACAAGTGCGGAGTCCTTTCATGTTGTTGTCCAGCACCCAGAACATGAAACACTTGAGGTGAAATCCTGCCCCCTCTAATGTTAATGGGAATTTTACCTCGAGTCTGGTTTCTCTCTGCTCACACTATCTGGTATAAGGAAAGACAGATCCCACCTTAAGAGAGAGGGGGAAAATAAAAAGGACACAAAGAAAAGCATTAGAGCAAAAGCATGAGCACGTGCTGGGGTGGGGGACAGGGTTGGTGTCCCTTGCTGTCAGGGACAGCGGCACACCATGAGCTCACTGAGCTGAGTGCAGAGAGCAGGGCTGGGAGGGCAGGAGAGCTGTTAGCAGAGGGGGAAGGAAAAGAGGGGTAAACTGGCAGGGGAAGAAAAGAACAAGCTCAAAAGGTCCCAAAATGCAAAGAGGGGGCAAGCCCATGGGCAAGAGAGCAGGCAGGAGCCAGTCACTGAAACAGCATCATAGCAGCACTGGCAAAGGCATAATAGAGTTGGGAGGTGCACAGAGGTGGCTTTCCCACAGTGCCTCATGGTGCCTCGGCTTGCTGCTGAATCAGCAAGGCAAAACCTTTCTCTGTATGGGCTGAGAGGCAGGGGTTTAACTTCGGGGCTTTGCAAACTGATCAGTGCACATGTTTATTTCTTTCCACTCATTATAGGAGTCAAGCAACACTGGGGTTAGGTCTGTGCTTTCCAGCAGGAGACCTGAATCCTGTGGGTTAACAAAAGAAAGTGGTACAAGCAAGGAGATAGGACAGTGATGTTCAAACATTAATACATTACCTGGAAATTACCTGGAAATTACATGAGATGCCGCCAGAGGCAAAATAGTAGCTGCATGCTTCTAATAATTCCTGATTTGTTTAACTTGAGAAAATAGTTTTCATTATATCTTTTGAAGGGAGACTATAGAAGACATGAAGAAAGACCTTGCCGAAAAGGTCCTTTCCTTTAGTTGAAAGGTACGGTTGTTGTACATACAATTCCTGATTGTGATAGTGCTACAAGAAAATCAGAGAGAAAGGAAATTCCCACTGCAGAGCTGCCAGTAACAGGTGACAGCAGTGCTGACAAATGTAGAAGAAGAACGAGGGAAAGAAGTCTGTGGGCAGACCTGCCTAGGATTTTCTTTTCCTTTGGTTTCAATGTCTTCTAATGGGAAATGCTCTCTTAACTGTATTGAAGTTTCCCCATTTTCATTTCCTTGATGAGTGCATGTCTGAGGCTTATTGCTTGCCTGAGAGTCTCTTGCCAAGTTCCTTTTGCAGGTGAAATGGAAGCAAATTACCTGGAGTTACCAGCACCTTCTCCCCAGACACAGCAGCGGCGCCAAGGCCCCGTCCCACCACCTGCAGCACCAGTGCTGTGGCAAGGTCTGGTCTGGGCCCACTGCACCCCACCACGGAGTCCTGGCTGTGGGAGCGGGCAGGCAGGGAAGAAGTAAAAACCTTTCAGTTCTCTCTCTTGTTCATACGAAAAGCCCTGGCAGTGGTCTAGAAGGGAAGATGTATGAGGAGCAGCTGAGGGCCCTGGGTTTCCTCAGCCCAGAGCAGAGGAGCTGAGGGGAGCTGAAACGTGGCTGCGGCTGATGTGTGGGATGTGAGGCCACAGTGCTGGTGTGGGCTCAGCTGGCAGCCCCAGCCCAGGGCCTCTGTTGCTGCCCATCTGCCTGCCTGTGTCTGCGCAGCATCTGCTCATCCTCGGCACAATCATGAAGAGTTGTTCCCGGATTGTCAGGCTGTTGTGAGGCTTAATTACTTAGCGTTTATGGAGGACCTCGTTCATTAGAGGAGCTTGAGCTACGTAAGTGCATATTATCGTTTAGGATACTTCAGGATGAAAGGCACTTAAGTGCTTGACAAACTGAGAAAGCAAATGTATACAGGAATCACACTGTTTGCCTCTGAAATGAAGCATCTGGGCTGAGACATAACAACTGTTCCCAAGCGTGCTGCAGTGAGGCGAGAAGACCTGTGCCTTGTGCTTCTTCCCCTGAAGTAGCCAAAAATATGCTCTGCAGGCTGCACAACAGCATGGCTGTGAACCTGCAGCTCTTCAATAAGCAATGAGCTTGCTGCTCCCGGCCTGTCTCTGGCAGCCCGCACCTGTGTGGGGAGCGAGAGGAGCTCATGGGGAGGCAACCAGGGGACAGACAAAGTGCCTGGTGGTCCGAGCCCTGCTCTTAGGCTGCTCTGAGGATTTGCCTCACATTTTGTATCCAGATCCCACAGCAAATGCTTGTGCATCTCACCTCTAACAGGGGCAGCAAAGGGAGTCCGTATTACATTTCAGTGTAGGAAGGATTCACAAAACCACCCTTTTTATGGCTGCGAGATGAAATACATACCAGCATATGATTTAGCTCCCCTCCAACAGGCCTGTAGCCTTCAGAGGTATTAGCTGTGTGTCTTCAGCAAGGAGTGCTCTGTTTTTCTGTGATAAATCTGTGCTGCACCATGCCTCCCACGTGCAGAAGTACTCGATTTCTGCAGCAAGTGGAGATAGCAATGAAGAGACCTGGAAGGAAACCAGAAAGTAGATTTTTGGTACTGCAGACCATTAGAACACATGCTTGGAGTGAGAGCAAAGTGTATTAGAGTTTCCTCACAAGTTACATCCTTGGTTTTGATTTGCTCGAGCTAGGAGTCTTTAATAATACTTTGCAAGCTTCTAAACAACGTAGAATTAGTATGCACTATTCCATTTCATTTTTCCATTAAGTTTCTTAAGTTGTGTTAGGTTCTTTTGATATAAAAACACTGAGAGAATAATACTGGACTATGTTTTGAAGCCTTTTAAGGAAAAAAAAAAAAGCTGGAAGAAGAGTTTTTAGTTATGTTGCGAGTTTATTTCTTGCAAAATAATATCAAGTCTTCTCCTGGTTCCTGCCTTGCACAGGAGGCCTCTGGCCTTTGGCTCTCGTGTCTCCCAGTTTTATCACCCCTTGTGGCTTCTGCTGCCCCTGACACACTCTGGCCAGCCACTGCTCTTATCTCCCTCTGTAGGGACAGCATGAAGGGGCTCTGTTTCTTCTTTGTGTTTGCAGGGGTCAGGGCCGTTAGCTATCTGCAGGGCCATATGTTAGAAGACAGCACTTATCAGCAGGTCACCTTGCAGCTCAGCAGAAATTCAGCCTAAGACAATAGTTGACATTTGCTGGCACCTGTAGTCTACTTACGTTCATCTGTCTCAAGAGAGATGCTCTTGAGAGTATGGGCAGTCTTAGAACTTTCTGAGTCCTGGTGCTGCTAGACGTTTCCACCTCAAGTGACTTCCAAGCATTTTGCTTCCTGCACCTCTAAATGTAAAGCTCTTTCTACTCACACTGCTGTATTAGGACTGAAAGAGTTGGTCTTTGCTGACAAACTCAGCTGTTCTGGTACAGACATGACAATATATATTATAGCAAGAAATCAATATTACTGAGTATCACTTTGATGTGAATTTAATGTTGCAGGAAAGATAAACCAACCTAATGCCATGTTGTATAAGAGCAGACATTTTATAACAAAGAGTGCAGTACAGGGAGGCAGAATATTATCTAACTTGTGCAAGCATTTGGCTGTCTTCTGTATTTTACTCACATTTTCTTATTAAAAAATAAGTGATTTTGAGGGTCTGTTAGATGCAATTAGTACCTTGTGCTCCTTGGGGCTGAGGTTGTGGTTGTGCTCTCCCAGCAATGCCCTACACAGGCAGGGACCAGATCTGCAGATGACTGAGCTGCCTCCAGCATCACTGACAGAGTCTGATTCAGCAGACCTGGCGGAAAAAGTTAAATTTAATGGTGTAGGATTTCTCACAACCCAAGGCTGAGGATTTCGAGAACTTCAACGTCATGCAGAACAGCTCCCGAACATGTAAAATGTAAATGTAAAATGTAAAATGTGAACAGGAGGGAAACATGATGCTCTTCTCATACATGTAGACTTCAGCAAGAAGGTGCTCATGAACAAAGAAGAAAGTGAAAGAAGGAAAAGTGGACCAAAAGCAAAACCTGAACGAGATAATAAGGCCACATCCAATTTATAATTAGTACACGATGTCGTATTGAGCCCCTAAAGCGCTACGAAGTCCTGGAAGGCTGAGAGCATACAGCTGAAGGCACAGGCTGAGTGGACTTGTTAGCACTGCTGACACAGAAAGATATCTAACTCAGCCTTTAAATGTTGACTATTTTGAAGGGAGATATGAGAAGCAAACTTTATCTAATGCAGAGCTCAATCTGCTGTGCCAGCTTCAAAAGAACAGCTGCTGTGAGCGCGCTTCCCAAGGGCTGATTAAACATTGGAAGGAAATTTCCAGAGTGAAAATTTACACTGGTTAGAAGTATCTTTAAAAATAAAACACGGCCTAAGTTTAACAGAATGTTTGTGCACCAGCTGTTTCTGGAAACAGTCGCTCCAATGCAGAAAATATTTCTTAGTAATATTTTCAATGCCGTGCTGTTGCATGAGAACAGGAGAGGGATATTAAGTAGGCAGAAAGTCAAAATGAAGGAGGTGCTTTCACTACCCAAATTCACTGATACACATGAGGGGAAAAAAAAAAAAAATGCCAAAAAATGGGTAATGAGCAAATGAAATGAATGAAGTGTTCGAAAAATCATTTATGTGGTAATAGAAGTAGTGTTATTTCATGCTTGACATAGCAGTAAGGAAAGACGAAGATGGGGGACGGGGAATATAAAAGCCATTCTCCATCCCTCAGGGAAAACAGAGAAATCTAGAAATGGCAACGGGGTGGGGTCTGCAATAGAGGGCAGGGAACTGTGATGAGGGGAGGGGAGGGATGGGGATGCAGAGCCCCCTGAAGCACTGGCACAGAGTGCCCAGAGAGGTGGTGGATGAATCGTCCCTGGAAACACCCAAGGTCAGGCTGGATGGGACTCTGAGCACCTGGTCTGGTGTAGGTGTCCCTGTTCAATGGGTTCGGCCAGCTGGCCCTTAAAGATCCCTCCAACTCAAAGGATTCTATGCCTCAATGATTCTTTCTCCCCTTTAGCATGGCTGAGACCCATGGGGGAAATTCCAACCTCATGTACAAGTTGCATCCTTTCTGTGTTTCCTTCAGCACACCCTCATGCACTTTATCTTACATAGATTTAAACATGTGCACATCTTTTACATATCAGGAAGGTGAAAGATGACACAAGCTGAAACAACCACTAAATCACAGCAATTCATCCTCCTTTTTATAGGAGAGCCCAAGAAGTAAGCCTGTTCCTGCCCAGTATTTCCCCAGGTAGTGCTGGTACACGTGTTCCTTTGCACCTCTCCTCAGCATAACTAGGGCTGATAGCTCTGAAAAGTAATAAAAAAAGACACTTCCCTTAGGAAAAGGATTTTTAACCTTTACTGCAAAATCTTCTCCAGTGTATAAAACCCAATTTGTCTACACAGTGAAAATAGGAACTGGAAACAAGCTTCATTTTAATGTTAGTCCTTTTTCTTGCAGATCAGGGAAGTTTCCCTTCCTATCAGAAGGGCAGCGCTTGTCAGCTCATCGACAGTGCGACTCGAGGAAGGCAGACCTTTCTGCTTACACACTGATTATAAAAAGAGGAAGGAGACCGGGGAGGAAGTGCAGCTATTTGTCAGCCCGTGCTTATGGGCAGGCCACACTCTGTCCTGCAGCTCCCTTCTGCACTAAGGTGGAAGTGCATTAGCAGCTGTTGTGGCAGGTTGGAGCTGCCTGGAGGTGGCCAGCAGAGCCCCATCCTCAGGTACACAGAAAGAGGCACAAATGGAAACAGCTGCAAAGTTTGAGGATGAGTGGCCTACAAACCTCCTAGGTTTGTAGGGCTGAAAAATGGTGTGGGGATTTCTGGGCAGCTGGGACGAGCTCCAGAAACACAGTGGAAAGCCGTGCTGGGGCCTCCCCAACACTTCTGAGAAGTCTCACATCTCATAAGGCAATGACAGTGATGAAGGAGTTTGTATTGGTGGTAGAAATTACTCCGTTGGGGAAACACTGGGAATTTTCCTGTGGAGAGAATTTTTCCTTTTGGGGAGAAAAAATAGGGCTGCTGTTAGATCCCTAAGTATCAAACTCATCCTTTTAGTTTTGTTATGAAATGAAAAATCTCTCAGACCCTTTATCTTCAGTAGAAGGGCACTGGGAGTATTTCCCATGCAGCAAGCACCTGCAGCATCCTGGGTGATGAAGTTCATCCACTGCACATTGTGCCCTTTCACAGCTGAGCAAAAAGCTGTGCACTCCATTCTTTGCCCACTTATTTTGAGCGTGAATAAAAAGTAACTTCATTAAAGCCGGTGAATTACACTGATAACAATTACCAGTGTGGGAGGAGAATGAGGTCACTGGATCCACTCCAGGGTTTCATCACACTGGTTTGCAGTCTGTTTTCTTACTTGATCCCTTTTTTGTTATTTTGTCAAGTCAGACTGAAAGAGATTAAATCCCAGCTCCAATAATTGTTCAATAGTTTAAGGTCTATAAAATATTTATGCACTCAGCAGTTTGCTTCTGCATAATAACTGTAAAAGATTGATAATGTTCCATATCTGAGCTTTTTGACTGATGGTGCTAACTTTTACCGTGCCCTTATTTACCGCCCTAATGCTGTCTTTGGCTGTATCCAGCCCTGCAAAGCTTGTCACACTCAGAGGTACAAAGTGTGATGAAGAAAGGGAGGATGAGGAGAGTGCAGCAGCAGGAAACGCTCCTTGCCACTCCCATTTTGGTCACCAGTAAGCCGGGTTCGCAGGAACGGCCGGACCCGAAGCACCATGAGCATTGGGTGGGAGGTGATCCACCTGCTGCTGGGGACAGCTGCCAGCTCGGGAAAGCAGGCGTGAGATCTTCCTTTTTCCTGACAAACCACCTGCCCACAGCTTTACAGCACCCTGGGTCTCCTTTCACGTCCGGGAACAAATCTGCATTACACACAAGTACAAAACACGGTTGGGAAAACAAGAGAACCCCTATTTAAGGGAAGCAAAACAAAGACAGGCTCAGCAATCTGCTGTGGTCTGCCTGGCAGCATCCAGATCACTTTTCCTTCTCTGCTCTGTGCAGGGATAGAAGCAAGACTGCAGCACTTAAGGCCTTGGCACCGTCATCTCGGTGAGGATTTGGAGGCACTCCAGGAGGCCCAAGGAACCCACACCCTGTGCCAAGAACTTGAGGCTGGGAGTGCATGGAGCTGCTCAGGAGTCTGGATGATTTAAGGTAGATAACAGCCATTTGAAAATGCCTATTGCCTGGCTACCCCTCCAGACTGCAAAAAAGTCTGTGGAAGACTCCAAGGTCCCAGCGGCTGGAGCAATGCAGTTTCTTCCCTGTAGGAAACGCTTCCAGTTTCTGATATCTGCAAAATGACAAAGAAAAAAACTCAAAGGAAAATCTGCTGTGGTATTTGATCCCATCAGTTAAGGACTGTGAAGGCTCTTCACTCACATTGTTTGTTTTGATAAATTCATTTTACTGGTTATTTCCCAATTGTCCCAGTTCCATGTTGGGATAATGATGACATTAATAATGGACAGAATATCTTTGACTCATTTCCAGAAGCAAAGAACATAAAGCTCAGGACTCACACAGTATCATGTCTCATTTGTCACAGTGGCTTCATGGTGATGGGAGGGTTGTTTGGATAAGGTTCAAGACTGACGGAAAGTATTTAATCTCAAGTGGCTACTAGAAAAACCACTGTCCTTGAGCTATTTGCCACGCTGACTGCTGTCTTGGGTTGCTTTCTACACATTCGTTTTATAAAGTAGATAAAATATAAAGAGTTATAAAGAGTTTTTTAAGAGTGCAAATGTAGAGCAGCATCTTTCTAGTGGATCCTATGGGAAAACAACTACATTTACACATGCATTCTTCAAGCAGTAAGTTAGTTCCCCAGTAAGTTAGTTAGTAAGTTGGAACAACATTGTATCGTATAAAAATCTATAGGAAAGTCTTCAGGATTGGAAGAGGCAATACTTTGCATGTGAAACTGGAACTCCAGACATGAGAGGGTTCGGCCTGCAAATCATGGAGGGTAGTATCTTAATTTCCCCAGACTTGTGAGAAAAGTAACACAGGTTTGCTGTCTTTCTTTACTTTCTGCCTTGTTGTAATACATTCTGCTGATGCAGATGATGAGAAGTTCATGTCTGATGTCTGCCCATTTAATTAAGTTGGTTTTTAATGAAACTCTTATGAAAACCCATAATGAAGAAACATGTTGGTGTCAGTATTCCACCAATAATTGACAGAGAAACTATAAGGACTGCTCAAAACCACCCCATATCCATGCAGTGTTGATATTTGAAGACAGAAGCAGCAAGGTTACAAAAGCAAAGATTTGGACATGGTGAGAGCTACAACATCAAGGAGGTAGCATTCACATGCAGGCAGAAGACCTTAATGTTTGGATATGCCTGCTTAGTCCATGGCATTTGGCATTGGCTCTCCTGCCTCCCAGGTAAATCCTGGATTGCTGATCCCCTGAAATATTCCACTGAGGGCTTTAACTGCGAGATAAAATGGTCTTCTTCAGATTCAAAGTATGGTGTTACACAGTTACAATGGCTGGCAGCACTAACACTGGTACTGTCAGTGCACACAAATCCACACCACTGTGTAGCAGTGGGAAGAGCTCTGTGTCTCAGCACAAATGGATTTGGGGATATTTGCTCTCTGGGATGTTATCAGCTACAGTGAGGGAGAGCTCTCTAAAGAGCCTGCCAGTCTCCTACTGCAAGCTCCATATCCATCTCCTCTCAGTGCAGTGCTCGTGGCCAGAGCCCAGAAAGTTAGAAGCTCTCCCTGCCTGTTTCTAGTCCAACATTTTTACAGTTCTAGATATCTTCTAAACTCTCAGTTATTGCCCTGTAATTTTCTTTGCCAGCAACATTGCCATGCAGTTCCCTATCAAAAATGGGAAAACACGTGATGCTTGTAAGCCATGGTTATGAACAGGCCATTTATAAATGTTATGTGAAATATATATATGTATATATCATGTTATTTCATTAACAACCTCCTTATTAAATTCAAAACTGGAGAATCATATCCTAAGTAAGAGCATCTCTTGCAGATTTTGTGGATAAATAAAAACAGTGTTCAAGATAATAGTAACATTTACTGAAAAAATACCAGCCTTTAGAGAATCACTTCACTGATTTCAGGATTAGCATTTGGACAAGCTGCTGATGTTCAGAAAATCCCTCTTCAGAAAGATGAGACTTTGTGTCGGTGGGGAACGTGCTCCACTCCTACTAGAACAAGGCAAACATATGTTCACTCACAGCAATGGCTGAACCCGCTTCAGAGAGGTTTGCTGCAAAGACTCCCATGACTCTCAGTAGATTGTGCTTTTCAAATCCTACCAGACCCTTCTAACAGCTTTACTTTCAGCAGCAGCTTCTCAAAGGTTTCATAAAACATTTGAAGATAAAGCAGCTATTTTCTGAAGGAGATCTGTGCAGTAGCAGCATTGCTGGATTCTGGAAATTCTCCCAGAAGGGTGGCTAAAGTGAAGAGTATCATCATCTCTGTATGTAGCCTGTACAGCCAAGAGAGTGTTACCTGAAACCCAAGGGAAAAATACATGCTGTTCCCCCAAACCTGATTATCTTTGAACACAAACCAGACACTTACTGCATTAAGAAATGCCTGTAACTGCAACTAAAAAGCATACCTCTGGTTTAAACAGTCCTTGAAAGGAAGTTGAGGAGATTTCAGTTCTTCCAAGGGAGATGGAATCCTGGAAAGTGCAAAAGGTTATGGGGCTCAGTGATGTGCTACAGTGCCATACAAAAATGAACAAATGAATGCAGAAATAAAAATGCGGCTCCAGTTCAGGCAGTACCTTAAAACAAGGTGTTTGGAACTAAGAAAATGATCAAGAATCAGCTCTAGCTTACTCATACATATGGGGAGTGTGTGAGAGGGCAAGGTGCTCAGAAAACTGTAGCTGCTGCTGACCAAGGCAATGATTAGAGCCCAGCTCAGAGCTTCAGTCCAGTAGGCTCTGCCTAGACATAGCCCAGAGGGAGGAGCCCTCTTCTGATGCTCAGCACCCAGCTGGACAGAGAATGAAAATCATGTGGCTGTGGTGCCCTCCAAAGCACCTGCTTTGCCTGCTGTTATAGCAGTTGGAGGACCCTGCAGGGAGGAAAATCTGGTTTCTGTTTTTGTGCAAAGAGGTTCTTGCCATTCCCTCCTGGACATCCTCTCCTGCTTTGAAGTGTACCCCGTTACCTAACTTGGGCTGACAAGTTCTGGAGAACATCAGGGAGGTTATGGAGTAGAAGTAGTCAGCAGAGAAGGCACTGAGGGGCACACCTACTTAATCCAGATGTAGTTGGCCAAGCCTGCAGCTGCTGAGGTCTTCAAGTGTGCTACCAGTATGATAAGCAAGAAATGAAACCAACAGTTTGCTACTCCTCACATTTCCCCAGAGCTATGTGGCCAAGTGCCTGAGCAATCAGAAGTAAAACAAAGTTGAAAAAAACACCTAACACTCTGGCAGAATATTATTTTCTTATTATTATTTTTTTTTTTAATGAGATTTTCTATAAGCTCTGTTGAACAGAAGAGCAGGAAAGCACTGTCAATTTTCTCCAGGGCCCTTCCCACCACTGGAAGTCAGTCCCACCTGAGTTTTGTGTCCTTCCACCCTTCAAAGAGCACCTACATTCCTGCTAATATAGCCTACCACTAGTTGACAGAGCATCCCAACATGCTCTGAAATTTTAACTGACATCTCACATGTCCATTAATCCCTGGATAAATCAAATAAATTAATGGTGAAATGACATCCTGTGCCACAAGTGGATGGGTTTGTAGGGCTTAACTCAGCAAAAATGCATTGAGATGTCACTCAGTCAGGCATTGCCAGGATAATAGGGGACTTTCTAATAGGATTTTTCTCACTCTTCAGTTTCTTCCAGCACCAGAGTAAGCATTTTATTGGGTTTGCTGACTCACACTTTTAATTAGGAAAGAGCAATGTTTTCTGTTCTTTGAATAATATACTTAAATCAAGTGTTATAAGTACTCAAATGTATTAAAATATTTAACAAAATATTCCATAATTTAATGTCATATATATTTCTTGGCAGCAGTGAACTCCAAGAGCCTGAAGCTGTAATTGAACAATAAATTTAAAACATGATTTCAACCCATGTATTATAGATGTGGTGGGGTCTTTAGTAAGCTCCTTGCTGGTACCATGTCATCAGGATTCCCATTGTTCTGACAAACTCCTTCTGTTCATTTCTTACAGACAAGATCCGGCATTGCAGCAGTAATGCAAAGTCATCATTTTAATTTTAGTTTTGAGGTCGTAACATAGAAATTGGATAAAGCTATGATACTCCTTCCTACAAAGCTGAAAAATATTCTCTAAATTTATTTTTCTGGCTGTGGAGATTTTGGGGTGGGTTATTCTCTGACTTATTACTAACGTTTTAATAGTTTATTCACTTTCTTTGCTATAACTTAGTATTGACAGCTCTTATTTTTTAAGTCCTTCAGAGATCCTTATAGAATCAGATTTATCATTGCAAATGGCCTACAAAGATTATTTCAAATGCTATTTAGCAGCTACTCAGCAAGCTAAAAGCCAGCTCCTTTTCCTCTACCCCACTGCGTGAGGACTCAAATTCTGGCACTGTGGAGGATCAGCCAAGTTAACCCAAACTGCCTCTGTTCAGTTTATGCAAAGTATCTCTAGCTCTGGGAAATGCATTTGTTGTTTTGCAAACACATATGCTTAGATCTGGATTCTACTGCTTACTCTGTGGCAGCGAAGCAATATGTCAATGGAACAAATTCAGAGTTGGCTTCCTCCTGAGTTTTGGCTATTGCTCCTCCTTGAGGCTTTGCTGAGCCTCAAGAAGAAAATGCCCTGCAAACTGTCATCTGTGCCCATGCCCTCCGTGGCACAAGAAAACTGACCAAATAGGTGCCAACCACATCCACTTTAGAGGAGAAAAATAGCTACTGCTATTTTTTACAGAGTGACTTGGGAGAGCTCTGCTCCAAAGCCTATCCCTTGAGACTGACCATCTGTTGTTGCTGAACCTGCTCCAAACCCCCTGTTCCTGAACAGGACTGTCGAGAAACTTGTGGTAAGGCAGCTCTTGTGTCCCGACACCGTCGAGGCTCCTGTGGCCCCACCATGCCTGGTGCCCAGCCTGTGAATGGTGACAGACTGTCCTGTTTGGGTGGTCAGCAGCTGGTGGCAGGTCTGCTAGTACAGGGGTCTCCAGTGGCCGTGCTGGTCCTGTGTTGGCAGCAGTGATCCACAGGAGGTGTTTGTGGTGCTGCTATAGGATGCCCATTCACTCTGGAGCAGAGTACCACGTTCCCTCTGCTGGCTTTGCCACATGGGAAAAAGGACTGGGGTTTATATACTGTAATTAAAGTATGTTTTAGAGCCTCCTTCCCACTCTTATCAATAACAATTACCTGTGTTAGGTCGGCATGACTGTGCAAATCCCTGTGTTTGAAGCCAGCACGGGGTCTGACTGAAAACTGGGGAATGTGTTCCCAAGTGCATGATCTCATTTTTGGTACTACAGGATTTCAATCCCTTTCCTTTACTCCATCCCGAAGAGTCATTTATGTCTTTTTGTATGGTACACTGCTATTTCTCAGTATTCATGATGTGATCCCTAATATTAGGTCGCTACCTAATTTATCTGCACAGCTCTAAAGGTTTTGACAAGGTCATTATCAAAATATTAAGACTTTGGAGTCTTGCCTAGTAACATCCCTCCAGCCACATACTTCTTGCAGGATTACTCATTGCTTCCTTTTCCTTCCACACTGCTATCTCTAAGCCAGCTTTTCACTCCTTTCACTTTTGCAACTGACCCTACATTTGCCATCTCAAAGAAAGGATTCCTACATGACCCAGACCAGTATAACCTACTGAAGTACAGAGAGTTTGATGGAAATGTTTTCTTTGTTAGGTAAATTTGTTGTCTCATTAAAGACAACCTGGCAGAAGGTACCTTAAAATCACTCGTGTTGTTTTTTTATCACCTTTTCCCTTCACATTCATGTCTTTAATTATCATTTTCTTCAGAATCAGTTTTAAACCCTGAATATCACTGAGACAGACTAATGAGTCTAGACCAGATCTGAGCACTTTGTTTTCCTTCTGGAACAGCCGGCTTGCCATTTTTTTCTGTGCCAGTATTATTCAGAACACTGGGGTGAGATCATCCAGTTTCTCTGAATCAAGTGCACTGAACTCCAGTTTTGTTTCCACCATGATTTCCAGCACTTGTTCTCATCATCTGTCTTCTGCTCTCACGATTGAACTCATTGCTCTTGTTTGAAACCAAGGCAAATTCTGGATCCACAGAGCCTCGTTTCTAATTTCTGTTTTGTGCTGCTGAAGAACAGCTCGCGCTTTTGCTTCAAGTTTTGTAAGCTCAATCTCAGGCAGTCTTTGGAAGTACTGAGATTGTCTCTGTTCCTCTCTCTTTACATATCGGTCCTCTCTCCCTTCACTCTGCAGATTTATTTTCAAGGCGATTGCTGCAGGTGCCTGCTGGAGGAATCAGGCCTTGCTGAGATCCTGCCACACTCCAGGCACATACACTCAGTCTCAGTCAGTCCTTTGCTTTGAAATGAAGGCTCGGGCATGAGAGAAAGTGAGAACTAGGCAGTTCTCACCATAACCCTAAACACTGAGGTATGTCTAACCCGTGACCCACTGCACAGTACAGGGACATCAGTGAAGCATGGAAAGCTGAAGTCTCAATGGTGTGATGTACTGAACTCAGTGAATCCATACGGATCCAGATAAGGTGAGGGACTGAGCCCAAAGCCTTTACAATATGTAACTAAGTCTCTACCTGGGAGCTGTGCATCTCTGTGTGATTCCTGCTTTCTTTCTTTGTCTGTCTTTTTTTGCAAATAGACATCTACAAAGTCAGTATTGCCAAAGGAAATAAGAACATGGAGCATGCTATTCTTTGCAAGGAAAATCTTACACTGAGCCATTAAATTGTTGTGTATCTTCTGTGGACTTTGGATGCACATTTACCAGTGGGGAAATTCTCAGTTTATTGTTGCTTCGATGGGAGGAGGACTGATTTTATTGAAGTGTTTGTTTTTATTTCAGCAAAAGAGGACCTTTGATGTCATTGGTATGTTTTGGTCCTGGGGTTATTTCTGTGACATGATGCAAGGTTTGAGAATATTTCATTTGAAAAAAAAAATTGATGATGAAATGGAAAAAAAAAAAAAAAAAAAAGAACTCTTACTTTATGTAAGAGAAAAACAAAAGCCCACAAAAGTGTCTTACATAAAGCAGCAGCAGGAAACTCCAGGACAAGAATGAAACAAATCCAGTTGCATAAAGCTGTTTTGCTGTTTATTGGGTTCTTATTTCTTCATCTAGCACAATATCAGTTCTTGTTCAATAACTGATGCAGTCTGAGAATTGCAAAGGGTTTAAGTTTAAATTCTCTAAAATAAAAACCAAATACGATTCTTTAGTTATTCTAAGCCATTGGACCAGAACATCACAGTACAGAATATTACATCCTTTCACAATTGATCTAGCTTTTAAGCAAATTTATTGTTCTGTTTATAAGAAAAAGCAATGAAACAAAAACAGGTCCTCTGCTTGTCATATTCGATTTTACACTGTATTCTTTAATGCCGAGCGCATCGCTGTGGGTGTCTGTAATTTGCCATCATCCCCGAAGATGTTCTTGAAAATGAGATGTTTCGTCTCAGTGGCCATACCCTGCTGACATGTTAGAGATAAATAAATGATCACTTCTGCAGTCCTGCTGTTAGGGTTTAGGAGAATTTACATAGAATACTGTGCTTCTCTGGGAATTGTCAACCCTTAATCTTTCAGTAAGCTACAAAACTATTATTAACATATCTCTAGGTAATGTTGTTTAGTGTTAATACTCAGTGGAATATACTTTTCATTAAAATACGAAAGCAGTCCATGTATGTTCTACCCTCAGGCACAATATTAGCTATGCTGTTTCTTGGAATGACTGCACTACAAAAATTAATCTAGTCTTACTTTCAATGACTTTTGTGTCAGTGTATAAACTTGGGATTATTTTCTAGGTGGAAAAATGAGTCAAGACAAGGGAAAAGGGCAAGTGAACCCAATAAAAATGTGTGCTGAAGCCAGAAGTTTCAAAGCAATGAGGTCTTCCCAGCGATGTGTGGTGCAGCCCCTCTGCTTCCTGCAGCACATCTGATCTGATCTAGGTTGCTCTGTAGAACATCCTGTTTGGTGAGTGTTTATCTCAGCCTCATCACAGGGATGAGCTATGAGAGCACAGATATGAAGCTGGTTGGTGCTGGGACGTGGGAGGGTGATTCCCCCTGCAAGGGGAGCAGACACTGTGTTTGGTGAAGAACACACACACTGAGCAGGGCTGGGTCCTTGTGGTTCCCTCTGCCATACTGCCCAACAGATGGCTGCTGGGGCCAAGCAGACATCTTTGGAAAATGGAAATCCTTCTTGCATGAATCCACAAGAAGAAACAAACAATCTTAGGTTAAAAATACAGCATGGAATTATTGGAAAAAAAAAAGGATTTTGTTTTTTTTTTTTTTTTTCAGTCTGTTGCCAACGCTGCCATCAAGATGTCCAATGAACCTGCTGGGAAGTGAATGGGATACCTTATTAGTACGTGGGCAAGGAAGGGAGAAATCACAATCTAATTTACTTTGACACTCCAGAAAGGCAAGAATCACGAGAGGAAGGGGCGACCAGAAGTGATGGGATATGACTCAGGATAGTTGCAGCTCCTTTGTGTCCCTTGCTCTGCCCAGAGTCAGCAGGGCACTGCAGTCACTGAGTTTCTGGCACTTTGGCGCTGCTGGGCACCTCTTAGGCAGTGGGGACTCAGACCCCAGCAGGAGTTCAGGGCTGCCAAGTGGGTGCTTTGGCACAGCCCAGCTGTGGCACTCCTAGGCTGGATAAAACATTGTGTCATGTGGAGTAAAAGTGAGGGAGTGGGAAAACGGCCCATTTCTGCACAGAAAAATTCCGGAATTTCATGTTTTATGGCTAACCATATTCCAGTCGCTGATGGTGCACTTTCCCACATGCACTAATTTTCCTTATAGTCTTTAAGGAGAAGATCGCTCAGTGCCTTCCCAAAGCAAACCTGAAAGACAAGTTCAGTGTTTGACAAAGAAAACACCAGACTTCCTTTTTCCTTCCTTATTTTTCCTTCACTGCTCTGAGTGAACACTTTCAACTCCTCTTTTCAAATCTCACAGCCTACAGCACGCAGTAATAGCTCATTCATTATTCAAGTAATCGCTTCTGTAACTGGGTTAATAACAGTCCTCATATCGAAGTACAGCGCTCTGCTGAGTACCGCTCAGGTTCCCACAGAGCTTTTGTTTCCCTCAGTTTGCAGTAATGTTCCCCATAAAGCCATTTACCAAAACAACTGTGCCACAGTAGCTGGTGCATTACGCCCAGTGAATTGCTGTAACAAGATTTATTAAAGCTGTGGCCAACGTTTGGAGTCTAATAGTCATCCGTCAATGATCTCTTATTTAAAAAAAGCTGGAAGCCCTCATTTCAGTGTATGTGTCTTTCCCCACAGCAGTCAATTCCAAGAGCTGACCAGGTTGCTGTAATATCTGAAGGCAGCCTGGGATCAAAAAGCTGGGAGAATTTTGCTTCACAGGAAGCAGAAGCTGAGGCACCAGTGGAAGCCCATATGTAAAAGAGGAGCTAAGGATAATTATTGAATCATTCATAGAAAACTGAGAAAATTATTAGTCATAAAACAAATGAATCTTCATCATGTGATGGCATATACAGCAGTAAATTACGCTTTTCTAAACCAGAATTCTCTGAGTTAAAAAAAAAAGAAAGTACATTTAAGGCAAGATGATGAATATAATTTATTTAGTGTGTTGAAAAGCTTTCAGTAGGATTTTACCCATGAGACTGTGAAAGAAGTCTGGTAACAAGAAGGTGAGGTAAAGGCTTGTCCTGGATTAACAACTGCTGAGGAGACAAGCTGGCAGGGGGAATAAATGTCTGCAGCCTGAGGTTGAAAAACATTAGGAGCGAAGTGCCCTAAGGATGTCTGTAAGGACTGCTCTGTATCTATCCTTGCGCAGCTGGCTGTGCTTTACATACACTGCAGCAGCTTCCTTCAGTTACTCTGAGGATCTGTTTGCAACAAAGAGGAGGCGAATGCAGAGTTCCAGATAAGGAAAACACATTCGTGTTTGGTTCTTTAGAGATTTTCAGAATTATTTCTTACGTCTCAAGACTGTGATGGTCGTTCCAGTCAATTTGCTTAAGCACTGCTAAGAATTAGATGAACAGTGAAATGTCAGACTGTGTTGCTGACAAAAGCTCGCTCAAAAAAGGAAAAGCTCCAAAGGATTGCTTGAAACATGAGACAACTCTAATACCACCAGTGATTGTCCTAACAGGATGGCAGATGAACTTGAAATAAAAGGTAACGTGTTTGAAGAAATAATTTAAACTACTCTGACACACTGATGGCTTCTGAATTAACTGTAATCTCTGGGGGAGAGAGCCGAGCATTACTGTGAGCAGCTCAGTGAAGATACTGAGCAGCAGTACACAACATGTGCCTGGGACAGTGAAGTGGGGATGTGTTAAGAAGAAGATGGGAATGCATTGCCCTGGTGCAGAGGTGACAGCACGTGTAGCCACACGTGCACACAGGGATGGCTCCTCATTCACTGCAAGTTCAGATACTGCTTGTAAAATGTGAACTTGACAAAAGAACATCTGAATTATTCACCTTTCCCTAGTGAGTAGATGGGATGAAGATGATGCAGTTGGTCACTTGCATCCAGTCCCTCTGGCAATGCACTGGGAGCTGGAAGCCTAGAAAGACCTGGGTGGGCATGAGGGGTGTGTGAGCACTCAGATTCTTCATTACCATTGGCCCTGCTTCTCCTTCCCAGGATATTTCCAATTGTTTCTGCCAAAGTTTCCCCTCTCTGTCATTTTCCCACCAGGGTCATTGCCTCTCATGTTTACTAAATACTGTCATATTTTGGTCTGGATTCATAAATCCATGTGGGAAAGCGAAGTGGTGTCAGCCAGGACTCAGGAGCCCTGCGGGGATGGGCTGAGGGACGAAGCTGAGGGAAGTGGTGCCAGTGGGGAGCGAGGAGAGGAGCCCCAAGCTGCAGAACCGTGCAGACTGACGTCTCAGATAGCCTCTCCCCAGCAAAGCCCTTCTCTGCCTCCAGGTCTGTGGTGCACCAGCATCCCTGACACATCGTTTTACAGCTTTTAAGATGAATAGAAGAAGCTCATAACTCTGTGGTTTTGTTACAGCTTCTCTGTAAGATAACCTCCACAAAACGCAAACTGATGCATGGTTATCTTTGCAACCAGAAGAGCTAAACACTTCATTAGCTTTTTAAATGAAAGCTTAGGTTCTGGAGAATGCAGTCAAATCTGCAGGAAGGACCTAATTCCTCCCACATTTTCATGAGAACAGAGGATCAACATCTTTGCAAGTCAGATGTTCCTCTTCTGCCTGTCCCAGAAAACAAGGAAAACGGTATGCTTGCATTTAAAAGGCAACACACTTAAAGCAGATAAAGAGAATTGTGAATAAGTAGGGTAGAACAAACCTGTAGCCTTCATTTATGAATGTTCCAGTGACTGCAAATGATGAGAGCAGAAATGTTTTCCCTTCAAAGCAGCACAGACCTGGCCCAGGGACTGGATTTAGTCCAAGCCAGCAGGCACAAGCAGCTAAATGCATTTATTAGGAATGTCATCTCTGCATTGGCTGTGGACTTTTTCAGTAGTGGTAATACTGCATGAAAATCAAAGTTTTCATTAATAGAAGGAAGTAAATTGTTTGTTTTCATACCCGTTGAAAGAAACTTGAAAATCTGTCAGATTCAAAACAAAAAACAAAAAAACAAACAAAAAAATAAACAACAACAACAACAACAACAACAAAAGAAAACAAAAGTGGCACAAAAATGGTTTTCAGTTTTCTTTTCTGTAAAGGTAATGACCTCCACACCAGAAGCAGCACTGCTCATTATTGGTTTAAGTGATAGGGGACTGTTGGAGACTGCCATATTGGAGCAACTCTTGTACTCATCAACAAGGATGCCTGAGACCCTTGAAGTCTGAAACATCGTAACTCATGATCTGGATGAGTCTTTTTCTATTAAAGCAAATAAGGACTAAGGGGAAAGTGCTGGCTTTCTCCAATAACATCCTTAGCAAAAACATAATGAGGAATTGAAACAGAACCCCATTTTAAAGCATAACTTGGAGAAAGTGCTTAGTAAAGCTGAGTCAATTGGAAATGTGCTGGCTTTCATAATGCAAACTGTGCACCTGTCTCTACAATGCTATACCTCATCAGAAGATATCATGGTGGAGTCTGATGGTGAGCCACCACCACACAGCCACATTGCTGCCGCATGTGCTGCATGAGGTGTCAGCATCCTGCCAGACTTATTCACTGAATAGGCATGGCTGATGTTTCCAGGAGCTGTGAGACATCTAGGAGACTCGCCAACGGGGAGCAAAACCAATGCTGCCAGTAGCAGGATGGGATAGCGCCAAATTAGTACAGAAGTTCCTGTATGTGCCAAATAGCTTTCTAATTACATTGCGATCAGCAAGACAAAACTGTGTCTCTTTAAAAACATATGTCTGTATTCACAGCGGGTCTCCAATGCAGAAGGGAAATTTAGAGGCAAAATGTCAAGCAAGGCTTGTTTTCAGACACATCTGGGCTTCCTGGACCACGGTCCGTAGGATTGACTTCCTCTGCTCCAGGGAGAGGAAAAGAGAGAGAAGCTGGGATCCAGCTCAGATTAGGATGTGGTGGGATTAATTCAGGGTACGCACATGTGTTGAAACATATGCAACAGTGGCAAATACCTTCTCCCTTTACATAAAATGTTTAGTGTTCTGTTTGGTTGCTTTTAGGATGAATAGCACCAATATGGCTCTGTTCCAATGGGCCCCGTTCACTTTTCGGATTGTGTCAATTTTTTTCTCAAATGAGTGTAGAATATATTTCTAAGAGTTGTGACACAGCAGTCCAAACTTGAATAAGCTGGTCCAAATTAAAAGGATGCATCTGATCCTCATTAAAGAGAGGATGCAAAAGCTTTTGGAACAGACAGTGGACTCCTAGGAGTACACTTTGGAGGAATTTACCAAGAATGAAAAGTGAATCATGTCACTATAGAGATAATTACTCAAATATGTGGTAAGTAAAATTTCATCTGGATCCTTTGCACTTTCAGGCCTTCCTTGAGCTCCTCTAACTGGTAACGTAGCCATTGTGCAACAAATTGAAGAGAGCAATATGCACATGGGTTCAACCATCTGCCCCTCATCTAGGCCATTACTCCTGGGGCCATTTGCATTTCATTATCAGCATAAAAAGTTTTAAGAGGAGACAATGTGAGAATATTTGGTTTGGGTGGATTTGGTGGATGACTATACTGCTTTCAGCTCAGGGAGATTAAGGCACAGGGAGCTCTGGTGCTGATCCCCATTACAGTAGCCATGTTAGCTCCCGTTCCAGAAACAAAATTTTGGAGGACTAGTTCTGTGGGCCACCACTCCCCGAACTCGATATGTAATGCCTTGACAACCTGTTTTCTTAGAGATTTTGGGCATTCCAACATCTTGGGCCATTTATTGCAGAAGTCTCCTGGCTTCTGTTGAAGAAAAAAACAATTTACTTCAACAGGAGGTAGTCACTTATGAGACACATCCAGCTGGCCGCAGCGGGGGCCGGCCTTGTCATCTTTACAAGCAGGATACGTTCACACGCCAAAGTCAGCAGAAACAAAATAGATGACACATCCACAGTCGGAAGGTTGGTATTCCCAACAAACCCAAGCAGAAATAAGACATGATGGGGAGCCAGGTCTAAATCAAGCATTTAGTTCAAACATTTACATGACTGCGATCAAACTCTCGCATTATGGATTAAACCCATAAAATGTGTAGGAAGGCAGGAGCTGCTTGTAGGTTGTCTCTTAGACGTGTCTGGGGACATTTTGTGGCATCTGTTGTACAAGCTTGAGTTAGTAAAACCCACATGCAAAGCAGCAGGTTGAGACCAAACTGCTGATGTCTGAAATTTTCACTCTGCTTGACAGGATGCCCTGCCAGATCTCCGACAGCGTCTGTCTGAGGCTCCTTCTCCTCTCATCCCACACAACTCGAGCTGATGGTTACTTGTGCTGCCTCATGCCCTTGGTACTTAGGGAGCCATGTATTAAGGAGAGCCTTGTTTGGGAGGAGCGGATTCCTTGACCCTTAGTGAAGGGTCTTTAACAGAAGTTTTTTTACCCTTTAACAGAAGTATTTCTGTTAAAAAACCTGCCATCTGTCATGCACATGGGGTAACCAGAGGGTTACAACTTTCTCTCATGTGTTCATTCAGTTTGGTGTAGTTTTGTCAGGATGGTCTTTCAATGCTGTGATCTGGGGACACCTTTGGCTCACCCATGTTCTTCGGTTTCCGTGTCTCTCCATGCCCACACAGGAGGTAGAAGACTGCTGTAGCTCAACAGTGCTTTGCAGAACATGCCTCCAGGAGCTGCCGGTGAGGTGGCTAAAGAATCCCAGGCTGCCTTCAGTGTCTGGAGACCTGGGTGTGTTTGACCAGAACCGCAAGCTGGTTCCTCACAGGCAATTTCAGAATTGGTACTGAAGCCTCTTGCAGCTTTGTAGAGCAAAGCTATGGCCAGAGAGAGCCCCTGCCCGTGTGTGACTGCCTGCGAGGCACATCCCAATCTGCCTTGTGCCAGCCCTGCGGGGTGAACTTGCACAGTGCTGGAAGGAGAGCTGCACTCACTGGTGTATTTCTCTTTTAGCAAACAGTTTGGTTTGAGAAGGCACTGGTGTCAGCAGCCGTACATCACTGAGATACAGAAGTGCCAGATCTGGACTTAAAATGAACCTCAATGCAGACCTGGCAATTCAGCTCTGAATTCAATGGGGAACAACACAATGCTTCTGTATGCTCAGTAAAATACAACAGAAGCCAGGACGTCTTAGCCCAGGCATTTCTGGGTGCCTGTCTCATTTGAACATTTGCTAGCAGTGGGTTGATATTTTTAGAGCAGTTATGCATATTTGGGAAATCCTGTGGCACACAGAAGTCCAGAAGGAAGAAAGTATTATAGTGCTGTTGTTGAGGGACAGGAGTAAGGCTGTTTGTGTCACTCATGAAAGTTACATATATGCTGTATGGATAGAGACAGTTCCTTCACCACATAAACTCACAGAAAGTGAGGGGACAGGAGACTAAGAGGTGCAGAGCTCCACGAACACAGATTCATTGCTTGGAAGTAGAAAGATTTAAGTAAAGGGACCTATTTTATGTCCTCGGTTTGAGCTTCTCTTTTTTCCATGCTTACTATTTTTTTATCCTTCCCTGCACATACTCCAAGTATTTGTTAACACCTTTTCCTTTGGATTACTTATCAATAAGATCTCTTCTTTCAATTGCTCCAAAAAAGTTTTGTAGTTGCATCCCGCCTTGACCTGACAGGGCTCCAAGACTCCATCCCACAGATAACTTGCCATACAACATGTGCTGTGTATGTACAAATGTATATACGCAGTGCACGTGGTGGCCTTTATCAAGCCAGAACTGTATATATTAGAGCTGTTCAGGATCAACTTTGGGTATTTGGGCAACAGATGTTTTCTGCATTTTATCCTTTTCTTCCAGTTTAAAAATAAACACAACCAATACTGAATTGAGTGAAGAGTGAATTCTCACGTGCACATCTCACATCTAACTGATTTTCTAAGGCTTAGAAATACCCTTTGCACACAGCTCGGTTGCTGCTCTCTGCCATCCTCCTTTTCCTCTTCCCAGTCTTCTGGAATTTCTTCTGATCTCACAGCTGATGGAGCAGCCGGCCTGTGGTTGCCCAGAGCCATGTGTCAGGGCTGAGCTGAGAGCCCTGGCCCAGCAGAGCTGCATGGAGCTGGCTCAGCTGGCTCGGGATGGGGACGCAGCTTATCTGCCAGTGGAGAAACACCCATGGATAATGGAAAGTAGCAATGGAACGTGCTTCAAAACTCCTATTGACTTCATGAGAGCTGACCAACAGAAACTGTATACTTATACTTGGGAAATAAGCTGGGACACTAAATTAATTTCAGCAGTCCTAGCATCAGGAGTTCTTAAGGCTGCTCTGTGAAGTTTGGGTTTGCATGGATTTGTTCTCTATTAAATTCACAGGGACGGAGCCAAGTTTCTCTCAAACTGCTGAGCTAGGCTTCGTTGCAGGATTTTCAGAGAAACAGAAAAAGCCACAGAGTTTTGTCTGACTCCCACCTGGAAGCAGAAATTGGTCCACATCTGCTGAAAAGTTTGCGACTGTCAGCTCGAGCCACTCCTGGCCTGGGCACCCCATTGGTGTCTGCCTGACTCTGTGTCTCACTGCAGAAGACCCACCCAGTGGTCAGGTCTGCTCTGGGCTTGGCAAAAGTTGGTATAATTATAAATTCAATAGGTTTCTGATCGCTTGTCTTAAAGCACCTTTTCCCTTCCTACTTTCTCAGCTGCTGTTAGAACATTACTGCCGGTAGGATGTTCGTAGCACTGCTTCTTGAAAATACTAGCTTGAAAATACCCAGAGCTGACCCTGCTGCACGTATGGAGTTTTGTAACCTTGTGTGAGCTGAGAGACCTTCTTTTCCCTGCAGAAACCCCCACACCCATGTTCTGAGACTTCCTCTCACTATTCCTGTGACAGTGAGTCACTTCCCGGCCACCTTCTGCCTACACGGGGCCCAGGTGCTGCTGCCTTTGCCATGATGTTGAGTGTGAAACCAAAGGGATTTGCTGAATCAAGACTATATTCAAGTATTTCCTTTTTGTTGACTTTTTAAAAGATTTCCTGTCTCTTTTCTCTTTTCCTCTCTCGCTTTCTGTAATGTTTCATTTCATCTATGAATTAGCTTGGTCTGCAGAGTCTATGTTTGTTTTCCGTTGACAGCCAGGCCAGAGAAGTGCTCACAAATACACTATTTTCTTTCTATTTTCTGCAGTGGGGGAGAGGAATGCCAGTTGGGGACTGGGAGGACTGTGGGAAGACAGGGAAAGAACTCGTTTCATCAGGGCTCTGATGAAGTTATCGCAAGCTGAGGTTTGGAAACACGCTGTTGTGATCCTTAAATGGAGGATCTGAAAGCATTGTGATGTGTAGGTCCGAGCCTGAATACTTTGGTGCATCAACGATACTTAGTTTGGATCAGGAACCCACCTTCAAAGCAAATCTCCCAGTTGTTCCCACTTACTGTGCTCTGCTTTGAATTGTGGAGCACACCTGGAAAAGATGAGCCCGTCGCCTTTCAGACAAAACACGCACTTGAAAATGTGCTTCAGGAGCCCACCGGGTGCACTCCAGCCACAAACAAGTATTTAGTCCATGCCACACTCCAGGTAGCACATCGTTTCCATGGGGAAGCTGCTGAAGGGCTCCATAGGCTCAGAATAGTGAAAAATCAAACCTTCAACATGAACTAACGAACAACAGCCAGTGCTCCACTGTGCGCCATGCACAGAAAACCTAATAATGCTCGGGAAAAAGATCATCTGTGCCCTATAACTATTTAGAAAAAACAATTTGAAGTGAGATACCACTCATATGAGAGAGTTGCCAGTATAAAAGCAGAGATGTCTAAAAGATACCAGTTACTGTATATGAAGCTCTTTCAGACATTTTAGAAACCTCACTGCATAAATATAAAAATTTATATTTGATATATATACGTCTATAAGATACATGTAATATATTTCATATATATATACATAAAATATTCTCCCCATATATGTTGTGATTTCTAACACAGTTAATCCATTCTACTACTCTAATCTCTGTAAGGGAAGGCAGAGATGCTTTAATGTGATGCTTTGGTCCCAGTCCTTCCTTTGGACACAGAAACTCTGCAAAATTACTGATGTTTAAGCTGAAAGCAAATAAATCTGAATATCTGAAAGCAAATAAATATATGAAACATAAACTTTGCTGCTCCTGCTGTCACCTGTTTGGCAGGATACAAGGATCATGACAAGCAGTTACAGTAGTAAAAGCTTAATTATTGTTTAGTAATTATTGGCTGAAATAAATTAAATGTCAAAGGTGTCAGTAGTGAAAAATGACATCATGTATGATATAATTAAATACACAAAACAGTGTTTAAATGGCTGTAAGTGTCTGGTCAGCCAAATCAATCAAATATTCAAAGACAATATTGACACTTCGCCCTTACATCACAGTGTTATGAACAAAAGCTTGTCACAGAAACCATGTTAGTCCAAAGCATGAATTTTCTGGTAGGTTGAGGTCTGGTTTGAACTGCTATGATTATTCTTTAATTCTATAGTAATACAAGCCAATGAGAATGTTACGTTTATACTCGGCCTAACTGAGGGAAAGTAAAAATAAGTCAATGAGCTGTAATATCACCTTGTTACATACATATTCTGATAAAATGAGCCTGAAAGCTCCAATGAGAGCGGCCTGAATGTGTACGGTGAGCACCAGAAGTTTGATGGATTCAGTGCTATCAACCACTCGTGCTCACCACAGCACATCTACAACTGGTTTAACATTTAGGTGCTACACTATGGGACATGGTTTAGCAGGGAAATATTGGTGGTGGGTGTACAGTTGGACTGGAGGTCTTTTCCAACCTTGGCGATTCTACGTTCAACGTTCCTATGGCTGTTGTGATGGCAGCATGACTTGGAAATGGCCTTCTCTAAACAACACACACTGCTATGTTCACACACTGCTATGCGCACACACTGCTATGTTCACACACTGCTATGTGAACACACTGCTATGTTCACACACTGCTATGTGCACACACTGCTATGCGCACACACTGCTATGTGCACACACTGCTATGCGCACACACTGCTATGTGCACACACTGCTATGTGCACACACTGCTATGTTCACACACTGCTATGCGCACACACTGCTATGCGCACACACTGCTATGTTCACACACTGCTATGTTCACACACTGCTATGCGCACACACTGCTATGCGCACACACTGCTATGTTCACACACTGCTATGTTCACACACTTCTATGTGCACACAGTGCTATGTTCACACACTGCTATGTGCACACACTGCTATGTGTACACACTGCTATGTGCACACACTGCTATGTTCACACACTTCTATGTGCACACAGTGCTATGTTCACACACTGCTATGTGCACACACTGCTATGTGTACACACTGCTATGTGCACACACTGCTATGTTCACACACTTCTATGTGCACACACTGCTATGTGCACACACTGCTATGTTCACACACTGCTATGCGCACACACTGCTATGTGCACACACTGCTATGTGCACACACTGCTATGCGCACACACTGCTATGTGCACACACTGCTATGTTCACACACTGCTATGTTCACACACTGCTATGTTCACACACTGCTATGCGCACACACTGCTATGCGCACACACTGCTATGTTCACACACTGCTATGTGCACACACTGCTATGTGCACACACTGCTATGTTCACACACTTCTATGTGCACACAGTGCTATGTTCACACACTGCTATGTGCACACACTGCTATGTGTACACACTGCTATGTGCACACACTGCTATGTTCACACACTGCTATGTGCACACACTGCTATGTGCACACACTGCTATGTGCACACACTGCTGTGTCCCTCCTACCCGTCGCAGCGGGACCTGCATGGCTCCAACACGGTGCCTTTCATTTTCTCCGCTCTATCCTTTTTTTCCCCCAGTTGCTCACCTGCAGACTCTGTTCGTATTGTTTTATGGTACTTTAGACAACGGGTTTTAACAGCTAAACATAAAAGCCACTGAGAGCATAAACAGGAAACTTGTGTTTAGGTGGGAGTGCCTAGGAATTTTATACCTCTGACCACAGAGGCCATGGGAGAAAGGAAATAGGAAAAACACTGTAAATACCTGGGTGACTAATGACTTGTGCTGCTCATCTGGCTCCTCAGCACACGAGAAGTTCAGCGTCTTCCCGGCACAGCACCGCGCTCCGTCCCGCGCCCCTCCGCCGCCCCGCTCCCAGCTCCATCCCCACAGTCACCGCGCGAAGCGCCGCACGGAACGCGCCCCTCTGCGCTCGGATCGGCGCGGAGCGTGAGCGCTGCCCGCTGCTGGCGGTCACGCCGCCTAAGAGGATTTGGATGAAAGTAACGCGCGCTCCCTCGCCGTGCCGCGAGGCAGCAGCTGCGGCCCGGTGCAGCCAGCGCCTTTTGTCAGCAGCGCTCGGCCGCGGGCTCCTGAGGGACCGCCATTGTTCCGGAGGGGCCTCTGCGGGGCCGCTCCCGCTCTCCCGCTCCTTTCATCGCCGGCCGACGGCTTGCCGGCGGTTTTGTCTTCTGCCGACGGTGGCAGATTTCCCGACCGGCGTCTCCCGTGCGGCGGCGGAGCGGGCCGGCCAGGCGGGCCATCTGCGCGGGGGGGCAGGGCCGCTCCGCTCCGGGGCTGCGCTGCAAGCGGGACCGCGGCTTCGGCTTTGCGGAGAGCTACGGTCCCGAACCGGTGCCTCCAGGCTGTGCTGGTGGGCGGCAGGGAAGCACCGGCGTCGCGATGTGGGGCCCGGTTCAGCCGCTGTGCTTCGCTGAAATCGTGTTACTGGGTAGGGGAGGGACTTCGCTCAGAAAGTTAAGCGTGTCTGTAAGCATTTCTCTGAATCCAGGACATCCATAATGAACTTGTTTAATTACTGCAGTGATCAGATAAGCGAAGTTTGGCGGGGTGCTGGGGAGGAGAGCTTTATTAGGTCAATAAATAATCATTTCTAGGCTATAAACACTACAGTTTAATTCATACAGATATGTATATCACATTTAGGTAAAGATACAGGTGGAAGTGATGCAGTCTGTAACTCCTGACGAGTGGCATTCCTCAGGGATCGGTGCTGGGATGGCATGATTTAGAACTCTGTAGGCAATATGGAAAGTGGGATCGAGTGCACCCTCAGCAAGTTTGCAGACAGCAGGCTGTGGTGCAAATGACACACGGGAAGGAAGGGATACCATCCATAGGGACCTGGACCAGCCTGAGGAATGCACCCATGCCAACAACATGAAGTTCACCAAAGCCAAGTGCAAGGTCCTGCACCTGGGTTGGGGCGGTCCCAAATACAGATACAGACTGGGTGGAGAATGGCTTGAGCACAGCCCCGAGGAGAAGGATTTTCATCAATTTCAGTTGATGAAAGACTCTACATGAGCTGGCAGTGTGCTCTTGCAGCCCAGAAGGCCAACCGTATCCTGGGGTGCATCAAGAGAAGTATGATCAGCAGGTCAAGGGAGATGATTCTGTCCCTCTGCTCTGTTCTCATGAGGACCCCATCTGGAGGACTGTGTCCAATTCTGGTACCCCCACCTAAGGACATTATGCTGTTGGAGCAGGTCCAGAGGAGGGACACAAAGATGATCAGAAGGCTGGAGCACCTCCACTATGAGGACAGGCTGAGAGAGCTGGGGCTTTTCAGCCTGGAGAAGAGAAGGCTCCAAGGAGACCTTACAGAGGCCTCCCAATACCTGAAGGGATACCTGGACATTAGGAAGTATTACTTTTCAGTAAAAAAAGGGTGGTCAGGCACTGGAATGGACTGCCCAGGGAGGTGGTGGAGTCACCGACCCTGGTGTTCAAGGAAAGGCTGGATGTTGTGCTGAGGGACACGGTTTAGTGGGAGCTATTGGTAATAGGTGAACAGTTGGACTGGGTGATCTTTTAGGTCTTTTCCAACCTTGGTGATTCTATGATTCTATGATTCTAAGGGGGCCTGCAGGAAAGCTGGAGAGGGTCTTTTCATAAGGGCATGTAGCATCAGGATGAGGGGAATAGCTTTAAACTGAAAGAGAGTGGACTTAGACTAAATACCAGGAAGAAATTATTTACTGTGGGTGGTGAGAAACTGGAACAGGTTGCCCAAAGAGTTTGTGGATGCCCCACCCTACAGGTGTTCAAGGTCAGGTTGGATGGGGCTGTGAGCAACCTGCTCTAGAGGGAGGTGTCTCTGCCTATAGCAGGGGGTTGGAACTAGATGATCTTAAAGGTCTCTTCCAACCCAAACCATTCTATGATTCTATGATACATGGCTACCCTTCCTATGCAGTTGTAAAAATATACAGGGAAGGTTGCTCTGATCCCAGAGCAACAGACAAAACACCTACAAGCAGATTTCTTTATTCATACATGTAGCGCAGTGACAAAGAATCCTGGGTGCTCTTAAGGAGAAATACAGTATAAAGAATACTGCAACACAAGCCAACCAGCACTGTGTTCCCATGCTGACCCGAGGAGACCCACTCAGATCCTGTGCTCTCTGCAGGCAATGCATGTCCAGAAGGAAGGAAAAAATCTTGCTGCTGCCAAAGGCAATAGCTAAACTCTTGTCAGGTAAGTGCAAAACTACATTACTAAATGACAGCCCCAAAGCAAAAAGTCTCGGAGGCACTTAATTATAGTGACATTGCAGTGCTGAAATTTTTCTCCTCTCTGTCTATTACGCAATGCACAGCTAGGTGAGTACCTTGCTCTCCTGATGTGCTGGAGGGAACTGCAGTGCTGCGGTACCAGCAAGGGAAGCCTGGCAGTACTGCACAGGTCTGCAGGAGATGTACTGCAGAGCTAACTTGGGTGGGCAGACAGGCCTTCTTCCACTCGGCTGAGTACCTGCGATTGGTACCTACCTGTGAATGCCGCATCTCACACAGGGGCTCTGAAATTGTGTGAAGAGCAAAGTGGTCAAAGCATTTCTCGAGGTTTTACTTGTGAATCCCATATGCTGCCTAATACTGAAAAGGGGCTCCAACCCAAGGCTCTCTCTTTTCTGTTAAATACCCAAGCTGCTGAGCCAGAAATTTCAGGGATTCCTTTTGAAACTCTTCCCCTCTGTACAAAGTGATTAAATATTCATGGCAGCAGACTAGAAACAGGCCTTCTGGATGTGCACCCCCACCCCAAGCCACAGATCCCTTTTCACTCCAATCCTCTGAATATTTAATTAGTTTGTACAAAGCAGAGCCGTTTCAGCAGGGAAGCCTGAAAGAGACCCGGGCAGTGAGACCCGCTGATTAAGGCACACCGCAGAAGGGCCTTATCCCAGGCCCCTGCTCCAAAGCAAGCAGAGGAAGGATTTAAGCATTCATCACAGCGTGGCTGCTAGCGTGTTAGCTATTCACAGCAGAGGATGTGACACTTCCTTTCTCTTCTCTCCCCCACCCGGCCTTCTATGCCAGCTAGATGTGGTGTAACCACCTTAGAGTCCTGTAGGAAGACAGGATGAGGAACGCTTCATTTGTGTCCTGAAAACTGTACAAAATTAATGGATGAAAATTTGATGAGTAGTTTTCCAGCCATTCAAGCACCTCTCTTAATAATTCAGATGTTTGATTTTCTTCTCCAGTACACAGTAAGGATTAATGCACTTGTGAGATGATATATAAACTTTAGTTTTCAGGAATGAAAAAACCCTCCGATTTTAAAACAAAAATACCACAGAGGAGTATTGTTCTGTGAGATGCTATTACCCTGATTCCCTTTACTGCTGACTGTCACTGTTTGCACTTAAATTTCAGCATACATGGATCTTCTTCAGCCAGCCTCTAATAAACAAAGTGCTCAGTGGAATTGCTGACAGGCTGTGATCAAAGCAGCACCCTCAGGTGTTGCTGTGATACACTGCTTGCTTACTGAAACAGAGCCTGCTTGTATTTAATTGGGATATGCAGTATTTCCAGCTTATACAGCTCAGTCCCAAAGAAGGTTTCTGTTAGATCTTTCACTCTGCTATTGTTCCACTATTTGCTCGAAAAGAAGGGAAGGGAAGGGAAGGGAAGGGAAGGGAAGGGAAGGGAAGGGAAGGGAAGGGAAGGGAAGAGAAAAAAGAAAAGAAAAGAAAAAAGAGAAAGAGAAAAAAAAAGAAAAAGAAAGAGAAAGGGAAGAGAAAAGGGGATATTTATTATATATTATATTATATATATATAATATATAATTATACATATATATATACAATTATATAATATTGGGCACACTTCATATTATGTACTATCAGCTCTGCCTATTAAAAATATTTCCTTACATGTAGCAAAGAACTTTGTACAAACTAGTATTTGCAGATATAGTCATCATTTCGTAGTGTGCAATATCTCAGTCATTTTGACTTTTCAGAATTACCAAATGCAACAAGACAACATGAGTGGAATTGCCCCTAGATGGTTTTAGCTTTTAAGTAAAAGCTTGCCTTGAATTTTTCTGAAGAACAATGTATCTGAACCAATTTCCACTTAATTACATGGATATTAGTTAAAAACAGCTGATCTGACTTTCTTATTTTTTAATTGTGAGAATTCTCTCCCAGGCTGAGCAGTGCTATGCCAAGTTTCAGTGCCGACACATTTTTACGGTCTAGTTATAAACCCTAGAAAAACAAAGTTTATAGGAGATGTTGACACAACCTTAACTAAAGTGGTGCTAGCTGACACCTCTATATTTTCAATTTGGGGATTTCTACTGGGAAAATATAAACGCTAATGCAGTAAGGAAAGCCAACTATAATAAAACCCTCATAGTCTTCCTGTTCACTCCACGAAGGCCTACTTCAAAAAGCACCGAATCAGACTGGAGATGAGTTGAAGTTAACTGCATTCCTCTGAGGGTACTAAAAATTACCTGCAGGCAGTTTGGCCTTGCAGTTATTTGCAAGACTGCAGTTTGGTCAAAGCCACGTGAATATCCATTTAAAAATCCAGAAAAGAAAATAAGAATGTGCATAAGCTTTAAAAAAAGGGTGCTAGTCCATTTATATCCCCCCTAGCGCAGCATAAAAAGAGGAAAATAGACTTTATAGATTGTAGTGAAACAAATTTAAGTATACACAGGGGACAAATACAAGGAAGGAAACCGAAAAGCAAAGTTAGCTTTCTTGCCTGCATCTTTTAAGTCTTGCTCGCCCAAAATGATGAATAAAGGAAGGGCTGTGGCCTCTGCTCACTTTCTTTTTAAAGGTACCTGGACAATATGCCAGAAGGCATGCTCAGCACATTTGCAGACAACATCAAATGGGGATGAGTGGTCAACGGAGTTGAGGGTAGAGCTACCACTCAGGAGGACCTTGGCAAGCCAGAGAAATAGGCTGTAGGGAAACTTACAGCATTTGCCAAAGGAAAATGCAAGTCTTGCAACTGAGCTGAAATCACCCCATGCATCAAGACAGGCTGCAGTTAGCTGGTGTGGCCGTGGCTGGTCAGGAAAGAACTGGCATCCCTGGTGACAGTGGGTCACCTCTGCTGCTGCAGGTTTTGATGAGTGTGGCATGTAGGCCCTTGTTCATTGCTGGCAAAAATGCTTAGCTCATGGTTGCAACTATGTTGAAAAATAGTGTTTTGAAGCTGAGAATTTTCTCTGCCAAGCAGAGTTACTGTGCTTGTACCTGTTGTAGTTTCCATGGAAATAAATAGGAGGCATTACTTTCGGAGTGATTTATGCATATGTGGCCCTGGACAATTCCTCTTCACTCGATGAGGCCCAGGTGGCCCAAAAGGTTGGGCACCCATGCATTCTGAAAAGTAAAGCCAGTAGGTTGAAGGAATTGACTGCTTCCCTTCACTTGGCCCTCAGGGAGCTTGTATGAAGTAAAGTATCCACTTTAGCGTGGTGGTACTCTGGTCTGCTGCACTGCAGATGCTATTCAGATTCCTCCTTCAGAAACAAACATCTGCTGATGGAGCCTTCTGAAAGTCCAGCCTTCTCTGTTTTTATAGAAAGGCAAAAGAAAGGCATGCTGAACCCTAGTACCATTGTAAAGCATTGGTCTGATTTTTTATTTGGTTGATGTTATGCACAACCTTTACCTCTTGAGAGGCAAACACTGAAAAGTTGTATGCAAAGACAAAATGAATCATCCCAGTAAACAAATGCAAAACAAACGTAAACCAGATTGACCTCTTAGATCTTGCAATGACCTACCCTTGTCGATCTGTAACCCACTCTATTTCACACAGTTAACAAACTGGAGTGCTTTGATTCACCAAGGTACTTGCTGCTTTTACCATTACTTTTGTGTTAAATCTAATTGGCTATTAAGAAGGTGATTTGGGTAACACCCCAATTAAAGTCAGACATACCTAACCTTCTGCACTCCCCAGAGACCTTTAGCCAAGGTATCTCTATGAGTTTTTGGTGACTTTTTTTTTTTTTTTAACCTTGCTAACATTTCAGTCTTGCTGGCAGCAATTTAGATGGTTTCTGCTCTCTGCCTCTTTCTTCTTTTTTCCCCTAAAAGTTTAACGAGATATCAACAGTAACCTTGGCAAAAATGTGCGGCCTACCTAAAGGTTAATGCTAAACTTCTGTAGTACATTATTTTAAGGTTTAAAAGAAAGATAGTAAGTTTCAGTGTGTACCTGTCAGTACTAAATGATTGTTCATTTCCTGTGAATTGGGAATAAAGTAATAACATACATCTGGCTAGCTAAGACACGTTGCTTATTTCTTTTTCTTTTCTGAGCCGTATCCTTTACCAGCTGTGAGGCATCACCATGCTGAATCTCCAAATACCTTTGAGGAAAATTCAAACAAAGGAACAGAGGGCTGGAAGGGACCCCCTGTGTCTCTGAGCCCAGTCCCCCGCTAGTCCCAGGCCACATCACACAATGCCTTTCATCAGTTGTTCCCACTCCATCTTACAGTCGCTTATGTGCCCTGATACTTGAATTGGAAGTCCAGCCTTGATTGCTCAACTGGCTGGAAAACCATCTTTCAGTTTCCAGTTAAAATACATTCATGGGCAGTTCATGCCCATTTGTTCTTGTGCCAACACTGTGCTTTATCTTGAAAAGATTTTTCCTTCCTTGATGTTTAACCTCTTGATGCATTTATAGGGAGCAATGATATTCCATATCAGCTTTTGTTTTGCTGCACTAAAGAAGCCAAGCACTCCCAGCCTCCTTGCAAAGGCAGGATTTCCATTCCCCATCATATAGTGAATGTTTGCTGCACTTGTTCCCAGCACACCTTTGAACCAGAAGGCTATTGCTGTACATGGTATTTCAGATGAGGTCTCACCAACTTGTTTTATCACTTGCTCATCATTTTATCATGCAAATTAAGGCAGAAGATGACATGCTGAAAGGATATACATCAACAAATGTACCAAGTACCTGGAGAAAAATCTAGTTATAAACCTCCTTCCCTACTTTAATGTAATGTTTCTACATGTGAGGTGCTTGTAGCCTTTGCAAGACAGTGGTGTTCTGAGGATGGATCTTGAAGCACATATTAGAGCACAGAAAAGAAAGCTGAGGCTTGAAAACAGCCACAGGAATGCAGTGAGCAGAATGAAGGGAGAGGTGAAGTAGGATTTATTACTGCACTGCGAGGTATGATAAAGAAGTTGATCAGAAATTAAATGTCAAATTCAATTTCTTATATTCTCCAGGTACAAAGATCTCTTGAAACACAACAACATATGTTTGTATGAATAAAAATCTCAACCTGTGGTGTTTTCATAACATCTTACATTTGAAAGCATAAAAGATATTAAGTGAAATTTACTTCATGCCATAAATACAGTTTTCTTCCTGCATGTCTCTCAGTCAGAACAATAGAAAAATGTAACCAGAATGATTAAGTGGAGAAAATAAGGTCTTTAACGTTTTTCTCCTCATGCACTCAGTCTACTCAGCTCTTGTGTAACTTAATGTAAAAGTTTAAATTTTATGTCCTCATTGTTCATTTCTGAGTATGACTTGAATAAAATGCCAGGGAGGAAATAAAACAAAAAGCCAACAAGATCTTATTTAATGAATGCTGGTATATGGTCTTTTACAGAATAAAATTTAAATGCGTACATTGTTTATTATGATAGTAAAATAACAAATCTCTTCAGTTTTTCACAGCAGTCACAGAAATTGTCTCTTTCATGCTTCCTGCCAGCACTGAGCTGTACCCCAGCAGAGTCATTTTCTTTAGTATCATACACTGCATAAAAATCTTTTTTTTTACATTCCTGATAGTAATGAATCTCAGAGGCAAAGAGCTCTTTTCCATCCTTTCAATATTACGACTGTAAAGGTATGAGGGCAGCTTGAATCATTAAACTGAGGGCAACATTCAGGAGAGACCCAAATGGGACCTCCCTGATGGATTAAATGTAATGTTCTCATTGCAGAAAACGGCTAACATGGATGCAGGCAGGAGGTTGGCTCAATGCTCTGCTAGTTCTCAGCCTAAAGAAACTGTGGTTTGTGCAGCTTTTCTTTATGTAAGAAGCACATTCACAGTCACTGTTCGGACTCAGTGGCATTATGCAAACTCTTAGGACCTTTTCCACCCTTTGTGGTTCTCTAGACACGAGTGCTGTGTTACTGCATGTATTCCTCTGCGTGTTCTGAAGGTATTTTTCCTTAGTGACCTGCTTACCGGACTGGCTAAAACTCAGATTATGGTGGCTTCCAATGGACATTAAGCACATATGGTACTTTCTCAGGCAGGAGTGACCTTTTGAATTCGGAGCTGTAAAGCGCAGCTACTGTGTTTACTCTGTTGAGGGACAAATCATACTCCGCAGGTCTCGTACTCCCAGGTTGGTTGTAAACCTTTTCCTTATGTTTACACTGCACTCTGGGACTCAAATTTCTCACTCTCATGAGGTCCCTGCGTGTATGAGGCTCTCTTGACAAATGTGACTGATTCAGCTCTTGTGCTGTCCTCCTGTGCCAGACACATGTCCAAATTGGCATGAGCTTCACTGTAATGCCTGATAAGAGATAAGTTAGCTGCACTGAAACAAAGTTGCCACACGGGATCATATTTTTTGTTCTCATGTCTCCAAATGAAGCTATTTCAGGAATTGAGAGTAATTCTCTTGGAGAAACAAAGTTTATATAGCCAACATAAACAATCCTATGCCTGCTTCATGCCAGGGAAGGAAGAAAGGGGTGATATTTCTTTTGCTACCAACATAGGCTCTTTTGCTTGAATAGTATTTTTGGCAGATGCTACCATATTTAACTTCCCACAATGGCACTGTTTACTTAAGGCCAATATAAAACATCCCTGGCCCTTCTCTTAGATTTTTCAGTCCCTCAGTGGACTTTCCCGTATCCTTTTAAGCACATTTTTTGTGGTGCCTTTGGAATCACTACTCGGTGCCGTTAAACGAAATACTTCCAAGCAATAAGAACTCCATCTCAGCAGGGCAAGGAAATGTGCTGTAGCAGCTGCACTATTGTTCATATATTTCATGACCTTCTGTACACCCTGTTCTCAACAGTAGTTCTGAGGAACAAAATAACCGCCGGAGGTTACCTAGCCAAGTACCTTGTCACAGGCAGAGCTCAGTTGTGATTACTTAGAGAAGAGAGTTAAAAAAGGGCAGTGGTGCTCTGTCTAATATGTATGGAAACATCTGGCAATCACTTTAGGCAAAGCTATGCAGTTTTGTTTTATCAGACTGACCTATGAGAAGTTTGCTCTCTGCATTTTTTTTTGCTATAGAAAATGTATTTGCATCTACAAATGCTTTACATTTGATTTTAAAATCAAATATGTGTAGCTGTAAAAATAAGTTCCAAATTTTTATAGGAAGCATGCTAGGTCCTTCCTGATAATGGCTTACGGTCAGCCAACACAGCCTCTGCTTTCAACAGAATAGTCATTTTTCACTCATGATTTCAGGCTGAAGCCTCCCTCTCCAGATGAGCACAATGGCACTGCTTCTGTTTGTGCCTGCCGTGTGTCCATTGCTGGTCTATGGCTTTGCAGATGTTGGAGTAGAATGGCACTCCAACCAAAGCTCCTTTCTTACCCTGTCTAGCTGCTCTGGAAGTTGCCACTGCTGCTGATGAGCCATGAAGGGCTGTTCCAGTGGGTCACTGAAGGCAAAGTCATGGGACTCCACATGTGCTATTTCTGTTGAACAGAATTGATTGCTGGCATGGAGGTAAGGACCAACAGCTCTGGCTCTTGACACTCAGAGCTTCTGGTCATGTTTTTCCACTGATTTTCTCAAGTAAAAATACTGCCTATTACCTTAGAACCCTCACCACCATCATTACCTTTTTCTGTATTTTCCTGTGAAGTACTGTGGGTACCAAATACAATCCAAATAGCCATCTGCAGAAATAGTGTCTCCCGAAGGCAGTGCAAAACGTGTGCAAACGTGTTCTATTTTCCCAAGGACACCTGCCAGAATCCTGCTGATACATCAAACGCAGGAAAGTATTTGGCACCAGCCATGTCTCCAAAGATTTCTCTTCTTGCAGGTAGTGGAAAATGCTCCTTTTAAAATGTATTTGTTTTATTTTTTTGTTCTCTCTATGTATGTGAACCACTCTGACTTTCCCTGCCACAGTGTCCAATAAGCACATCCACACTGGGAGGGCTCTTTGGATCCCTTAAAGCAATTACCCAGTCCCTCTCAGTTCCTGCCTCGAGGTGTGAACTCGCCTTGCTGCTGTGCCGCACTCTCTTTGGTCTGTTTCGTGCTTCTGAGAGCTTTCTTCTTCCCCAGAGGACATCCTCTACCTCATTTTCAGTTTTTTAAGTGCTTGGGTTTTCCAACAAATGCATCTTCTTAATGGCATTGGGATGCTTCAAACCCATTGATGGGTGTTGTTTTCACTGGTGCACTCACAAATTGTGCTGAGGTGGTAGCATGATAGAATACCCACAAACAAAGCTTTTGCTTGCTCAGGCAAGATTAGAGGGAATGAGACACACTGCCCTGCATTCACGGGTACATGTGTGTGCTCTGAGATACAGAACATGGAGAATCTCTTATCTGTGAAGATAAGAGGAAAGTGCATGAGGGGTTTGACTGCAGGAACTGCTAAGCATGAACTAAGGAACATCTGAGGCTTTTTGTGTGCAAAATGCAGAATCAGCTGAAGGACAGGATTTTGTAGTAATGAGGGATGTTAACCAGGTATTCATTGGTGAAAGAATGCTGCAGAATGCTGATGGTCCAGTGAGTTCTTGGAATTACTGGCGGTGTCTTTATAAAAGTGAGGAAGGAAGCAGAAAGCAGGCTTTTCAAAGTTGATGCTAAGCAGTAAAGAATTACGAGAGTGTGAAGGTGAAAGACTGCATGTGTTGGAGTAACCTTGGAGTCAAAGGTATGTGACCTCTAGAAAGGAAATGAAGGGAACAGAGAATGGTAATGGCCTAGAAGTGTGGAGACTTCAATAAACTCTTGGATAGCTGGTAGCTAAGTGAACATAAGCATTAAAGACGGCTGTAAATGCCTCAAAGAAATATTTCTAAGTACAGCAGTGTACATCATTTCACGTCACAGGAACTACAGAAAATGTGAGAAGAGATCAAACTGAGTAAGCTGTGATCATTCATAATATAAGCTCAAATTCGGAAGTAAATTGAAACTGTGTCAGATTACTTGGGACTGAAGAAAAGTAGCCTCATCACACTGGGCCAGAATTTATGTTTTATCTTTTCTTACTCTGTTTTTCTGAGATCCAAACTTAGATGCAAAGAGCGAGAGTGATGAAGCTGATAAGTTCAGCAACATTGAGGGTGAATGCAAGGAACATGACAGTTTCTGCTTAAAAACGAAGGAGAGCTACAAAGCCAAGAAGGCTTAATTGGATCGTTTTGCATCTGTTCTCATTCAAATGATTGCTCTAACCAGTCCTCCAGCACAATTTTGGCTAAGGACTGTGGGGTGTGGCTTCAATTTAGAAGAGAAAATAGCCTAAGAAATTCTTATGTTAGGTGTTTTCAGACCAGTTGCATCTGCTTTATAAACTTCATCTGTGGTTTCAACTGTAACAGGATGGCACAAAACTTGGTTCAAGAACTGTATCCAAAAATCTGTCATTTGTTCTCTGTTAGAGAATAGATGTATTTTCAGAAGGATTCCACAGGAATCTGTTTCGGATCACTTTCTGCTTGATCTCTATCCCGAAGACCTGAATATTTAATGTTTGAGAATGACATGGAACTGGGGGAACTACAGATGAGCTGCACAACCAGCTTGCAATTCAGTGTTCTTAAAGGAACTTCTTGAAGAAATGGTCTGAGAAAAGGCAGAATGAAAAAGAACAGGGATAAGGGCAAAGCATGCTTGTGCAGGTATGATCAACTGGGTAAATACCAGTTGTGGGTGCTGTCAGCTTCTCAAAAAGGAGTCTGGAGAGATAGTGGATCATAAGCTGAGCGAGGCTCAATACAGGCGTTCCATTTCAAAAAGGCAGACTCAACACTGAGCTACGTAAGCAGGAGTGTGGCTTAGTATTGGATGATTTTATCCTGCTCTCCTCAGCACTGCTGGGGCATCAGCTGGAGCATCATGCCCAGTTTTACCAATGGCCTTCAAAAAGCACACAAAATAGCTCGGAGCAATCCAGAGGAGGCCTACAGAAATGATTAGTGCTGTGAAACACAACCTGGGAGGCAAACCTGAGAAAAATGTGCCTGTACAGCCTACATAAACAACAGAGAGAAGATAGAGTGAAAAGGAAAGTGATAAATTCTCAAACGTGTGAAAGACCACATTAAAAATTAAATAAATTTAAATATTAGATAAAACATCCTGCAGATAAAAACAGAGACAAGCTAGATCCAGTTGGTGAATGCGGTGAAATCACAGTATTTCTGTGACTGGTGTGACTGGATGGAGTCAGGAACAGATGAGACAAAAACAAAAAACAAAAAACAAAAAAAAAAACCACTGTCAAAATTCACCAATAAATAATTTTTCCTAATTGTGGGTAGAGAGGTGGGCTACACAATCTCTTGATTGTCTTCTCAGCCACATATTCAGTTGTATGGATCTTACAAATTGTTTACATCCTCCTTTTGGGTAGAACTCATTACTAAGAGGCCCAAAGTGTATCACTTCTTTCTGTTTTTTTGTGTTAGAGTTCATGGTGTGTTCTTCCATCCTTCTTAGAATTGTGGCTGTTCTATTTGCATTTTATATTCTTGCATTTTTGATGACATTTTCCACTGATCCTACACAAAAATCATCTTGGCTGTTAATGCTGCCGTTGCCCTTTCTTATTCCTGCTGTGCACGCTTCCCTGACACTTGCAGACTCTTACACAATGATGTAATCTTTTGGTCTTGCACCTCACTCCGTAGTTCAGCATTAATTTCCTTATTGTCTTCACAGAACACAGCTCCATTTACAGTCTTGGGGGCACTACTTCTTAATACCGCTCCTGGCTGTGTAACTTCTTCTACATGATCAAACCCATTCCAGCTGTAATAAATAAAATTAGAAAGGATCAAGTGGATCACTGTTTCTATTCTTATAAGAGAAATGCTATAGCTTAAGACTGTGATTAATATATAGCTTAAGACTAGATTAATGCTAAGTACAATCAAAATTTTAAGACGACAGGTGCTTGCCCTTCAAAATATAAAGAAGAGAGTGATTAGAAGAATGAAGGGTGGAGGCAGGAGCACACGGCCTGAAAGTAAATTCATGCTGCGGTTGCAGACTGTGTTCCCTGTAACATTTTCACTGGAGTAAATTGCAGGATAAGAATGAGAATCAGGGGAACTGGTGGCTGAGGCCAGTTCCTTCTGCTTTCCTTAACCCCGCTCTTCTTAGCAATTATTTCTTAGAGAATCAGACTTATGCTCAATTTCCCTAGCAGCAGAGTTCATATGTACTTGATTACTTACACAGGAGACAATTTAACCATGAAAACCTCATACATGAGGGATTAGCTGAGGGCAAAGTAGGGCTCTTAAACTCTTAATGTAAGTATAGTCATGACAGCACAGTTTGATTAAATTGAAACATTGAACTTACTAAAGTATAGATTTAATTCTAATAATTTTAAAGGTGTCAAAAAGGAAGGGGTACTCATTTTACTCTGCATACAGTGTATATATGTGTATCCCAGAGGGAAACAATGAATAGACCATGCAGGGGAAAGAAAATAAACTATTCTGTTTCCTGTACATCATTCTTCTTCTGGTACTTACAATTCTTATGGACACATCTGCATGATTTCTACAAATCCTGTTGCACCTCATAGACAGAAATGAGATTAGTGAATCAAAGTTTTATTTGGAAGGCAGAAAGCAGTGTTCATCTGTCTTGAGATAAAATGCACTTATAAAAGTGTTACAAGTTCTCATTTTCTGCAGATGTAAAAAATAACTCATTCATAATGTCATGCAAAGGGTTTTTCGAGATATGTCTGCCATCTTCTTCTTATTGTCACAGTTTCTGACTTCATGCTTAGTGTTTATGTTTGCCATCCATCATGCAATTCCAGCTGACATATGATTTGATTTTTCTGCTGCATAAACCAATTGTACATCGCTGTAGTTTCAGTAACAGGGGCTACTCACACCATAAGAAGAGCACTGAGCCTTTATTTGTTTTCTTTAGGTTCCTTTCCTAAAGTTCTGGGGCCAGATTCTCAGATTTTTCCCTGGGGTCTTCATTGTAGTTCTGTTGATGCTCTGTTGTTGCCAAACTCACCTTTCATCTCTACAAATCAACTTTTAAGTGAGTCATTCGATATTTTTGTTTTACTGAAATCTTTCCTCTGGGTTGAATGCTTTGAGATCTCTTTCTGTACTCATGGGCACCCATGTGATTTGCTAAAATAATTTGTGCGAAATTATGAATCCAACTTTAAAGACTGATGCCTAAAAATAACCACCTCAGGATCAATAGCCAGTTTGAAGAAACCTGGTTTGTACATTTTATGTGCTGTGATAAATGATTGTTGCACTGTATTAAGTTTACAGCGAGAGTGACTCAGGTGGATGGCATGAAGTGCTTCATTCACCAGCTACAAATCCATTCTCTTTTGCCTTGAAGAGAGGGAAAAAGCAAACATGATTTCTGACCGTTGCACAGCAAACAGCCGCACAGGTGTGTGCGGAGATGGATAAAGTGTGCAACTGTCACCATTGTGCAATTGCTCACGATTTAAGAGTCAGCCAGCAGCAGAAACAGGAAGAGAAAAGGTCATGGGAGGACAGTGTCCATGGCCAGGGTCAGGTTTCAGAGTGGGGTCCTTAGGGGAGAAAATGAAAAACATTTGGATGTAATTAAGGCACTAATCTGGAAAAATGAGGAACAGTTGAAACCTGCAGAGTTGGGACATTGTACAAACTTCTGTCCTTGGTTGCAGAGCAGCCTTGCAGTAGCTTCTGCTACCGAGAATAGGAAAGAAAGACTGGAAGAAACTATGGTTCCCAGCTCAACCCTAAGGCGCTATCATTTGTGGTGCTGTAGCATCAATAAAGGCAGAGAAAGGAATACAATAGGAAGAGGGTCTGGGAGGAAATGACATGCATTGCTTAGAGCTTTGCTTCTCTGAGGATAGCACTTTCACATCTCTGAAAATGTGTGTTTCTCCTAGAAGTGGCTTTCCAGTTGTCATCTTCAATTTTCTGCTAGAAAGTTCGCCTTGTGCTTATAAATAGCATGTAAATAGCAGGTAGGGTTTGAGTTATATAAAATAACACTGTGGAGAATATGCACATGCATTTGCTGATCTTTATTTGTTGCTTCACCTCACTCTCACCACCATAGATAAATAAATAAATAAAAACCGAGGGAGGTGAGGACAGCACAAAACGAGGCAAAGGAAGGCAAGATGCTGGAGCTCCTTTTACCTTTTACAGAGCCTATGTACGGTACAGCTCCAAGCAGCTATGGGCATGGGTATCCAGCTTAGTTCCAGTGTTCTGTGTTTTGTCACCAGGAAGTATAGCAACAGAGTTGAAGAAGAAAATTGGGGCACTTTGTTACACTCAGTGCCTGCCCATGTTTCAGAAGGCACACTAGAAAACCCATAGTTCTGGGCATCCCAGACAGGCAGACACTGAAGATGGTAGACTTCAAAGTCTATCTTCAACCACTGTGAACTGGCAGAGCTATACCTCTGAGTAAAACAATGATGCTCAGCATGACAGTATCATAAATCTTCCTATTAGAAGCCGTATGCACATATATGAGGTTATTGAACAAACCAGGAATCTAGTTAGATGTGGGTCAGAATGGATGTTGTATATCCTGTTATCTGCTAAGAAAAAGAAGTATGTAATAACTTGATATTATTAAATGAGAAAAATGAAATATAGCTTAACATTTGATAGAAATATGTACTTTTCACTAATTAGATCTAAATGTTCATGAGTTTCACATGAAAGTAATTTTAAAATTTCATTTTGTGGTAATTCTTTCTAAAAGTGGCAGTGGCATGCAGCAAGGACTACAACTGTTGCTTTGAAGAAGTCTGTGTCTGCAGTGGTATGAAAATAAAATCCCACATCAAAGAGTACGGTATGAGTTAGCTCTGACCCACAGACAAGGATATTTATGCAAGGATGTGTGTGCGTTTTTTTCTAAGTTATGCCTTACTGTTTTGTTCTTCTGACTTACAGATACTTTTTCTGTTCTTGTTTTCCCCTTGCTGGTGATATGGCTGTAGCAGAAAAATGCACAGATGTACCAAAAGCCCCAAACCTGCAGTTTAAGGGATGCTCTCCTGGCTCACCAGCAGCTGGTAGGGTGTATTCTGGTGTTGTTTGAACCAGATTTATGCTGATGGAACACCTCTGGGTGAAATCCAGGTCTTTTGGAACTCAGTGGCAAAGCCTGACTCCAAGGACAGCCAAATGAAATCAGCTTACAGAGAAAGCCTTGGAAATACCTTTGTTATTTATGCATTTGACTCGAGCCAAGTGATCTAACTGTTGATGAATTCCAGTAACGTAAGTCCCAACTGATGCCATTAAAGTAAACTGAGTTAATCTTGTTTTACATACATGGGACTGAGATCAGAATTTGTCCTAAATAATTTTTTTCATTTGTTTAAGTGGAAGAAGTGGAACTAAGGGTCCTTATTTACAGCTGGATAAGGATGTAAAGGTAAGAGGAGATGCAGGGAGAAAGGAGGAATAACAGTAATTTCTCTGAAGCATTCAGGCTCCTGGAGCAGCTGAACTCTTGAACTCAAGAGCTGAGCTCTTGAACAGACTGGTGACATTTTGGTGCTTGTAAGTTGTACCAGTGTGAGAGGGCTACATGGGAACCCCTTATTTTATCCTCTTCTACTGCCTGAGGTAGGCTGAGCCACAGGTGCTGGGCGGCAGCCATCAGTGCTCTGCCATGCATGGGCGTGGGCTGCTGCGGAAGTGCTGGGAGCTCAGTCCTGTCCTGGATAAATGGTGTGTTTACTTCCATCTAGCTGTCACTGAACACGGACGTCTAGAAGGCACTGTCAGAGCAAATGAAGCAGAAAAGGTGCTCCCCAAAATCAGTGGAGACAAATACCTCCCCTCTGCTTTCTGAAGAGATGCCAGTTCCTCCTGTGTATGCACCTGGATGAGCAGCACCATTCAAAACAACATCTCAATCTCCCATGGCACCGAGCCCAGGTGACCTGCCAGCCCCAGCCCGGTTAACTGCTAGCAGGCAGCAGGGCCTCCTGAAGGGTGAGAAGAAACAATTTCTGCCGCGCTGTGGACAACTCTCACACGGTTGCTCTGGAGCTGCATCCCTCTGACCTCTGAGACAGATTTCTAGGAAGTGTCCTCTGTCTGACACCTGCTGTGAACACCAGGCACCTGAGTTCTGCTTCATGCCCGTCCCAGCAGCCTTCCTAGTGGGCTGAGTCCACAGGCAGGTTTCCTATCATGTGCAGTGATTCCCGAAATACAGCCTTGCAGACTTTGCCTTCCTCCCCCTTCCACATTAAACATATTCCCATGTCCTCAGAAGCCCTATGAACCTACACTGTCAAATCCACCTGCCTTTATGCCTGCCAATGCCTGTACACTGATAGACATTATCGTGGCCTCCAGCAGCATCCCCTGCACTGCCTGTCAGCAGGTTCACCGTGGCACTGGCAGAATCGCTAGGTGCCAGAAGAAACATGGGATTTATTGGTTTTAAGTCTGGTCTCTGCCGTTTCTTGTAGATATCCTAGAATTAACTGTTAGAAAGAAGCACTACAGAATAGCTTCATGGAATAGTGAGGGATTTATTCAAACAGAGCAGTGGAGACCCTACCTTGACTCCAGGGGGAAAAAAAGGTGGTATAGTTGAATTTCCATGTGTTGTAGTGAAATCCTTTCACTTTTAATGAATGAATAAACTTGCTCCATGTAACAACCCCAAGCAGACATTGCCAGGAATTCCCCATCGGTGTTCCCCCTGGCATACCCACTCTTTGCATATTTCCTGTCCATTGGCTGTAAAAAGAACTTCCAATTTTGTATACTTAGCTTTCCAGCTTATTCCAATTAGGAGCACCCCTACAATGACTTTCTTTCTTTCTCTCTTCTGTGGAGAGGAAAGCTTTTATGTTAAAAATCAAAATAACCCTTCTCTCTTATTCTGGTTTTGTGCTGTGTGTACTCTGGCATCTCAAATTTTACCACTGCAAACTCAGAGATGTGATCCCTCTGCACAAAGGAGTTCTACTGCTGAGTGTGCTCAAAAGCGTAACCAACCGAACAAACTGGCAGCCCGTGTAATGCTGCTGGGAAGGCTGCTTTCCATTGTGCACCTCCTGCATAGCATCCAGGGTCTGCTCCACTCCTCTGCTGCTCTTTGTACTGGAGATGCCACAAGTTTTCCCAGGGCCAGCATCTCCTTCCTTCCCTCTTATGTCTGCTAAGTAATTCAGTCAGAATACTATATCTCCCCTCATTTGTGTTCTTGTTACCATGCAGATTGTAACTGGTAGGAATTCCCTAGGATATCCTGCATCCTTCTGGTCACATATTTTGCCCTTAACCCAGGAGACAAATTACCACAGTGGTCTCATTTCTTTCCTTTCAGGACACAGATGTCTTGGCACAGGATTCTCAATGAAGAATCCCAGTTCAGAATTGCTGTCTTTTCCTTCCTCTCATTGCTACACTACTCGTGGTCAAGAGCTGGACAGTCACAGGCCCGGTTGGCTTCTTTCCTTAACCTGGCTGCACAAGGAAATGAGACATTTACCACAGCACTTTTATTTTTATTTTTTTAATTGTTTTTTTTTTTTATTTTTATTATGACTTTTTTTTTTCTCCTGTCTGTCAGTGCACTGATAGTAACACAGAAATCCACCAAGAAACATCTGAGAAAGGCAGAACCTCAAAGAAAATCACATTCTTACTATGGTAATAAACAGATAGGGGAAGAAAGAAGAGATAATATGTGGTCTAATACCATCATGGAAGATTACTGGACATAAATGATTACACATTTTAGGTGGCAGCAAGCTCAGGCAGGCTAGCCCAGCACCTTACCATCCTAGCCCTGGCACTGGCATTCCCTGCAAACCGGGAATGCCAGCACGGTCTTGAGTGCAATGGAGGTGGGAAAATGCACAGGAAATCAAGGTCCATGGATTCTGCTCCTGCTGGGACCTCTTTTCTTGCCTTATGGTATCCTTTTAAGAACACACCATTGTTGGTTTTAAAACTAGAATCAGGTGTTTTATTTGCATAGCTTCTATATTTGAGATCACAATCTACTATGTGAGTATTAGATTATTTTGTCTTCTGAAATGTAGCATTGGACTAATTAATAAATTAAATATGTAAACATTTGCTTAATTAAGTACAGCTCCATTTTTTTCTTGATGGACCTTACTCAATCCATTTTTAATATACCTATGTTTATATATACAATACATATGAAAAAGAAAATAATAGTAAACGTGTTAACTATGTAAAACGTTCAGATAATGAACTATGAAAATTATTAGGCTTCACCATTGATTAAAAACTAAAACAACTGGTTTCACACGTATGTGTGACATTAACCTTGAAAAGAGCTACTATAAAGAATAAAATAAATGTTGAATGCTTTCAAACTACAGATTTTAGGAGGGTTCAGAAGACAGACTTCTGTTTAATTGTATTTTTGGGCTGCTGCCAGGTTGTCATTATTCCCTAGAGCTGAATCTGTGGACATCAGAGGTTCTCCCCTGGAGCTGCATGTATAGACATTAAAGATTTGGAGTCATTACATACCTTAAGCTAGGAGAGACAAGGGACTAGCTTCTAATTACAGCTTGTACCCATTTAAGGTTATTTAAGCTTGATGCACAAGCCTTGATGTAGATGAAAATCAGCTCCTCAGTCAGTTCAAATGTACTCACAAAAAGGGTTACGATTCCGTTTAACTTCTTCTTACCAAAATCTTGGGAAAAAAAGAATCTTTTCATAACCACCAGGTCTCTGTGTGTTTTATCTGAAATCTGCTGTATAAAAAAGGGGATTGATTTTTTTTTCACATTAAGGGCAAAATGGCAGGAGCTCTGTGAATCACTAACTGTTAAACACATACCTGCCCACAAAAGAGCTCACTATTCAAATAAAAATGGGATTTCTGCATTTTAACTGTATGACTTGCAGGGCCCAATTATTTTGATTTGTATTAAATTAAAAGCCTAAAATTATTTTCCCATGAATATTCAAGTCAGATTTTTTCCTTGTAATGCCTTGTGTTTATCTCCATGTAAACCACAACAGATACAAGGAGTACAGTAACACTGTTTGATAGAGCAAATTCTCAGCTATAAAGCACTATTTTTCAAAGTCACCACCATTGCTGTGCATTTCTACCAGCAATGAACAAGAGCCTGCATGCCCTAATGGTAAATATCTGCACCAGTGGAGGTGACCACTGTTTCACAGCTGTTACAACAGCATCACTGCCAGGAAAATGTTGTCCATGTAGCCCAGCTTTCTTTGAGCCAAAGAGACGGCAGTCAGAAGGTGCCAAATCTGTACTATATGATGGCTGTAGTAGAACAGTCCAGCCAAGATTGGACTGTGGAACACCCACGGTCTTTGAGCTGCTATAGGGCCTGGCATGACTGTGTCGCCAGAGAAAGGTTGTTTTCCTCTCTGGCCTGACTCTGCAAGTTTGAGCCTTCAGCTTAGTCAGTGTTGCAATGTAGCTGTCAGTGTTGATGGTTTGTCTGTGTTCCAGGGATTCCAGAAGGATCACCCCTTTCCTATCTCAAAAAAACAGAGCACATCACTTTACCTGCTGAGGGCTCCGTCTTGAACATCTTCTTTGATGGGAAATTCACCTGTGCCATGGACTGCAGTTTTGACTCTGGCTCAGAGCCTAACCAGAAAAGGAGAATAGTCTTCTTGCTCGGTGGGTTCTATATAGAGAAAGCACTTGAATGATTTTGTTTTTAATCAAAGAAATTATATGTAAGAACTACCTACCTTAAGAGCTATTAAATTTAAGAGGTATTTCAAGTTTCTTGATGTTAAAATGAAAACAAATCCTCTATGCAAGAACCCTGCTCTGGCCACTGCTTCTCTTCCTGAGCTGTGTTCTTCATTCCAAGTAGTTAATTTTTATGACTTTATGAGGTTTCTCTTCATCATCAATGTGATGGTTTTATGAACTAACACAGAATTCTAAGCAAAAATAATGTAATTTAACACTTCTCTAATTACAGTATTATCTATTGGTATACTGCATTTATGGAAAAAGATGTATGGAGTATTATTTTCCAGATTGCAATTACAAGGCCATTTTCTTTGGGGAAAAAAAAAAAAGGCCATAGTTGAGGGATGTTTTTAGCCTTCCAGTTTTTGTCCCTCTTTTCAGGCTTCGTTAACAAGTGCTATGAGAAATTTTTTACAAAATACTGCTTGTCCCCTCGGATGCACAGCAGCTGGGCTGGCTGACCGGCTTACACATTTTTCAAGTGTTCTTTTAACTGCTTTTTAGGAACAACAAGTTTTATAAGCCTTTTGTTAATTGTAATTTGTTCAACCCTTATGGAAGTTGTTTTCCAAATGAACATAAAACATTGCTACTGCTGAGTCATTCGTTTCTATCCTCTCCATTTATCTTGTATCTATTTGGAGTTTCCATTTCTCTCCTCTTCAATCTGCTTGCTAAGCCTACTTTCCTCATGGATGTATTATTTCATTTTTTCTGTTCTACCATTTTTGCTGTTTTTATTGACTCCATGTACATATATATGACTCTTAGTTTTCCATTTCCAAAAAATTCTGGTTTTTTATTCCTTCCCATTGCTGACAGTTTCATGCAGAGCCTTTTTATCCTGCAGCTGTAGCAAAACAAAAACAAAAACAAAAATCAAAACAAACCAAAAATAAACAAACTTAAAAACAAAAAAGTGATGCTGAGAGAAGTGAGGTTACTTCTTCCTGCTTGCAAGCTTGCACGTTTCCTCTCAGGTTTTCTTGGCTTCTCATCAAGAAAAACAAGAAAAGAGACAAGAACTATGTGTTCTTGGCTTGTCACAGTATTTTATTACCTTGAAGGATAGAGATCAACTTGTTGGGCATAAAACGAGCACTTTAGAGCAAGCAGTTTGTGGATTTTTTTAAACAATTTTTATTTGGCATCATCAGTCAAACCCTTCATGTTGCTGAAATCTATTGCTGTCTTTGAAAAATCCGTCATTCTAAGCTGGTACAAAATCAGTTCAAAGACAGATTTTTCTTTATGAATTTATGATTTCTTAGAAGCTCTTGAAAGTGTCTCCTCAAAAGAATAATAAGAAGTACTTAAAATATGTTCGTACTTTCTTCTATGAACCAATAACAATGGATATAAATTCTGGCCTTCCTCATATTACAAAACAAAAACTAGTTTGAAAGAATATTAGAGGTTGAGAAATCACATCTTGAGATGTTAGGAAATGTCACCTAGTATTATTTTGACAATTATGCATTATGATACAATTCTCAGTTATGTTCCAAACATTAAAAAAAAAAAAAAAGTTTCACTGAGTCAGTAACTGCCATGTGCTTACATTCTTCTTATTGCTGGGACTGTGTGCAAGACTGCAGCGCATATTATCCCTAAATCTGACATTTCCTCCTTCTATCTGCTCCTGCAAGTGCATCTTATTCCACTTCAGCAGCCTGAAGTCCATCCTCTGCTTAACGTCTGGATCTTTGTTCAGTCGCAGTCTCGCCATGCAGTCAGTTTTAAGGTTAGATCAAAATGACCAGCTGAAAACCCCCATTCAGCCATCCCATTACACTGGAGGTATCTGACCGCTGAAGAGGTGGAATTTGTCAATTTCAGCTAGTAACCTTAGGCCCCTCCTATAGACAGAGAAACAGAAACTTACAGGGCACCACTGATGACCACTCAGGAGTCTTCAGGAGAGAAACTGCAGCCCAATGAATTGGCCTTTCTAGTTGTGTTGATATATGGCAGAAGTATTACTACGCAAGCATACTTCTTGATTTTAGTCTAAAAATATACTCCAGTGCTAAGAAAAGAATGTGAGATTTTGTACATCTATTTTTAATCTGTTTAATTCTCAACTACTAATGCTCTTCTAAGTAGTGCAAGTTTGTTACCTTCTCATATGATCAGAATTCTTAAATATGTACATATACTTTTCATTTTATTCTACGTGACTGCCCACTACCTTTCTTATCATTTGTATAAAGGATTGAGTAAAAACTTTTCTACCTAATATTTATTCTAAAGAATTGCCAATGCAATCTTTAAAATGGTTATTATCTCTGTCCATTGTAAGATTGTAAGAAGAGAAAGAAATATTTTCACCAGGTACCATACTGCAATTTTCTTCTGCTATCATTGTTAGCAAGTTCTTAAGTTCTATGTAATTTCACTGCTAAGAGTAAATTAGAGTTGCAAGGAAGTCTTTTTCCCAGTATTCTGTTTTAAAACGTGAGGTCCCAGATTAAAATTTATTACCACTGCTTCAAAGTTTCTAAAGCTTATCGTGAAGTGTGGTCTTAGGAAAATTAATATACTCTATTAGAAGGAACTGATCTTTTCTGTGAATAATGAACAGTCTACAATGAAAGTTTATATTGTCTCACTATTCTCATCAGTTATCTTCTTTTCTTTCACCAGCAACAGATAAACCCACTGTAGAATTTTATGATGTTTTTAAATGAAAACTAATAGCTGGTAAAGGCACAGGCACATTTGCACATCACAATGAATATTTTGTGTCTCTTCAGATAGCAGGTAAATATATCAACAACCATTGTATGGTAATTATGTCTCATTTATGGTTCAAGAAGTCAGTGCATATACTGAGTATAGCAACATTTTTGCTCAAGTAAGTTAGACACAAATGGCTTCAAAAGGAATTACAACTGTTTAGGACAATTTGAGGGTTCTCTTTCAAATTCATTGTATTTTATAGGCTCTGTAATTGCCAAACACTTTGGATTTAGTAGGCACAAAAAGGTGAGGAATAAATTTGTTTATTTTTAAACTTCAGTTCCTGCTGAAATTGTAAATGACTTTTACATGAAGCAGTTCAGATACCTACATTCCAAGCAGAACACCTAACTAAAGAAAGTATCTTATTATAAATGTACTTCAATTCTCAAGTGATTCTAAGTCAATTTGTCTGTCCTATCACCAGATATTTCACATGCCACGATGAAGAAATCTGCATATATATTTACAGACTTAAAATATGTTAACGTACTGTTAACTAACAAAGTTTGTTTTTCAGCCTGAGGTATATGTGGAGCAATACAGAGGTTTGGAAAGGAGTACATCATTCTTGCATCTTCTCCTGTCTTGACCTCTATTTTTGCAATTTCTTGTGCTTTTTTTTCCAAGCACATGACAACAGATAGCAGAATTAAATGCTTCCCCTTCACAACTTCCACTTCCCAGAGATGTGCTAATGCAACTTTACAGATCCATCGCTCCAGCAGTGGCTGGGGTGATCCTATCCTCCTCTTTTTCAGCAAACGGCTGTGACCCGACAGAATAGCTGTGGTAAATGGGTTCAGGGGTCCTGGCAGAGCTCCAAAGAGTTTGTGGTGATGGAGACAGCAGAAGACACCAAGCTGAGAGGTGCAGCCGTATGACAGAAGGGAACAGAAGCTGAGCTAGGCCCCATCCCTGGAGGCACTCAAGGCCGGGTCGGGTGGGGCCCTGGGCAGCCCGAGCTGCTGGGGGCAGCCCTGCCCACGGCACAGGGATAGGACCCGTGACCTTTAAGGTCCCTTCCGGCCCAAGATGTCCGCGCGTCTGTGAGGACGAAGGAAACGAAGGGCCAGAAGGACCAGGCGAGGTGGGTGGCTCAGAGCGAGCGCAGCCACCCGCTACAAAGCGCAGGCAACAGCAGGGCGGCGCACGGGCAGGCAAACGTAACCCCGCGCCCAGGAGCCACCCACCACAGGCCTCAGCCGCCCCTCGGCGGCCCCACTCGCCCGCCAACGCCGGCACCACGCCTGCGCCGCGCCGGGGCGGCGGTTTCCCCGCGGGCCGTGACGCCACACCGTCTCCGTGACGCCGCGGCGGCGTGACGTGACGCGGCCACGCGGAGGGGCGCGTGTGTAAGTTCCCTTCCCCTGCGGCGGAGGGAGCCGCGGGACGGGGTGGGGGCGGGCGGGACCGCTCCCGGTCTCTGCTCACGCCGCCCCGGCTTCAGGAAGCCGGCGGCGGGGCCGGGCGGTCTGGCGGCCGCTCGGGGCTGGGCAGGAGGAGGGGCCGGGGCCGTCCGGCGAGGCTCTTCCCGCGCTTCGGAGGGTTGCGGCGGGGCCGGGCCGAGCTGAGCTGAGACGCGGAAGCGCCGCGCCGGGTGAGATCCCGTCAGCGCCGTGCCCGGATCCGGGCCCGAGTGCCGTCAGCAGACCTCGCCGCCTCCTCCGGGCAGCGCTGCCGTCCCGTAACGCTGCCGAGGTCCGGAAGGAGCCTGAGGGCGCCCGGCCTCGGCTCTGTGGAAGTAGATGCGATCGGGGCGGAGGGCTCCTGCCCGGCCGGGGCTGAGGCCTGTCACCTCCACAGCTCCTCGGGGCTTCGTGTTAACGAGGTAACGACCGTATCCCAAGCACTGAGCGGTCCTGTGTGGCTGGTGTTGGAAAAGCAAAGAAGGAAGTGTGAGAAGGCTTCCTAGAAGCGTTGTGGGAGGGCTGTGAGCATGCCCTCAGTGAGGCAGATGAGAAAGAAAGCACGAGAGAGTCTTGCTGCACTTTATCTTGTCCCACGGTCACGATTGCTGGAAGACTGCCCAGTTCTGTGCCTGAGCTGGATCTGTGGGATGCGCCTTACATACTATCGGCAGTCTTATCCCCTTCAAGTCAGGAGCCAAGCAGCAAGTAGCAGTTGTTTACTCACTGCTTTCCTGGGAGCTGTGTAAGGAGCCCGAGGCTCACTCAGCGGTCCCATATCTGTGGTGCAGTTCACCTGGCTTAGAGTAGAAGTTACTGTCATGGATTTGCTTACACTGATGCATTTGTAATGTGATATGAGCAATGGAATAATTACTATGCAATAAAATCACAGAGAGATGGCTAAAATAAGGTAAATGCACAACTCCCCTGGATCACAGGATTAGCTGAGTGCTGCTTGGTTTTTTGCTCGTTCTTTTTTTTTTGCTATTTTTTTTTTTTTATTTTTTTCCAGGGCTGCACAGCAGCCAAGATACTCAGTTGCTTTTTTTTTTTTTCCCATCTAATCTTATCATAGCTACTTATTTTTAGTAGCAGTTCTGGTGAAGTTAGCTCTTTTTGTTTATTTTATTTATTTTTATTTTTTAGAAGCTATTTTTGTGCAAAGCAAAATGTACGTATCAGCACGAGGGCATATCTTGTTCTGCTTCGGCTGTTGAAGGAATTGGGTTTTGTCCAAGTTCCAGAAAGATCAGAAAGGGAAGAAAGGAAAAACCTTATAACAGTTATGATGCCAGTTTAAAGTATTTTTCTCTAGTGATCTGGTGTAATGTGTTGGTTCAGTGAAAAAAAAAAAAATGAGTTCTTGCATAATGATAGCTGGAGGGTCAAAATAAAAACAACATGAGTCAAAGGTTTTCAGCGTTTGCACAGTCTGCTTGAGTAATAGATTTTAAGGTGACCAGAAATTCTGTAGCTAGTGTTTACCCAAACATTCACAAGGGAAATACTAATTTCCTATTTATCTTCTGAGTCTAATTTCTGGAAATATTGGAGCTAGCAATGGCAGTGACAGCATATGATGAGATTTTTGTCATTGCCATGTATGACTTTGGATATGGTTAGCAAACGTCATATGTATATGTTTTTAATGTGCAGGTTCAGTGATCATGCTGCGTTAGACCAACAGGACTTTCTTCATCAGTGACTTGATGTGTTTTGAGGAGTTTTATGTGAAGAGGTAACGTTTATGGATGTGGCTTAATGTTTAAGTGTTTGTATGAAAATGATGATAGTTTTGTGTATGTGTTTGAACCTGATGAGATAGGTATTGTTGGGTCAAAAGAAAATGGTCAAATAGTGAAAGCGTAACTTGGAAAGGAAACTTGCTGACAACGTTATTACCGTTACAGAAACTTACACTTCTAAAAGTAAATGGTCAAATCAGGAATGTGCTTACTTACAGTTATTTCAGCAATATCGATTCAAGCATTTATTACTGTGTCTTGTAACCTAAATGATGGGAAATGTATGCTGAGCCTCGAAGAACATGGTGTTGTATTTGCCCCAACTGAGAACAAACACATTTTAGGAGGAGTCTTGTTCATTTACTGCTTTCTTAAACGTATACCTTTGTTTCTAATTTAATATGATGTCCTGACCTTTGTGAAATACATTTTGTGAGAGATTGGGACTTCTCTGTTTTTTCTTTAAAACAGGAATTTAGATGAATTAAATACTTTATTGGCCATAGGAGGATCAGGATGTGCAAGGTAGGTACTCTGAAAGAATGCAGTAAGTATCCTTGCAGAATATTCAAATGATTGATTCAGTATTTAAGTACAAATTAATGGTGTACTGTGAGGGGGGGGTTGAAACTAGATAATCATTGTGGTCCCATTCAACCCAGGCCATTCTATGATTCTGTGTTTTTTTTTTTGGTGTTTGCTCATTTGAATGCATCTTTGACTTACCATAGTGCAGTGCTTGCAGGTATTGGTTTGTCCTTAATAAGCTAATTAACTGAGTGGGGGAGGTGTTCAAAAATCTGTTTTAAAGGACTGTTTTCCAGGGTATTTATAGCATAATTAAACACTTTAGGAAATGTTTTCAGTTTGTGGAGCTGGACAGTGAGCTCAGACAGTGTTTGATTCAAGTAGATGCAACAGATGTGGGAAGAAAAAGCACCATATCTGACAGTTTTACCTGCCCTTAGCAATGGACTTGATTTGGGTTACTAGGTAGCTTCAGAGTTCATGGAGAGTTTTACCTGATTGGTTGAATTTGGCAGAGAAACATTGCTGTGCTCAGTGTCCCATATGAAGTCAGACATTATTGATAACTGAAAAAAAAAACGGAAACCAAACAAAGTGAGCTCTGCATTCCTTTGATAATTCTTATTTGAGAACATCCAAACATCTGGAACACGTATATTGATGATGTGAGTAAAGGAATTTAGCTTTTCTCTAGCTTGATTACAAGTGGTTGCATCTCACTGTTCTGTGTGTCTGTCTCTGCACCAGGTCACATCTCAGTGGAATCCCCTTTAGGTAAATGACTTGTTCTCCCGGGACTGCCCACTTACTGCTTTGATCTTCTCATCAGTGGGGACACTGAGAACTTTTAGGCAGTAACACAGAGTCCTTGTCAATTTGAGCCACATCAAGAGAGAAGACTGACAAGTCTAAGAAGCTACATTTGCTTTTGGTTTCTGTCAAATTTAATCCTAAATATACAAAAGTATCAAAAGCAGTGTTCAGCAGGAAAAGACTACAGAATTGGCTCCTGCTCATTCCCACTGAACTGTTCTTTTCATTCCATTTAATGGAGGTTGCAGTTTTTACTTTTTGGTGTAGTTAGCAACAGACTATCTGAAACTTCTTGCATTTGGCTCTGGAACAGCAAAGAACAAATGTCAGGGAGGTGCTGCGGCAGGAATAGAAGTGTTCAGAAAGTATGTGAGAATTTGGGGGGAGGTGACAGGGAAATCTTCCTCCTATTTCTTCCATGCTGGAATTCATATTGTAACATTTAGAGTTGGTGTTCAGTTCAAAACTTACTGTGCTGCAAAGGTTGATGTGTTGACATGGGCATGCTTTCCCACAGCTCAAATAGTGGAGAGTTTATTTATAAAGCAAAATATACCTCTGAAATTATAATTGATACTGTAATTATGGAGAACTTGCCTTAAAGAGGAGGCTTAGTGGCCTGTAGGACATTTTCCTGGCTTAGAATAGTCAAGATTTATACTGCAGCATTTTCTCTGTATGAGTCTTAAACAGGAAATTCCCCCATCAAGACAGAAAAACTTCAGTAATTAAGAGGTACTGTGATGGGGATGATAAGCCTAAAATAATGGTCAACTTTAAATGTTATTTATGGTTGGAACATCTAAATGGTGAGCTTTGCTTTACTTCGTGAGGATCATTGCTTTTTCAAAATACGCGTTCAGAAGCCAGCAGTGTGTGGTGCCAGCCTTTCCATAAACCAGGGTGTGCCAGATGTGTGTGGGATCCTGGGGAAGGTGGTTGCATTGGTTTCTCTATTTCACTTTGGTAACGAGCGGAATGCTTCCGAAGTTGCTGTGTTTTTTTCTTCTTTCAAAAGACTGGGAGTTTTGTACCTCAGCCTTGGGAAGGAGGCCGGTTCTGAATGTATTTCACGCTCATTTGTTACCTGGTGGAATGGTTGCTTGTTTATCTCACTTATAATTTTTTTTTCCCACTCATTGTCTGCCTGCACTTCAAGAACACCCATTGCCACTGTGCGGTTTAGAGATGATAAGAACGCAAATACGGTCTAATTTGCAGTGATTTTGATCACAGGTTGCTATGTTTGAGAGTTGTGCCAACTCTCTCTTGATGTACGTGTATAATGATGTACTTAATGCTTAGTGGAGCCTGAGGGATTTGTTCTCCTGTAGTGAAAAAGTGCTATTTATTTGCACCGTAATCTGCAGAGGAGGATAGCAGTAAATCTCCTGATTTTTCTTGAGATGGTGCTCCTTTATCTTGTGTTTTATAAAACCGTGCTGCCTCCTGCTCCGGGTGATTGTGGTCTAATAGTGACTGTAGCAGCCCTTATCATTTGCAGGGGAGGTGGGATTTGAAGTAGAGAAGTGTATCCTAGTTATCGCACACTTAATCACAAAATACAGAAGAGGGCTGGACTTTTTTTAAAAGCAGTTATTATAGCAGAATGAGATGCCAGAAGCGTCGTATCTGCAAGATATGTGGGATACTTGCTCTGTTCTCTCAGGTCTTACAAGATCATGACTGGAGTGGGCTGTTCAGATTTAGGAACAAGTCCTGCCATGTTTTCTGCTGACGAGCAACGTAGACATACTGCTGTAAGAAAACGGGGCAAACCAGCTTCCTTTTTAGCTGCAGCATTTGAATGGAGGCTAGGTACTCTGATTTGTTATGGTGCTGTGCCAAGACCAGAGCTGCAGTTCGATGTCAGAGCTCTGCAGAGAAAGTTGCCCTAATTCTCCACCTGCAAAGTGTTTCATCTCTTGGGTGTCTCCCAGAGTGTGTTGTGGAATTCCCACTGAGTTTAGAGCAGTCTGGTTTCTGTCCAGTGCAGATGACTTGTGTGTTGGAAAACAATTCAGCACCTTTGCACTGCAGGTAAATAGACAAGGGAAAACGTGGATAATAAAAACTGAAATACAAAACAACCATTTTCTTTTGTTTCCAACAAAATGGCAGTTATGAACTGAAGAAGAAACTTTGACTTCACCAGTGAGTTTTTGGCCTTCATTTAGTTCTTTACTGCACTGCATCTGCCCCATTCGCACACCCATCCTGAGACATTTTCATGTGTTGCTTTTGTATTTTGCTTTTGTATGTTGTATATTCCATAACTTTATTTCCTTCGTGGTTCTAGTGAATGAGTGACTGCAGACAAGCATTGGTCTTGCAGGAGTTCACTCTGCATGCACAGCTAGTGATGACATATCCACTGTCACTTTTCATTAGAAGTGAAAGCAAGGAAAAGGAAACAAAATAAGAATCATACAGAATAATTGAGGAAAGAAAGACTGAATGACAGATGAGTTGTCATACACAAGGTGTGGTGACAGTGGTAGCGCTGTTCTGATTTGCAACTTCAACGATAACTAAGGAAGCATGGCATTTAAGTGGTTTACTGTCTATTTTTAATCAGAAAAGTACTTTTTAAATTCCATTTTTTGGGGAGATTACTTGAAGAGTTTACTCCTATGAGTGTACAAGTGTTCCCCCTATACGGGATCTTATTTTTGTATAATGTAATGAGGATACATCTATTGTAGTTTTTAATCAACAAATTCATAAAAGCACTGATAATTGATTGCTTTATTGCATCTCTTGTTAGGGTTATTTGCTAGTACTTTACAGTATTATCTATCAATAGATGTAAGGTAGTACAGTTTTCTGTAGTGTGAACTTAAAAAAAATAAAATCTCTTAATGTGGAGTCTTTGAAGAGCATTTGTGTGTGATCATATTCACTTTCCAGCATGGCACTTGGAGGCTTTGTAACTGGGTTGAGCTACAGCCAGACTGCTCAAATTCTATGTGTATCTCTAGAGAATAAAAACCTCTTTATCATTAAATGCATAGGATAGCTTGAAGCCATCCCGTTGAGCTGTGGGATTTATTTCAGGTTTTGGGAAAGTAGATAACTGAGGGAGTGAGTATTCTTGCTTGGATAATGCACTGTTTGTTTTGGAAGGAAGTTTCCTATGACTAAATAAGAACAAGATGTGTGACCACCTTCCAGGGAGGAGGCTGTTTGGTCAGCATCAAATTAAAAGGAAAAATTTAGAGGAGGCAATTGCCCATTTTTACATAGTGTTTGAAATGTTTTCATTTTTCTTCTGAGCTTTAATTATACGGTATGTGAATGGCAACAAGAAAGGCCAGAGGTTTTCTTCTGTTCTTGGAAGTATAGCTTTATCACATCGTTGGGAATTTATAGCCTAGTAATATGTAGTGTTTTTTCCATTCCTGTGTTTTACAATTGGTTTGTAGAGCCTCGTAGTTTGGCAGCAGAGAGTTCAGTTTTTCATGATTTTTTTTTTTGGCATGAAAGGGTTACTGTTCACGTTTCCTGTGTAATTCCTTCTGATCTTGCTGGGCTGTAATTACTTTCTTGATGTTAAACATTCCCAGGCTCCTATAACCTTCTAGCCTGCTTGCACTGGCCAAGTTTGTCCCAGGTGATCGTGTGGGCGAACCTCCTGTTTTTAAGGATAAAAATCTCTGCTTCCTGTGTAGGGTAGGCCACAAACTCATTCCTTTGCTGTGCAAACCCAGGATAAATCTTTTTTTTTTTTTTTTTTTTTTTTTTTTTTTTTTTTTAATAATAGGGTAACACATCAGCCTTTCAGAGTCAGATTTAGCAGCTAAATTTGTGACAGACAAAGTGGGTGGGTTTAGAACTTGCTGAATCTTGGTTGAATGATTTCTAGTTCACATTAAAGATTCTTCTCTTAATTCATTTGGAAAATAGGTTGTGATATAAAAAAGATCTTGACTGCAGTGTCTCACGTCTGGCCGTATAATTGCCCAATGGTTTTAAGGTTGTTTAAATGGAGAACTACTTAGTTGAGCTTCCAGGATCTTTCTTTTCTTTTAAATTCTTTGCTGAAGCTGTTTATCTTGCAAAAAAATGAGATGGATTCTCTCCTCGACATATAGTTGTTATCTTGTATTTCTTCTCATTTTTAATTTGTGACATATAAGCATTAAACAAAGTATTGTTTTCCTTTTTAATGTAAGTAGCTGCATAGAGCTGAAAAACATTGGCTTCAGAGGTGTGGGAACTGCAGTGTTCTGTTCTGCAAAGGCATTGCAAGCTTCTGTGTGCTTCATATAAGCTGTTCTTCAGGGGGAACCACCTGTGAATGCCAGTGAGATCTGCTTTCTGCAACCTTTGTGCCACTTTCTCACAGAGTCCAGAAAGATGTGGGGTGGTGATGGTAACAGTGACTGTCTGAACTCTTGTGAACGCATAACAGTGTGTCAGCTCAGTGGGGCACAAATAAATAAAGGTAATAAATAGGGACTTTTCTTTGCTTAGTTCTCGTACATTGCAAAGCCTATGCTGTGACTGTATAAATAGAAGTTAGACCAGGTGGTGATCCTGTTAACTGTGCTGATTTGCTAATGAAGGATAGGATGAGTGTATTTTAATGAAAACGTCTTTTTATCAGGAGATGTTGAAGTTGATGGCTTAGTTATAACTGTGATGCAGTAGGTGTTCTGCCCTGTTCTTAACTGGATCCTTTGTCCTGTAGTTGGTAACGTGGCTGTCACACACGTCACGTGTGTGTATTTGTTGTTGAATTTGGAGGTTCTTACCAGCATGTTACTCAAACGCGCAGGAAACAGAGCCTGGAATAAAGTGTGAACACACTAGCAAAGGAAGTGAAGGTGGGAGGGAAAGCCCACAAGAACAAGAAAACTAACCAAGAAGCACTAGATGAATATGGCTGAACAGGCAGGAGGTGCTGCTGGTATCTTGAAATAAAGCATTTAGTTGTTTATCATTACCTTTACGTGATTTCCAGGTGCTGAGATTTCGTAGGAACTCCATCTTCACACAGGGCTCACCTAATGTGTCTGGTTGGTGTTGCATTCTGGGCTTCCTGTGCAGCAAGCACGGCTGGGCAGTGCTTTTGGTTAAAGCCCTTTCAAAACAGCTTGCTTTTGACTTTGGATTAGGAAAACACTGAATTCAGAGTTAGTTGAAAATACGTACAACTGTACCGAAGTCTGCTTGCCATCCAGTAGCAGATAAAGACCTTCTTTCTCTTCCTGTCTTGTTCCACTCCCGTTCGGATGAATACAGTGAGAAATTGTGTGTTATATTATAATTAAAGGTAATCTGTCTTAAATTTGCTTTATGAGGAGCTTAGAATAAAACAAACACAACTTTCCACTATGAACTTCACCTTTGTGCTAACAAATTCCCTCAGAGGTGGTGAGTTTTGTTCTTTAAAAAGTATGGCTTCAGAGTCCTGTGCAGTGTGTTCTGCTTTCTGTGTCAAAGGCAGGTTAAAGGACATAAGCTAGTGCTGCTGATCTTGTGCCATCTTCTGTATGTGTGTGTGCTCGTGTTCTTGTGGTTTAACTTAAATAGAGCTCTTTGATTTAGTTGCCTTTAATGTGCTAGAGGCTAGGTGATGTTTGTAGCTGTGATGCAGGGAAGAACTGGGCCTAAAATTATTGTATTCAGTACAGAGAAAAAAGGGTGATTGGTTTTAGCAAGCTAACGTGAAATTAGGGAATAATCAGAATGAGATGAGTTTCTTAAGCTTTCAGACAATGAACTCAACTGTATTTTTATATTTAGTTCTACAAGTTCTCTCCTTGAGAAGACATGTAAATTACTGTTATGACAAAGTGCATAAATATTCCTAGGATTTGATAGTAATTAATTCATTTAACTTATCTAAGGCACAATTAAGTGGCTCAGTTTGAAGCAGGCTATAAAAAGTAATGTGTAAACAAATGTAACACACATCAGGTGCAGTGGCAGCCGTTTTTATAGAACTGCAGACATTTTGTTTTTAGGTGCAGTGGTTTCTCACTTTCCAAGCTCACAAACTGAGGTTCAGTTGCAGTGCTGCTTGACCAGATCTTTGAGGGCAGTTTTTTTTTGTTGCTTGAGTGACTTAATACTTCATCGTGTATACTTCAAGTACTGCTAAAATATTAATTAGCATTCTGATAGAGTTACCACTGCTGCATAAAACAAATGATAGTCTTTTCCAATTTTCTTGTATTTGCCCTAGTTCAGAAGCAGCTGTCTATCCACCAATGCAAAAATCTCAGGATGCATGCTGCTTGTGATGGAATAAAATCAGAACAAAATTGTCTTTCAAGGTCTCTTTTATAGATAATATTTTTGCTGGGCTACCTACTTGAGTTTGACATCATGGACTGCAGAATAGATGATGTGCTTTTCAAGTTGCATTCTGTGCTTTCTTGGTTCTTTGTATTTGCACACATGTACATATTTATGTGTAAATATATTAACACAAGTATTCTTATGTGACTTGACTGTAGTTGTTCTTGAATACAAGCATGCACAAAGTCTTTTTGCAGAGCTCTCCCGTAATGGATTATTTACATCCCACATTTTAATTCCACCTAGCTGCTTGCTACTTTTGCTTAGTAATGCCTCCTGACATGCTGCAGGTAGTCTTGCTATTCTTTATTTTAATGTATGCATACTGAAATAATCCCTATATTTTGTCTCTAAACACTCAGGCCTTGTTATGTAATATTTATTATTAAATATTGGCAATGTAATGTAGGTTGGAATGTTGTAAAATTGGGCAGTGCGGGTAAAGTTCATTGTGGTATGTCTTGCCCTGCATCTCTTACTGGTAAAAAAAAAAAAAAAAAAGCTTTATGAATCGAAGTTAAGGGAAAGTAAGTACTCTTCTGTGTTACCTCAAAGTGAAAATATTTGACCTGAAAAGCTTGAAACAAATTTGAGTTTGTCAGAATATATGCAAGGAAGAAGAGAGGAACAGACCAGCTTGTCAGACTGCCGTTAGTTCTTGAGACAAAAAACTCTGCAGTTACACTACCCAGCTGGAACATCATGGTGTGAGTGCTGATTTCAAGGAGAGGAAAAACAACAGAAATAAACGACAACAAAACAAGCAAAAAAAGCCCCAACCACCAGCTGCCATCTTTCACTTAAAAAGTGGAATGGGTACTTTTTCTCTATTGACTCTTTAAAATGAGATGATATACTGACAGAACCAACTGTGCTTTAAAGAGCTGGCACTGAAAATAGTGATTTTTTTCAGTCAGATGAGAATCTTTCCTACTGTTGTAAGTGGAGTAAATCCTGAGTGTCGTTTTCTTTTGAGACGGACATGAACAGACATGGGTATTGGTGATACACTTCCCACCTCTAATATTTAACTGCTCCATTTCTTATTTCTGGACAGTTATTTTTGGAAGTCTCTCTCTTCAAAGTTCACAAAACATGCACTCAGCTTGTGTTCTCATGGACTTTTGCTAAACAGAAGTGGAGGCAGTGACTTTTGGAGGCAAAATAAACCTGTCTGCAATTTATTCATGTTTGCAGTACTGTAACTAACAAGATTCCAGGTAGCTGTTATTTCTGATCACGTAAAGGAAGCACACACATTCATTGATAGTTTATTTGCAGCTATTATTGACTAGTGAAAATATTTTCTCTTCCTGTTAGATAAATATAGGAATAAGAATGCCTGATAGGCTCAGTCAGTGCTAAGTATTACTGCACAGCTGACCATATTTAGACACTGCTTTCTTAGCTGAAGAAGAAAAGTGGTTTAAGCGTAGGGATAGACCTGCAGGTATTTTGTTTTGTGCCAAGGGAGAATGAAGAGTCATAACGTTTTTAACATTTGGGATGAAATAACCACAGAAGTGCTATCTGTATTTTTAAGACTTTCTAATTGTATGCTTTTAGATGTACAGCTTTGAAAATAAAAATGTCTTACAATTTGAAAGGGATTAGGAAACAGAAATCCATGATATCTTCTGTGTAGAAGGACTTCTGTTTTTGTCATGTGGTCTATGCTTTAAGTAGTTTTATGCTTTCTGTGTTACCTATCAGAAGTATATCTATTCTCTAGATTTGTTACTTATTGGTGGCTTTCAAAAAATCCTGTCTTAAGTTTTGCATTTCGGGAACGTAAAGCTCATTCTTCCATCTGTATAAAATGAATTTGGTTCCCATTCTGTGGATTTTCATCATTTTTACATCAAGCAAATGTTTCAGCTACTGCAGGGAACAGTTGTGCAAATACTTACAAATTATATATTTATGAAGCCTGAAATACTGAATAAATGAGTTACCTATTCATCTGTAGCCAATGTTAATGTGTATTTTTTAGATTAATCAAAGGAATGTGGTTTTTAGTGGAACTCTTTCAGTGCTATTGCATGTTTCTTTTTTTTGAAGTTATGTAAGTCCAGACTCATGGCAAATCGCTGACATTTACACGCTATGGATCATGAGGCCTGCATGCAATAAAGGATGCAGTAAGTAAATTGATGTATCAAAAGGCTTGTAGAAGAAAAGTAGAAAATGTCTTTCACAGTTCAACCATTCACTTTCACAGTTAGTACCATAATTTTTTATATTCCTACCCCTTCTAGAGCTCTTCAAAAAACAAAACAAGGTATTTCATAGAGTGGCCTGGGTTGGAAGGGACCTTTAAAGGTTATCAGTTCTACCACCCTGCTGTGGGCAGAGTTGTCACCCAGCAGATCAGCCTGGCCTTGAACCTGTCCAGGGATGGAACATCACAACTGCTCTGGGCAACTTATTTCAGTACCTCACTATGCTCTGAGTGAAAGATTTCCTTCTCACACCTAGTCACAGCCTCCCCTCTCTTAGCTTTAAGCCATTCACCATTGTCCTGTTGCTACCAGACCATATAAAAAGTCAGTCTCTGCCTTGTTTATAAACAGCTTTTAAATAATGAAAGGCTGCTGTAAGGTCTCCCTGGAGCCTTCTTCAGGTTGAACAAGTCCAGCTCCCTATGCTTTTCTTTGTAGGAGAATGCTCCAGCACAAAAGCCTGGTTGCTTTAAAATCTTGGTCATTCTTAATTGTTTTTTTCTCTTGAAGTACTAATTCAGTTTGGTTTTGCTTAGATTGAGATAAAACTAATAAATTAGGAATACAGATATCCTTAGGAGCAGAAGGCAAAGCTGGAGGCCCGGAGTGAAGGAAGAATGTTCCCAGGGTTAGCATATTCAGAGCACCACAGCTGCTTGTTGGACATTAGCCAGGAATAATTTTGACTTGTTTATTTCACATATTTTTCTCCATGAACATATTTAGGGGACACTTCATTAAGCACGTCTAATAGTCTTTGAAGCTCTGTGTTTTTAAACTTTTCTTTTTTCAAAGAGCTAACAGGGTAGTGGATACGAAAATGGAAAAATAATATTAGCAAGGATTATCTGCACAATAAAAAGAACACAGTAGAAGTGAATGAAGGCACTGAAGTAGGACAGGTTAGAATTCAGTTAATTCTTTACATGTTTATCTGCATAAAGATTTTCTGTAATAAGGTATGTTTTATTGGTAACATTGTGCGGGTATACAGTAACAAATCGTACAAAAAATATAATCTAAGTAAATCACAGAATTTGGATATTCATTTTGTCTGCAGATCTTGTCCTGTATGCTGCATGGCAAACGGCTCTCCATTCTGAGCAGTAGACGTTATTTTGTGTTGCTTCTGGCTGCTGATCAATCAAGCAATATCTCCAGATGTAGACAAACCTGTGGAATATTTGTGTCTGTCTAAATTTTATGATTGGTATTAGGAAATGTATTTATGCCAGGTTGACTAAAGAAAAATAATACTGTTTCATGATGATCTTGTTCTTAAAAGAAATAATGTGTCAGTCTGTTTTTGCATCAGACTGCTGGGAGCTCCCAATCCGGGAATCAGGGCATTCCATGCAGGAGAACTCAAAGTGATGTGTCCTTTCCTGAAAGAAGAGATGAATATGACTGTAAGAGCAAAGAATGCAGACTGAGCAGCTGAACATCTCTGTTCAGAGGACTCTTAGGAGTGAATATAACAATTTGGTTATACAGCAGCAGGGAGGGAGGATGCTGCTGCCTCTGCATGTTCTCAGCACACAGCTGGGCAATTGCTTCTCTTGGTGCAGCCTTCGTAAGGGCTCTGTGGCTGAAGTCCAATTATTCAGCTCTGCAAGCTGAACTGTATTTCATTTTGCAAGAGAATTTTGAATACATTGGTTGTATGTTTAGAATTCTTTTTGCCTAAATGAGAAAAAAATGATTGTTCATTAGCATTTAGGGTAAGTATGTGTTCTTGGAGTGAAGTAGGCTCTCGGCTATCCTGAAAAAAAGGTCCTTAGTAATGAAACACTGACAGACTGGGTTTGGGGACAAGATCAGCGTAGCACAAAAGCAGTCAGAGCAGTCCTTAATACAGCGTGTGATACGGTTTAGTTTTTGCCGAAGGAAAGCTGGGCCTTAGGATCTGTTGTGCTTTGATCATAGGCATAAAAGTGTGTGGTAGAGGTCAGTCCTTTTTCGGAATCTTGCACAACCAAACATCTTAAAAGTGATCAGTTGGTATGCAGTCACAATTTTAACATACTGGGACTGTGTATCGCATTGGCCTTCTTGATCAGCCAGTTCCAAGTTGGCCATCTCACTTTCTCGTTTTTGCTGTGTGCTGGTATGCTCCTTTTATTTTTTTTCTTTCCAGCTCTTGAGTGCTTATTTTGTTTAAGTCTGCAAATAAGACTCTTTGAAGTTACTTTTTTAAAATGTACAATATTTTCTGTGTGATGGATATAGCTGCACAAACATAGATGTTTTTATTGGGTAGAGGTTGTATCTTTCTGTAGTTATCTAGTTGACATTCTAAGAAACTTTTTAGCAGAAATTCTTACAGAAACAACTGTAAATGATGCTCACTTTGTCATGTGGCAAAATTTAGTACTATTCAACTTTGGAGCTGTGAAGGCAAAACAGTACCGTTATTTGAGTCAGATTTACAAAGATAATTCACCTTACAAATTTGGAGTGGTTTTTTGATTGCTGAATTTTTATCAGCTGTTGGTTATCTGTCTTCTAATGTGAGTGTTAACAACATCTCCAGACTTCATTAAAATAAGAAAAAGCCTGTACAAAATCCTTCCTGAATGGCACAAGAAGTTGTGTCTTTTTTTAGTCTTCCCTGAGGGAATCAGTGTCCAAGTAACCTGAAATATTGTAATACAAATAGAAGTAGCGATTAGGGATTGATTGTTTCTCATTTAGTTTTCATGTAATTTCAAGGCCAGCTATGATTCTGTAAGACTTCTGTGCCACATCTCAGGCTTCAGTTGGTTAGCTTTATAGGTGAATTTGTTATATTCTTGACTTAACATTAAACTTTTAATGGAAATGGCTCTGTTATCTGAGATATTCAAATACATTTTGACTATGTTTAAGTTCTCAAATATTGAGTATATCTAAAATACATTAAGGCCTCCATATTAAGAAAACAGAACACCTGATCTTCCGACAGCATTGCAGTCCTGGTTGATTATTTCTGCGGTCTAAGCTGATAATAAGATCCTAAAAGTGAATTTTTGCCAGAAAAATGTCACTATACTACCAGTAATAGCTCATTCCTCAGCTGTTCAAGTTGAAAATGGAGAAAAGGAACTAAAATGCAAGTACTGTTTTCTTGATCTTTCCTTTAGTAATCTTTAATTATTTCTGTTAGTAACTTTGTCGAGCATGTAAGTCTTCTTCTACTCTTCGAAATAACCTGTTTATCTTTAGCGTAAGAATAAATTGGAAAAAAAATAGAGTGTGTGGCACTCTGTTAGAAAGTATCTTTTCTCATTGCCAGTCACAAAGAATTTGATTTCTTGACTGGCTACTGGTGTAGCATGAAAACGGGAATACCTGTACAGCTATTTCTGAAGTGTGGTGAAAACACTGGAAAAGGAATTACTGGAGAAATCGGTCCTACAAACACAGGCTCAGTGTTACAGTAATCTTCAGATTTTCCGTTTGCCAAGTAGTAAACGTAGTTTCATTTTTGAAAAGCATTTGTTGAATTGGAAGTTTTCAAAACTCATCTGGATAAAGCTTTAAATGCAAGGCAGGTTGACTCTGCCTTGAGCAGGGAAATTGGGACCTGCGGGGATCCCTGCAGGCCTTATTGGCAGTGTGGGTACTGGCGTAAGAAATTATGGCCATTTCTCTAATGTTGAGTAAGGTGTGCTGTAAGTGCAGTGCAGCCACTGTCTAGTATTTGTGATATTCTTTATCTGAAAGGAAAGCTAATATATAGCAAAACTACATTATATATTCCGTGCTTGTTTGGTCAAAGCAGTTATTAATTATGAACATCAATAAAGTTTAAAAAAAAAAAAAGTCTCAGTTTAGTCAGTCATTACAAACTACATTATAGCTGAAAAGCTTAATGATGTGCTGCAGTTCCACCATGAATGATGTTTCATATTGCTAACAGAACATTAAGATCTGTAGGTTCCGTCTCATGGACCTGCAGTCCTCAGTCATGGACTGAGAACTGCAGCAGAACATATTAGTGACTTGGACCAAAACAGTAAATTAGTCCTTAGTCTGGGGCTGGGATAGCACAGAAGAAAGCAGAACAAGAAGGAATTGCACAGTTTGAATTTAAAAATGAGTTCAGAAGTACTCACTGCCAAGTAAAAGTACTAGATGTCTCTGTTTCATGATTTTTAAAAATCAGAGCTCTGCGAGAACAGGACAAAGGGAAATGGCCATCAGCTGGAGCACAGGAAGATCCACACCAATATGCAAAGGAACTTCTCCACAGTCAGTGTTGGAGCACTGGAACAGGCTGCCCAGGGAGGTTGTTGATTCTCCTTCTATGGAGATGTTCAAGACCTGCCTGGATGCCTACCTGTGCGGCCTGCTGTAGGGAGCCTGCTTTGCATGGGATTGGACTCGATGATCTCTGGAAGTTCCTTCCGATGCCTACAATTCCATAATTCTGTGAATCTGTAGAAACGTGGGAAAAATATTTTTGGTTTTCTAATTGTCTAATGATAGTCATAATAACAGTTTTTGTGTTCTTTGCTCTTTTTAGTTTTTAAAATGGTGTTGTTTTTACAAATGGGAAATAGATAAATTTACAGACACAAAAGAAACTGCTCAGCTACAATTTATTTTGTGTGCATACATTTCATAAAATGATGAGCTGGTATTTCTCCTTCATTCAGTTAATATTGCTCCCGTGCATACTTTTGAGAAACTTGTATACAATTCTTCACAAGATCTTGAGCTTACTCTCTTGGTGTTGGTTACAATTCTGAAATATAGAATTACTGTGACTTCTTAAGCCGTCTTCATCAGTAGAAAATTTTTGGGATATTCTCATTTCTGGTTGTGTATGTGAAGTCTTTATTTGTGCAATTGAAGAAATTGGTTTCAAGAGAGAAATCTCCTGAAGAAAAGCAATCGCCTTCAATTGCTTTTTCTTTTAAGCCAAAAGATGCAGTCAGAAGCTGAACTTGCACTGTGCCGTTTCCTAAGTAAGCTTTCATTATCAACAAGATATTACTGGAAGTAGCATAGAACCTGTTATGTAGGCACAGTTCCACTCTGACAGATGGGCATAATGTAGCCATGCCAGAGAACCATTATATAGATCACCTAGCAGGGTGTGAAGCAAGGAATTTTTGTCCAGGATTGCCACTGAGACGTTCAAGTGAGCTTGAAGTTCAGGAAATGTACTCTGGCTGGTCCATCACACAGGATGACCAAACATGTAAAAATAGTCTAGGTTATAAATTCTGGTGGGTTTTTACTGGGGGTGTGGAGGGGGAAGACCAATTGTAGTGAGGCTTCTGCTTCTTTTTGGCTGTCTGCTGAAGTCACCTAGTGGTCTCAGCCAAAAGAATTCTGCTACAGGCACGCATTTCTCCCTGATTAATTACCTAGGTATGGGAATATTAACAGTAACAGTATGTAATCTGTTTTGTAAGAAAGCTGGTGTTTTAGACTGTGTATCTCTTTGGATACGTAGTTGTAGGATAAGGAGCTACTGGTGTAGGGTGAAATACTGGTGTGAAAATAGGGTTGAAATAGAAAATTTTCAGTAATAATAAATAAAGCTTCTGACTGAAGATTTGGATAGTGAAAGCATTGCAGAATTTTGGCAAATGCTGTTACTTGAACAAATGCTTTCGTGTATTCCACTAGCCAGTCTTTATGTATGTCATTGTCATTTCCTCAGGAGCTTTGTCATACTGCATCGCTTCAATGTTCTAATCCTTTGTTTCAAGTCTAACTCAGCCTGTAAATAGTTAGATTTTGCTAACTTTCCTGGAAGCTATTGCTAATCTGTACTTTTTGGGGAGCTTGGTTTCTAAAAAGTTTCTGAATGTTGGGAAATAGTGATGGCGTGGAACCATCATTTAAAAGATGACACAGTATGTAAAAGAACAGATGTGAAAAATGAAGTAAATGAAATGGCTTTTTAAACATTAATTGACATTTCATGGGCTTCTGTTAGGAGGATGTATTTTCTTAAGTGTGCTAAGTACTTCATTTTTTTCTTTTTGGTGAAATATTTTCCTTCTGAAATGAAATTACATAATACTATTTAACTGATGCTTTGTTACATGCCTTGTTTTAAATTAGAATTTGTAATTAAGCTTAATATGAAATTATAAAATTTGATTTAATGCTTTCTTCCAGTATCTGAACCAGTGTTCACTGCATTAGATGGTATAGTCATCACTGAGAAGCTTTGTTCTTCTAACAAATGTACCAAAACTAAATTCAGTTAAGGTCACAGTGGTTTAGTTTAATACTATTAAGATATTAAGTAGTGTAATTACTTTCACATAGTTCTCCCTTCCCAGAGCGTGAGGTTTTTAGTTTTGATGTCTGCTTAAAGCATGAGAATAACAGTAAAATTAATGTCATAACCTTTACAGCCTATTTATCATTTTCTGTGTAGTATCGTGAAGGATTTTGTCTAACATCTAAAATAAACATCCTAGTATGGACAAGCATCAAATTAGGTTAATTGAGTTCACCTGATATTCAGAGCCCATATGTCTGTCAGGACACCAATTTCCTGTAAAGACCTACGAGTGTCTTTCCATGAAGATTAGTTTTGAATAAATACAAGTGTATGCTCTGCTGCCTTTGACTGTTGAAGACAATTTACAATGTAGTTTTGAGACTTTTTTTCATTTTATTTGATTTTTTTTTTTTTTCTTCTGTATTTATCCTTTCATTCTTTGGTAACGTAAGGAGGACTGTAAACATGATAGAGATTTTTTGTGGCATTAAGATGAATTTGACTTCTTAATTCTATCCAACTTGAACTCCACTTATTTGAAATTCTTAGATCCATTAACAGCAGATTTCAAGGGACAATTCTATGTTCTGGACTACTGCATTTTGAATGTCTTTTTTAACTATCTTATCTTAGTGTTACAAACTGAACGAAATAGATTTTAAGGTTCTATGGAAATGTATAAGTTTTGTCATTTGGTTGAAAGATGTAAAATTGTTTATATTGGTCCATACTCAATGTCATCTTTTGTATTTGGAAAGAAGTGGTATTGGAAGAGTAGGAGTGCTATGAAGTCCATTAATAATAAGAAAGTCTCCTAGAATGATTTCCACTTCAGCAGTCATTAAAAGTTAAAATCAGTAGGACATCTTGAAGTGGTGGCCAACATAACATCTGTTCTGGACGTAGGAGTGTGAAATATGTACAAACTGCAGCTAGTAATTTTGTTTCTAAGATTGGATCTTTTTGAATGTGATGGTGTTTTGAGGAGGAAGTAACACAAAGATTTAGACTTGCCAGCAAATGAAAAAAAGAAAGAAAGAAAAAAATGTGGTGAGGGTGAGTTACAGGTAGCCGTGTAGATGTTCTATCCTTGAATCCTGTGCATTCATTCAGAATTTCAGAACTTTTTGAACTGACAGCAGCATATGTGTTAGGACACCCATCAAATATGAGTAGCTATTGAGTAGCTGTTAAGCACGTATCAGAGTGGCTGAAAAATGTCACGAATTTTCAGTGAGCAAGGGCCATTAATCATTGTGTTCATACAAAAATGCCAGCAGGGCCAGTTCCCAGAGCAGCAGCAGGCAGCGATCAAAAGGCAGCATTACTGTTGATGGAAAACGTGGATATAGTAAAAGTGCAAAATCCCCTCCGGTCCCTGCAAGTTTCGTGTTGCCAGGCTGCGGCCCGGCCCTTCCGTCGCGGCGGCCCAGGGACGCTTTGGGGCCCGTTGCCGCTGTGCTGAGCAGTGCCCCGGGAGCGCGGAGCAGTGTGAGCGCTGCCGGCCGGGCCGTTGCTTAAGCACCACGGACAGGGCCCGGGCGGCCGGCCGTCTGCTGCTGTTGGAGCCGTGTCAGTCGGCAGATGGTTCCTTTCCAAAGCCTCCAAAATGAGTATCGGGAGGACAAGAATTTTGATACCCTGTGTGACTCCTGCCTTGCTCTTTAACGTGCCGCTCAGCCAAACCAAACTATGATGCAGCCAATCCAGTTGCTGGACCAGGTCAAAGGAAACCAAAGTAGATAACAGCATAATTTGATGTTGTAATTGTATAATGTCTTTCATACTTTACTGTTAAATCACACTGGAAAGAAACAGCCGGTGGCCAAGTAGCCACTTAGTGATTTATGTCAAACGCTGTGCAGTAGAGTGGTAAGAACCAATGTCAAGCTCAGGAGAGATGGCAGTGTAATGTTGGCTTCACAAGTGTGTGCTAGCATTCCTCATTGTAACATCCATGGAAGATTCTGCTTATCAGTCAGCTATAGAGGATCCATGCAGTCAGCTATTTGAAAGGAAACAGATGCTTAAGCCTACATTGTCTGTGTCTTCAGAATACACTGTCCCATTGGAAATCATGATATATTTTCTTTCTTTGAGTTTAACAGGGACTTTGAATTACAAGAAACCAAAGTTGTAGACAGAACTGAAATATGAATGCATATAAGCAATTCAGTGAAACACTTGGTTTAAAACTCAGGTATGGTTTGCACGAGGTACAAGCATACTGGGTTCTATACAGAAATAATTTTGGAAAAATGTTGCCATTTTTGTTTTGTTACTAAACCTGGTCTTTTTTCAACAGGTGAAAAAAAATACTTACTTTTTCAGGGACCTTTTTAGTTTTGCTTTTAATATGGTGTTTTTTGAATGAACCAGCAGGTTAAAATTTGAAAATGTGTTGTCAGTGTTGGTGTGTAGCAGTAGTGACCTATTTAGTTTTTGAGAGTGAAGAACTGTTGGGAAAAAGAGTATTAATGGGCATGTGAATGGAGTCTCAGTTCATGTATTGACTGAAATGTGCTTTGAAAATAAAATTGAAGGCTGAATAGATACAGAACTGCTGAATACGCTGGTTCTAAGTTTACTTTTGTTCACTTAGATAAATTAAAAGATTAGTGTGGAAAAGATGGGCATTGTTTGTGACCTCTGTACTTCAGCAAAAGCTGCCAATACCCAGAAATTACTACGATTTGACTAAAGTTTCAGTGTTGAGTCTGCAAGGTGAACATGTAGCACAGTAGTGTTTGAAATAACATGTGAAAACATTTGCATTTTACAGGATACTAACAGTAAATAAAAATTTGTCAAGGGATCTTCAAGTGGAAAAAAGAACAGTCACAGAAAACATGTATGCTGAGTTAACATCATCAAATTACTTTTCAGTTATGCAGTTGATTTGTGTTTTTGCTCACTGTTTTCTTTCATTGTGCTATGTAAGGCTTGCATGTAGTACAACACTGGTGTGATGTCAAGCATTTCAATGGATGAGTCAGTGATTCAGTGAACTAAATTATCACTGCAAAGATTGGCCTTCGAGTTCAAAACATCTTTGCTAGGATATACAAGGAGACTTTTGGTTTTGTACTGATCCCAGATTGTACACTGCATCTCAGAGTTACTCGTTCTGTGAGGACTAAAGAAAAGAAAAGTAAAGAAAAAGTATGATAGCATACAAAAATAGTTGTTACTTTTCATAAAAAGTTTTGCTTAGTGCTGGCTTGTTTACTTTTTTGTACATTGCTTTAAAATAGTTTGAGAACTCAGAGTGAACACACGGTTTTCTTTAATTTTACTTTTAAAAATATATGGCAAAGCATGTTAAATAAAATCTTAAGAAATGAATGTATAGAAAGATAAGAAACCTCTTTACATGTTATGGCTCCCTCTAAATTCACACTTGAACTAAAAAATCTTCCCAGCAAGATGTGGGAATATTATCGCGAGTCTGTTCATTTAACTATACACTACTAGTAACTTCCTTTAGTTTTTTTAAAAAAAAGTATCAGAACTTCTAAGCATCTGTATTTCTTCTTTCCAGGAACGTTGTCCTATCTATTAGTGGGCATAATGCAGAATCCTTTAACTTTTTCTGCAGGTACAGTATGATTTCTATACGTTTTTTCTTTGAGAAATTAGACATTTGTGATTCAGAATGTGGACTAAAGAGTATCCTTGTTAAGAAAAGCTTAAATGGTAGGTGTAACTCATGCCCTAATTTTTCATCACTGTTTATCTGTAATTACTATTTGTTATTTTTATAAATAATAACACCTATCACATTTAAGTGATTGTAGAAGCTAAGATTGTTTTCTTTTTAGGACATGGGTAATTAATGTTACTAAGACTTTAACGTATATATAACTCTGCTTGTTTGAATTAGCAGCTAAATATTCAGGGTTTGTTACAGTTTTTATCCTTATATATTTGAAAATCACTGCTATGTTTGATTCCTGTGTAGTTGGGGCTCTGATCTATGTGCAAGTTACTCTGTAAGTCTAACACAAAAAAGAAAGTGCGTATTTTCTAAATGCAAACTTCGCCTTTTCTCCAGCATTTCTATCCTTATTAATGTTTACTGTGTTCAACTGCATTTCTGCTGTTTTGTCTCTTCAAAAGTCATGTTTTGATGTAGTTTTTCAGTGGAGTGTCTTGAATTTTTGTCTTCATTATTAGTGAGTGTATTTACACCACAGCTGTGTATTCCGAAGTCTCTAAGTGTTCAGCCATAACTTTTATTTCCTTTCCTTGTTGTTCTGTGTTGTGACACTGGTATTTAAGTATAATTTTTAGCATACACTATTTTTAGTGGTAGCTCTTAAACGTGAATGTTGATGGATATGACATAAAGCCTAATGGACCCTGCTGAGTCATTTTAGGCTGTCTGTTAAGTTTCCATTGTTAGTACTTATATTAATTAAGAACAGCACTCTATATTACTTGCCTGGAAGCACTCAGCTTTTGCTGTCATATAAGTTTATACTTTACCTCTTCTGTCAAGTCTATGATAATTCTGAGGAAGCTATTCCAAGAGGGCATCACGTGAATTGATCTTTGTTGATGTAGTTCTGTCTAACAGGACTGTTCTTTCAATGCAGGTAGTACGTAGCATTGTATAAAGACATCCACTGTGCAGTGTGCTCCACATCCGTATGCTTGGGAGTGACATACCTGAAATTCCCATAATTTAAAGAAGGTGAATTAAGGGTATTTGACCATCATGTAGTTAAACTCTGTTCTCTTTAACAAAGTTATTTCTGGGCAACTGAAGAATGCAGACTGTGAAGCTATTTGCAAACTCAAAAATAAGTTGGTGGGCTTTTTTTTTTGTTTCCTTAAGGAAAATTCTTTTCAGTGTGTATCCCATTAAGAGCTTTCATGCAGAGTGAATTATAAGGGCCATGGTCTAACTTCTGGAATTGTTGCTCACGATGGAGCTCATAACCACATCCTGCCCAAGAGCTGTATCAGTGTGAAATCGTGGTGCTCTACAAATGCACTTGGCTCGGTATATGTTTGGTGTTCTGTGGCTATCACTCTTCTTTGTCCTTAATACCATGAGCAACCTTTGATTCTTCAAATGTTATGGCCCTTTGAAAATATCAAAGTTATTAGCAATTTACTATGATTTATGTGCAACTGTCACATCAGTTACGTCTCCTACAGATAAAAGGTTTGAAAATGAATGGCGTTGGAAGTAGAACATATCCATCAGCTACACTCGGTATGGTACTTTTGTCAGCCTCTCTGTACTGTCAACAGGCTCGTTATTTTTCAGCTGAGTATGGAAGTAACTGTGATTGCAAGTGCTTCGAGTGACAACGTAACCAGAATGTTACCATTTGTCATATAGAAGCATGAGTTCTGTAATGTGAAACATGCTTCTTCTGCACGTATTTTCTTCATATTAAAATATTATATAAGAAAGGTGATTTTTTTACATATACAGTGAACAGCGGCATACATTTAAAAGCGGTGGCTTCTCTGAGTAATGAGAGATAGTTAACTTCTGAGATTTCAAAGTTCCAATGAAAATTATAAAATCATAATAAATATCTACATGGATAGACATTTCTGTGTTTGAACAAATGCTGTGTTTTTTTTATAGCGCTCTATAATGACACAAAATAACTTTGAACCTTAGAGAGTTGAAATCCCCTTGGATGAGTGGTACTTTCAGATTCATAAATTGCTTTTTTTTCTAGGAACTTGTTTAATACTCTCTTGTCTTTTTGAGATATTAATTAGAAAAATATGCTCGTAGGCTGGTAGAATTTTGCTCCTTGTATGTTTGTTTTAATAAAAATCATATAACTTAAAAAAAAAATTGTATAGTTTAATATAACAGTTTAATGTCAATGTTAGTGTAGTTGTTTGGTGCTAGGAGATCTCAGACTTCAATTAACCATGTAAATGTGTTCCTTAGCATCAGCCCTCACTTTGCTGGAACCCCTGCTGCCTTTATATCATTAACATAAATGCAGGTGCAAATAGCATTTATGCACTTTGATAGAAAGCAGTTGGAGACATTTCACTGTGGGACACGACACTTTCAGATTGTGTACATCTGTTCAAATAATGTATCCAAGCCAGTGACATGAATGCAAGGATAAAAACATCTGCCCCTGAGACCATTTGCCATACGGCAGATGCTTACATCTTTATTTATGCAGATAGTTTGTGTGATGAGCTGAGAAATGATGAAAGCAGGAAAGTTTGACAAAGATTTCAGGGCATTGCTTAGGATGGGAAAATATCTTGGCAACAGAACTTAATTTTCAGATGTCTATTAAAAAAAAATCTGTTATAGTTACTGATTTTAGTATCTGATTTAGTATGGTTTTTAGTAACGCAGACGTATTTGAAATATTGACAGTTAAGAATTCTCTAAACTACTTTTTAAATCAATTTTGTGAAAAATTGTACTGCAGTTAGAGAAGATAATAGTTTAATGGGGAAGCTCAACAGATAAAGACTCATTTAATTGCTTTAACAGGAAGGCTCAACAGCTTTGCTTCAAGTTTTTCATGTTTTCAAGTTTATTTAAAATACTGAGTTGAGTGAAATGTTTGCACTAGGTAGAATATTTTGCAATACTAAAGTAAACTTGGGAAGCATGTAAAGACTGTGTGTTAAGTTTTTGTGTCATTTAAGATTTTTCAGCAGAAGCTGTATTTACTGTTACAAGAAAAATCAGATTTGTAGGCTAGCCTTTACATTTTTTGAAAATTACTGTCGATTAATTGGCACAAGTTCGCATATCTAAGCTGAGTTGGCACTGAATAAGTAAAAAGCAAAACAATGGCTTAGACCTCAGTGCTTAGGCCTGAGGAGCCCTACTGGGGTGGATGGATGGGGCTTTGTGCTACACCTGACTCCCTCTGCTGGACTTGAATGACCAGGACTTGCTTTGTTGCAAGTTGCCACTCGACTCAGCGAGTGCTCCAGATAAACAGAAATTTAATGTTAAATTTAATGATACTTTTGTGCGTGGCAAATGAAGGATGTCGTCTCTGGCCTACATTCTTGCTAATTGTGTGTCATCCCTGGCCTACATTTTTGCTAATTGTGTATCTATTTTAATTCCATTGTATGTTGGTACTCCTTTACAAGCATTGGCTAATGCATTATCACTTATCATCAGCATATTCGATCAATTTCTTTACAGTACATCCAGTACAATCTTCTGAAAATCAGTGCTGCCTTAGGTAACACAGCATCTAACATGAGCAAGTGTAATAATGTCATAAAGCACTGAAGATAATGGGAATTATGCTTGGGGTGGGGGACAGCATTCAGATACTCTAATTTAAATCTTCTGCTACATCCTGCTGCTGGAATGGCCTAGCTATGTTCAGGCGTAGCAGCAAGTGATAACTTTCTGTTCTGAAAACAAATATTTTAGCCAGGCTCTTTCTGAAGATGTTCACTTTCATTTGCTCTATGGGGGCTGTGTTTCCTTTCAAAAATATTCAATCTATTTGGAGTGTTGTGGAGATCCTATGATCTTCATTTTTGTTTTAATTCTTACTGGAACTGATTACAGGTAGCAATGTTTTGCATATCTTAGATAAAGCCATGTAATATGTCTTCTGAAGCAAACTTTCTTGTGATAAAAAAGGGTGGGGGAATAGTATAAAAAGCATTCCAAATACAGATTTGCTCTACGGAGAATCCGTAAGACAGAGCAGAGAACTAATCATTTGTCCTCTCTTACACAGGTCTCAGTTCAGACAGAAGTGCTCTGACTTTAGCATAAAATGGGTACCCTATAAAATGATTAACAGTCTGACTCTTTTTTAGTGCTTTGTTTGCATTTGTGGGAAAAAAAAAATAAAAATTGAGGTGTTACAGTCTTATTTCCCTTAGTGCAACAGTAGTAGTTTTCCATCCCAGAGAGGGATGGAAGGAAAGTTAAATTCCCAGTGAGATGAAGATTGATTCTGTTCTCAGCTTATTTGAAAGGTGAGCAAGAATGTAGTTGGAAAATATTTCATGACTTATTCATAAAATAGTTCTACTTGACCTTTTGTGCTGCTCAGTTTCTGAAGAATTCTGCCTTCATTTTTGTAGCAGATTCCATCATTATTGTCTCCTGCACTTAACAAAAGAAGAGTCTATTAATTACCACTTACGTTAGGTGTCTCAGGATTTTGTCCAGGTTGATGTGATCTTGATTGTCCTATTAAAAAGGATTTTACACTGACATCAACTTTACAATGAATGAATTAGTGTTTGGTCTGTTTGATTCTTGAAATTCACTTAAAGATTCTTGAAATTCACTTAAAGAAATTTAAACTGGCAGGTCTTCCAAAAAAGAACTTTTGAAAATCCACTTTTTTTTTTCTTTTGAAACTGATGTTTGTTCCCACCTCCTAGAGTACCTAATTCATATTCACAAGTTTTATGAATTTATAAAACAGTGCTTACATCACCTCCTTTTATCTGTTATGAACAATTATTTCCTCCTGGTGGTTGCAGCACTGAAGCCTTGCTTTGCAAATCTCTAGGGATGGAATCCTCTCTTGAGTGGAATGACTGGGCAAAAAGAACAGAGATAAAATAGTGGAACTGCAGTGCTATCTAAATCGTTTCTTTTTTCATCAACTGACCTGAGCAGCATGGTTTCTAGAAAGTGCACACTTTAGTTTTGATGTGGTTGATGGTGGAATCTAGCACGGAGATGTATAGAAGCTGGAATGCGCTCTTTTATCACATATGCATGTAACTGCATCTCTCAGAAGTGTTCTGTTCTTAAACAGAGAAGAACCAGCGTTCTCATCTTCATTAAGATAAAAAGTGGTTTCAGAGGCCAGGCAACCTTAGATCTGTTTGCATGAACATTATTCCTAAGTTCTCTTACTGTGTTAGAGAGAAAAATGTGTGTGATTTCTTCAGCTCTTAATAATATTACTAATAATTATAGATGCTTTTCTGTGGCAGTTCTTGTTTCTTGATATGAAAACATTTTGATCTGTTTAAAGCCTATCATATTAACCTTAATAGGAAATGAGTAGTTCATAATTTGAAAGATAGTGCCTTCAAAAGGAAAAAAAAAAAAAGCTTTTTTAAACTTCTCAAACACAGCTGTAAGAAGCTAAGAAGAGTCTTTTGGAAACTATTTAAGGAATACAGGAAGTGTCCTGCTGTTCAGTGTTTTTCTAGAAATGGGCTTTAATCTTGATCCCATAAAATAGTAAACATGCACGGAGTTTAAAGCAGAGGAGGTCTCTAAACGGTAGAATGCCTTGTGAACAACTGTCAAATTATATTGATGCTAAAATCACTATTAATTAAATATAGCTCTAAAGAGATGTAATTTCCCTTCTTAGTAATTTAACAAGCTGTTTTGATCTTGTTCCTCCAGTGGTATGTCAGAACACGTTTTCTAGTGTTTGTACGTTATGTATCTTAGACTTTGTGCAAATGTTCTGTGGTTTTCCAATCTTGCAGTAGAGTACTTTGTTGTAATGTTTGATTTTCCAATCTATTTTAAATTGCACAAAAGAATTCCTATGTAAACGTAATTATGTTATCAAGCATTAAAAGGTAAGGAGTGCAAGACATGAGATTATCCTTGCAGTTTAAATGCCTCTCCATTCCAAATTACACGTCATAGTAATGTTCCTTTCTCATCTGAAGTATACTCATAATTCTTTATCCCCCTTCTGATTTTGTCCTAGACACTTTCCAAATCTCATTTCTAACTATCTTGTCATTTTTCTGCTTGCCCTCTGTATATCCTAGCTTCTCTTTCATGCTGTGTGAGCCCAACAGTTAAGAGCTAAGGAGAGTTTTCTTGTTTCCAACACTGATATTTGAAACTAAAACTGTACTTTTTGGAAAAATCTGCCTCAGCCTGAAGCACGAGCACGTTTAGCAGAACGCAATCATTGGGAAAAGCTAGTTTCTTAAAGTATCTCTTAAACATATGCCAAGAGCCTACAGCTTGGGCCAAGTTGGGGCAGCTTTTCAGGAAGACAGGAAATTATTGTGTCACATGTCAAGGTCTTCCTCTAGTAATGTATTAGATTTTTATTAAAAAATAGAAATGCACACACCTGGGGATGGCTGACATTCATTTTCTGTGAGTTTTTTTAAATTATCCGAGGCAAGTAGCTAGAATGGAGTGTTCCTCTCAAACCATTTATATTTGGCAAAGAGAAATGACCGAACATTGTTTCTTATATGGTGTATGTGGTGTTGGACACTCCTGTCTTGTGCACTTTATTACCAGCTTCACATCTTACAGGTGTGCAGCAAAAGTAGCTTTGAACATAAAGGCCAGATTCTGTTTTCTAGAATGCTGCCATTCTGTTAATTTATGTAAGATTATGGGAAGTGTCAATTGGCATAGAACTTAACCTTCGGTATGTAAAAAAACTCCAGAAAGTTATGGAAACTTCATTTTTCTGAGCTGGTTTTGGTACTGTCATCTCTCTACCATGATGCTCAAGTTAAAGTATCACATCTGTTTACCACTTCAAACAGCTTTATTTCTTTTTTAAACTGTTGCCTTGTGTTTGGTATGTAATATATTGGATTTTAAAACATTTGTGAAGATGGGAAAATGGCAAAGACCAAGAAGCAATATCTTTCTTAATGCATTAACTGAAAGATAATGTTTTATATACTTTCTGGTGCTGGGATTGATTAATTGAAACTGACTGAAGCACTTTTGCAGGTGGTGTTTTTTTGCATGCTAATCCTGCAGAGAAACAAAGTGTTCAACACAGTATGCTGGGTCAGCAAAAACAAGAAAGTTGTGCTGGAAAGACAGTATCCACAGGTATTTAGTGTGTATGGAGATCTGGTATAATCAGTGATATTTCATATAGCATTGACTGAAATAAGTGTAGTGTTGTGTGTTAGAAAGTAGTTACGCATTTTGTTTCCCAAAGAACTCAATAGTCACCTTTTTGAAGTTTGCAAAGGACTGCAGAGTAAAATGTGCATTAAAATATTGTTAATGTTTTTTTTATCTGTATTTTGCCTTTTCTTTCACAACTGAGTGGTCCTTCTGTGTTACGTTCTGCCAAAGTCCAGTCATACACAAATTAAGTATATGCCTGACCAAGTAAGGAAGGCTTACAAGAGTTGTTTAAAAAAGAAAAAAGGCATTAATACCCAGAGACTGAAGGAATTCTGAGTTGTTTTTTTGTTTTTGTTTTTTAATTTTTTTTTTGTAATTTTTAAGCAGGTGAGGTTGGAAATGTAATTTTTTCTGGTGTTTTCAGTGATGCCTGAGTTCTCCAATGTTGCATGCTATATGTATAGTGAGAACAAACAGAAAGACATACAAAAAGAAGGCAAAAAAGATTGGAATAAACTAAATTTGAATGACTTGTGAAGAAAAGAGAGCCATGAATGAGTGGCAGCCCAGTGGAAGGTGTCCATTCTTCCAGAGGACTCTCCTCAGCATGACTTTGTCAGAAGTTTGATGCATCATTGATTTTTATTGGTATATCATTGGCCAGTCCTATACAATTTTAAGGTAATGTGGAAGTATGGAAAGCTTATGACATCCTGCAAGTATCAGAGTAATTTGATACTCATGTGTATGAGTGTGGTAACCATTAATCTTTCAACAGAGACTTTTAAAGCAAATGGATTGAATTGCATTTGACTTAACCTTGTACTTAATTATTTAAAAGTGTCTACCTATTGCTCCAACTGGATGCAAAAGTGGAAGACTGAATACATATCAGTTAAAAATGAGATGCACAGCATTCAGATACTGCATTCAATGTGTTCGTTTGTTTCCTTTATTTCTAAGAAAGTATAAAAGCTGCTGCTCTGCAATGACAGACCTGTAGACTGTGACTTGTAAAAGGAATGTGTTCTAAAACAAGGGCCATCCTTAAAAGTGCCGTCACAGTGCCTCTCATAACTGCCAGTTCCCCTTCTCAGATCCCAGACTTCATTTGCTCAGCTCACAGCTGGCTAGTCCTTGTCAGAAAAGAGTCCTTCTGACTAATGGAAGTACTTTGGAAGATAGAGTGGAATAGAAGTGGAATGGCCCTGAAAGATGCGTATTAATTATCCAGGTAGCCTTCTGGAATGGTGGCAGCCAGAGCATATTTAAGTCATTTGACTTTTTCAGTGTCATGGTGGCAAAGACGTGAATAACATCACCAGTGTCCAAAGGATGTTGAAAGTATGTGTATGTCTAAAGGTTATTGTTGAAACTTCTAGCAAAGTATAAATTAAAGAGAGAGTTTTGATCATTGATAATACTTGGGTGCTCTGGGAGGGCTCAGTAGAACCTCCAAATTGTGGACTGACTGGGTCCTTTTTGCTGATCCAAGATGCTAAATTGTCTTCAAATTAGTGTTCCTAGTCCACATCATAATCTTAACTGAGTCTGAAAGATCATCAGAGAGCTGCTCTGCATCTAGCCCATCTCTATATTTAGGCACTGGCTAAGCTGCTTAACTGCAGCAGCTGTGTGGGATGAGGAGGAAATATAGAGCTGAGTATCTTTTGCATTCTAGAGGCATGGCAATGAATATTTCTGCACTAAAAGGTCTAATGTAAACTTGGCAAAACAAAACAAATACAACTTGTACTCCAGGCTGCTACCAAACATGGTTAGCCTGGAAAAAGTATTCATGATAAAATTACATTAAATGGAAAAGGAGCATTTGTATAAAGATCCCTTCTGAGACAGTCGTATCAGTACTTTAGCATTAGGGTAGCTGGAGGAGAAAGAAGAATGTTGATCTAAATGGACCTTGTTTCAAACACCATTTTGTGGTTAATTTTTGTGAGAGTCTTGGCCTCTTGAATGGTACTTTCTTCTACAATACTGTGAAAATAATGTAGATGGTCCTTCTGTAAGTAAAAGTGATTTTACATCTTGAATTGCAATAGGCAAATCAACATATTTGAGAAGACTGTGCTTATTTTTATACCCAGTACAATGTGTTATTACTGCAAGCATTTGCTTCTAACCGTGAATTAAACACTCTTGATGCTTCAGCTGCCATCTCAGCATCCTTATAGTGGCATGTCCACTGCAAAATCTGTTTCCTGAGCATTTGCTTCTTTTAGTTGGAGAGAAGGTAACCTCCTAACTTGCAGCATGAAGCAGCTCAGTCCTCTAGAAATTTGGTGTTCCTAGAAATTTTGTGTAGATCAGTGAGTGAAATTTTGAAAAATGAAGAAGGGAGAGACACAAGGCAGACATGAAGAGCAAATGGAAACTGCTTCATCTTGCTTACTGTGGCACACTGAATAGCTACTGGTTTGGAAATTTATTATCCTTAAATGGCAGGCATAATCTGGGGAGTAAGCTCACACTCCATCCCCTAAAAGAAAAATACCCTTGTTCAATAATCTGATGCATTCAGATTGTACAGTTTGACCTGTAACTGGCTTTGAAGTTCAGAGTCTAGTTTGGTTAATATTTAAAATACTTCTCAGAAGCTCTTAAAAATATTGCCTTAAAATCAGCAACAGGAAGATACCATGGAGGGCACAAACAGTTCTCAGTGCTCTTAGCAATCCAGCAGTTGAAAAGATCAGGATTTATCTATGTATAGTGATTGGAGGTGGGCAAAATAGAGGTGCTTAGTGAAAAACAGTGCATGCTTCTAGCTTTTGGAGCATAAGGAAATAATTTTTACATTTCTGCTTCATCCATGTTGCACAAACTTCTTAGGCCTGGCTTTATTGCTGTGTGTAGGAATCTCTTGGTATTTGTGCAGGATTTGCATATATGCTGTAGTGCAGTCTTCACAGAATATCTAGGAGTTGTGAATAATTCTACAAGCATCAAGCAAAAAAGAAAAGTACAGTTGGTGTCCAGTAGATTCACTGAACTGGGGGGAGGATGTACAAGGAGATGTATGATAGACTTGGATTTTGATGCTTTAGATGGCAATAAAGGATCAAAGGACTATGCTCTGTATAGCTGCTCTATAAACATGCTGTAGGTCGAAGGCTTTGAAGAAGCATCAGCCCTACCGTGTGTCATCTGTACGGTTTCTGTGCAATTGAGCAGTGAGTCTAATGTGTCCTGAAGGCAGTGGATTTATTGCACATGTGCTTACCATGTGTGTGCACGTGCATCTGTCCAGGAGTCTTGGTCATGAAATGTGATAGCTCTGTAACTTCCAGTGCCTGTTGCAAAGTGTGTAAAGTCTGGAAAGAACATCCAGTATTAAAACAAACTTGCTGGAGTTTCCAGTGTTGGTAGTCACTCACAGTTACCTCTTTAAGTCTGTAACAGTCTGTAACAATGTATAAACACATTCATAATACAGGGTTTAAAAAGGAATAGATACTTCTCTATGGAATTACCTCATTGCCATTGCAATATTTTGGAATTCCAGCATTTATTTTTACATATATTATTAATATGTTATCTTTTCTTAAATTTATTTTTTCTTACATCCATCGTTGTTTTTCCAAAATGGTTTTCATATCTGGTATCCTAGTATCTTTGTGATTGAATTGTCAGTGATTGAGATTGCTGGATTATTGTTTCCTTTGTTGTTTAAAAAAACCTATTCCAGTTTCTGTGAACTGGAAGCATCGTTAATTGAATTTACTTGAGAGTGGGTAATGAGGCTGTTGTATGAAATGGTAGCAGTGCAATTTAGCTTTATATTAAGCCTGTTTTTTATAGAGCATGTGAAAGGTCAATATACATCTCTGCAGCTGAATGTAGCTTTTATTTTATACACCGTAGGTTTTCCTTTTTTTTTTTTCTCCTTTTTTTCATTTTCCTTAATTATCCTATTCTCCCTTAAAAACATTTATGACATTTACCAACACAAGCAGGAACAGCAAAGAACTGGAGTATAACTAAGGCAAATTGCTTATTTAAGAAAATAATTGAATAACTTACATCAACATACAGTTCTGTTGTGCTGTAAAAATGGATGAACGATGTGTGTGATTGGGTTTTTAGCAATGGTTCATCTTCTCCTAAGTCCTCATCGATTTATTTATTTTTACACATTTGCATGTTTTATTGCAGTTGGTTTTTTGACAGCTTCATTGGGTAAGCTGTAGCCTGTATCTAACAAAACCCACAAATTCTAAGTGGTGCGAGAATTTTGAAAGATAGCATGATGCCAAATAAAAAGCATGATCAAGCATGTGCTCAGTAAGCTTCTATACTGTGAAAAGTTTTAATACAACCCATGTCCTGTTCTTCCAAATCAATACTGAAGCCATGCTAGCATAGCTTGCAAGTAGAATAGCCTTATGCACACATACGTCCTGAAGTGTCATGTAGCTTGTAATCTAGAATGAAACATACATTTAAAATTAGAATAAAAAATGATTATTTTCTTTTTTGTTTGTTTTTGTTTTGCATGTGAATATTTGCATTGTTTCAGAGAGTAGCTTTGTCTGAGACTTTTGCAGTTCTAAACTTCACTTAGTGCTCATTTAAATAACTAATATTTTTAATAGGCTTGTGTTTAATAGTATCCTTTGTAAGCAGTTTTATTTCTGCTGCAGCAATATAAAAAAAAGAAATACTATACAGTTTACTATTGTCTGTGTTATTTTATTATTACAGATAAACACAAATCCCCTGTGGACATAATACAAACTGTTCAGAAGAAAAGTCAGTTTAGGACCATTGCTCCAAAAATGGTGCCAAAAGTTTTAACATCTGGAATGGTTTCTTGTCTTCAGTCATCTTTGCCTGAACAACGTACAGCGATTTCAGCAGCAGGTTCTAAACCACTGGTGGTACCAGCTCAAAACTATGCCATCATGCAGGTTGCTGGGCATGAGGGTAGTTTTTCTCTTTTGGCCTTGCCATACATTACCCCTGCCGTGATACAGCCAAGCCAGCCAACAAACGTGGCCCGTTCTGAAAACCAAAAGTTGCCTATCCCTCGCTACCAGTCTGTGAGAAACAAATTGCTTTGTGACAATAAAACAAGCCAAGCCTCTGTTTTGAATGCACAGAGCAAGGTATCTACCAAAAGACAGATCTCATTGCAGACTTCCCCCGTGACTACCTTAGCTGAAGACTGTCCAAAAACTCATTCTAGCTCGGATTCAACTGAGCCAGTGAATCTAACAGACCATAATTCATCTGAAATGATGGCTTCTACGTTACAAAGAAAGAACACTTGTGTGGAATCTGGATCTCCTTCAGCGAGCAAAACAAAAACTGCTATCAGTAATGTTTCTGGACCATGTATAGTTAAGGAGTCTTTAAGCAAGCCAGAAAATTCAGGTGTGAAATTTAGCCTTGACTCTGTGAAGACAGCATCTGCAACCACGAAAGAGTCAGAGAAACTAAAGGAAGCACCCACAAATTCTGCAAATTCTGTTTCTGACCTGTCACCAGCAGTTTTTGGCAGTACAGTACAGATGACTCCACCAGCACCAACAGGAAAACTTCCTATTTTGCCTTACTCAAGAATGAAAAATTCAGCGTTTTGTAAATCACAAAGTACTAACGTAAAGGATATATCCGGTATTTCACCGAGACCTGAATGTGAAAAGACGCCAGCTTTGGTGAAAACCTTTCACGCCCCCGCTGAAGCATCTGATAAACAATTGGCTGCATCTTTGACTCAAGCCCCCAAACAAACCGTTCCAGAAAATACTTTCTCTCCATCCAATGAAGTGGATGTTGACAGCCTTAAAAAGTTGAATGGTGCACCCTCTAAAAGGATAGGCAGGAAGAGAAGAGTCCAAGATGATTTATTGGCTTTTCAGGCCAAGCGAAGGAAATGCATCGTTAATAAATTCAGAGAAGTAAGAGAGAGGGTGAAAGCTGATCTTCAGCCACCTGAAGACAAAAAAGCAGAGGCAGTGAAAAAATACCGTAATATTAGACCCAAACCAATGGTAGTTGTGCAGGCAATTGCACCGCTGCCTTCTACGGCACTGGTGGAGGAAAGGTCTCCTGACCATTCAGACAAAGGTGTTTTTTTAAACAGTTCACTTGCCAGTAAATATTCAAGTTATAAATATAACGATACCACATCAGCTATGTCAATTGATTTGGGTAGAAATGCGTGCTCAGCTGTACCCAAGCCATGGCATAGGTGTCATGTATGTAACCATAAGTTCCAGTTCAAACACCATCTTCAGGACCATATGAATGCACACACAAACAAACGACCCTACACGTGTCGAATTTGCCGGAAGGCTTACATTCATTCTGGAAGCCTGAGCACGCATATGAAACTTCATCACAACGAAGGCAAGCCCAAAAAGTTTGTGTGTTGTGAATTCTGTGCTAAGATTTTTGGCCATGCAAAAGTATACTTTGGTCACCTAAGGGAAGTGCACAGGGTTGTTATTAGCACAGAGCCCTCTGGTAGTGAGCAACAGATGCAAGATGCGTTGAGGAACAGGGACACGAATATAAAAGAGGCAGAAGAAGCAACAGAAAGGTGAGTGTTTTCAGTGATCAAAAGCTAAGGAAAATAGAATTTCATATTAATTTCAAAGAAATTCATAAACATCACCATTATGACAATTGTTGATTTTTATAGGTATATATTTTATCTCAAGTAAGATTGATTATAAGTTAAATATTTTTTCTAGTGGAATCTAGTCAATGTATTAAACTATCTAGTGTATTGTAGATGATCTGTGGAATATAAATTATTACTGACACTGGAATTTCCAAAGTAGTTCTGCGTGTATTCTAGGAATACCCAACTGGCAGTGGAACAATTTTGATCAGTTGATAGCTTCTGACTGTATCGTATCCACTTTGTGTTTTTTCCCAGAAGATAAGTGAACCAACTGCAATAAGTGAAAGGCAATTCATATTTCGGCATTAGTTTGTAGTTTGTTTACACTATTAAATATCATTATTCCATTTCCTTCTCTGGAGTGCTGTGAGCTAATCTGTCTTGTGTGCTGATTACTTCTGCTTTTGCTTTTGCTTTTGCTTTGCCAGGTCAAAAAGTTAGTATGCACCATATTAAGATGGATAGAACATTATTTTAATTCTACTCTATGAGTTTGAGGAGAATGTTCTTGGCACAGTAAAATGGTTAGCGTTTTTGTTAACTCCATTGTGTATTTACCTTTAAGTGTGCTTCATTAAGCCCACTGCTTTCACCTGATGCCTCCACACTGCACTGTGTGTGTCTGCTTTGCATAATTCTACTTCTGGGGCATCACATAGAGAATTTTTAAGGTACTGAGGCTTAAGAAGTACCGGTACTTTTCTTTCAGCTGTCACTAGTTGTCATACAGTGAATCATTTAGTATATCCATTTTGTTAGGTAATCTGTCCAAAGTGTATTGATAAATGCATACAAATAAATGACAGTGTGGTCCTTTTCCGAGATGTTGCAAGAGGGGGGTTCTGTTGAGTTTCTTTTGATTGGCTTAACTTAAGCCAGGAGCATATTAACTCATACATACATCTGTTTCCTTTCTACTACAGAGCAGTTCTAAATTAGTGAAAGGGGCTGTCCAGTCGTAAATTACCTTTTAAAACTTTTTTAATGCTCTTACAAGCTTTTAGAAAAAGACTGAGATTTGAAGTTTTCCTGGTTCCAGTTCAGAGTGAGAGGTGGGACCTGTGCTTTTGGCTTCATGTCAGTCAGGTGCAAACATGATAGTTTCTGTTAGTAGTCAGCTACTGGAAATGCTTGTTTGCACTTTTCTAGCACAGAGCTAGAACAGTTTGAAATGACACCACCAAATTAAGAACTTAAAAAAATGTTATTCGCCTTTTATTAAAAGGTTAATGGCATTAAAAGATTATTTTTACTGAGATTACTTTGCTATTATGAAGGAATTAGCCTTACTGTTATTTTATTGGGTTCTTTAGCTGCGCCTAATAAATTGGATGCTGTAACAGTGCCTGTTTTTAATTAAAAGATTGTTTCATAGATGTCATCTTGAAACTTGCGTGGATCATCTCTTTAGTGCATGGCTGGTTCTGAAATAGTTTCTATTTCCTTTTTTTAACAGGGGAAGTAGATGCGATTTTGAAGATCTATTCCATAATCCAGGAGAAGTTAAATTACAGATCAGATGCGGTCAGTGTCAGTTCATTGCACAGTCTTTTGGTGAGATGAAGTTTCACTTGTTATGCTCGCATGGAGAAGAGATCCAGGGAAGAGTAAAGGAAGGAGCTCTGCAAGGAAATAGAGGAACTAGGGGAGAACTTATCAAACATGCAGCTCACTTCTGGAAACAGCGCAGTGAAAGAAGACTCTTGGCAAAATGCAGTGACAACGAGGAGGAGTTGTATACTTTTCCAAAACTGAAAAGACAGATATACCTTCACCATCAAAGTAATGTTGATGCATTAACTAGAAGTGAAATGACTCAGTCAGGAAGCAGTGAAGCAGACAAGGGGATGCAAAATGTAGGTTGTGGGGCGCCAAGCAAAAAGATTGAATTTTGGTCTAAAGCTGGATATAACTGCATTTTATGCAAGCAGTTATTTGGAAGAAAGGAGGATCTTTGTAATCATTGGCAAAGTCGTCATAACTGTGAAGACTCTTCTATTTTATGGACAATTTTTAGTTTGTTCTCAAAACAGGGAATTTTTGAACTTTCTAGCATTGGTGAATATTGAGGCTCAGTTCTACAGTGCTGCGTTGATGAACGTGTGAGGAATTTGCAGCAGCAAATACTCAATGATAATGGTTAAAATGAATAAGATGCTTAAGTTCCATTACACTTTATACACAGAAATAAATCAGTTTATATGAAGTAATCCCAATCTTGAACAAAATGGCAAACCAGATTGAAAGTGTGATTTCAATCCCGACTGTGCTTCTAGATTTTATGCTAAAACTCTGTTACTGCAGTTCAGTAGAAAATTTTGAAGGTACATACACACAACCTGCATTCCAGAGCATAGTTATCTTTAAAACCCCTTTACATTTTGTTTTCTGAATTTCAGTCTTTTTGGACACTAAGTTTCTTAGGTGTTACGTTCAGTCCTTGTAATAGCAGGGATTTTTGGACTTCAATGTGAAAAATCTACAGTTCTTTTTTTTTTTTTTTTTTTTTGCCCAAGCCCTTTGAAAACAGGAGTTACTCAGGAGATGGAACTCTCAAAGCTTGACTGCTGTATGAAAATGAAAAGAACATGCTAAGAACACCTTTAGCAGCACTCTGCCTTTAACACTCTTGATATATCTCTTTTATTTTTGTGTAGTTGGCCCAGACATAGCTGCAATGAGAAATTGTTCCTCTGAGTCTATGATGCAGGTAATAAGGTTTTTTTGCTTGTATTTCCACATCTACTGTACAGATGGATCCAGAGGCCTTTTCCAGCCGTTCTTTGTGAGCTGAGAAGTCACTGTATCACTGTTCAACAGAAATCAGCATATCAGAAGGCAGACTGATGAAAAATACACCAGTACTATTTCTAAACTACTGCTCCATTCATTTCTTCTTGTGGTCAAACTGTAATTGAGGGATTGGAGTGATGAAAGAATCATTCCTAAAATGCCTTGCATGGCCTCTCACTGTTTTGCAAAAAAATTTTATGAAGAGATCTAAAAAATGTTGGGGATTTCAAGGGGAATTCCAGAAGCTGTTGGAATATTTTGTGTGTTTTTTGTTTTTAAACAGTAAAGGCAGCTTTCTGAGCCAGTGGTTTTGAATGTTGTTTCTTGTATGGTGCTGTGCCTGTGTTGGACTACGAGACTGAAGCTGAGAAAAAATGAAAAAGGAAAGGTCTCATAGAAGTGCAGGGCTGCTCGGTGAGGTGGAAGAGTCCCTGTGGGTTTTTACTATCAGTTCCATTGAATACACAACTGGTTTGTTCACTGTTTTAGGATAATACTTTGTGCGCTGAACTGCTGTAGGAACAAGTTCTTATGCTTGTGTGAAAAACATGTTTTAATGCATACAATATACTGAGTATAGTTGAAAATGCACTGAAATGAGAGCAGCGCTGACACCGAGTTCCCCCTCTGCAGGAACAGCACAAATGATGGCTGGGTAGTCCTTCTAAAATACTTCCCAAAAGTGTGTTTTAAGATGATGCATCAGAGCCAGTGATGTAGATGAGTGATTTGGTGCTATTTTACTTATTTTTTTTTTACCAAGAAGAGTCACTCTCTCATTTCCTTAGAAGAGGGGCTTGCTGTGCTGCTGGAGGAGGTTTGGAACTCAGGAGCCAGTTGTTTTTTTTTTTATTTTTATTTAAGTGGAAACTCTCATGTACAATCTTCACTTTCATTATGTTCCTGAACTTCTTTTTCCTTCTGTAGTCCAGGCCAAGCGGGTAAACACAGCCCAGATTTCAGCAATTTAAAGCCTGAAAATATGTTTTAAAGCATAGTTCTAAGCTGCTTCTCGGTGTTCTCATAAATGTTTAAAATTAGAAACCTTTTTTTTCTGAGCCTGAAAGCATTCTTACATTTCAGGCTATTAGGATTATGGTAGATCATGAAAGCTTGGGGTTTTTGAAAATACATCTGTATTTAATGCAGATCTGTTCTGTGTTTTAAAAACACGTTTGTTTTGAATTTGAGTTCAGTTTGATAGCATTTGGAAGAACGAAATGAGCCGTATTTACAGTACCATTAGATAGTGCTGTTCAACAGAATGGTCGTCATGAGTGCCGTTTGCTGTTTACCTTCAAGTCGGACAAGGTAACATCTGGCTTTGCACAGGAATTATAGTTTTAAGTTGTTAAAATGAATGTTATTGTTTTTGTAGTTTTTTTCCCCTCTGATTTTTTATTAAATCTCTGTTTCAGCTTCGCTCTTAAACTTGAAAGCAGTGTCTCGTATGGAAAATTGTTCCTTCATCATCACACCATAAATAATCAAAGCTGGATGAGTTCCTCTGCTTCTCTGGCTTGCTGAGTATTGCCCTTCTCCAGCTGCAGAGCTGCAGTTTCCTATGGCTAACATATGGCTAACCTATGGCTAACAACTACGCTGCCAGCATGGTTGCTGGCAGTAAATTTTTACTTCATTTATTTATTAGAATTTAGATGTCTGCTGTTTTGCTCCATCAGAGTTTCTGTCATACCTCATTAGATACTTATTTTATCTACTATTCACTGAGCTCCTTAGAGTCAGTGTCATAAGAAGGATGAACAGGTATTTAGGAGACTAGATTTCAACCCTAACTTTGTGCAGCTGATGCTGACGTTTGAGAATCGCCAGCTTATCTAGGCTCAGCCATGTAGTATATTATATTTCTACAACACATCTACCTACATACGCATCTATTTTTGAAAGAAATGTATACTTCAGATTCAGCTCATGTCAGTTATGATTACCAAACCTGTACAATGTAGGTTTGCGATTATTATGCATAAAGATTAACACACTATTGACTATAGTAGGTTGACTTGTCAAGTTCCTTATGGCTCTAAAAATGAAAATCTCTTCATGCTGAGTCTGACACAGAAAAGATCTGTTCTCGTGGAGAAAATACTCATAGCTTAAAAAGAATGGCAAAGTTTGTCCTCATTTCACTGGGTGGTTTTATAGCTGATCTCCACTTTTCCTTAAAGTGCCCTAATTTTTCTTTGTTATTGAGACTAAGGAGGACCCAGGCAGGCAAGTGAGTTTCGTGAAGATGTTTTGATTTCCTCTCCCCTTGCAGGCAGACACATCTGTGGATCGAATTGTCTGGGTGACCTTGCTGTGCAGGCACGGTGCAGGGCAACGTGAAGATTTGGCTTCAGCGTGTGACTTTGTGGCTGACCTTTCTGCAGTTCCAAAGTAAAAATTGTGAATTTAAGTGGAAAAAATAGCTTACTTTTCAGACATGAATGAATTTCTAATTCCTTACTGTCAAACCCTTAAATTCTAAGAGTGACAGTAACATACCTCTATATTTGTGGTTTATTTGGCAATTTTATTTATGCGGCGGTACCAGCAGCATTTTAAAACTTGATAGGTCTGGGGCTGTCAAGTACAAAGGGAGCTTTCTCTGCTTTCTTTACATTTTATTGACTTTCATGTAAGCATTAGAAACGATGGGTTGAACTACGACTTCTGCTGCTGACAAAAACATATACATTATTCTTAAGTTATTTGGCAGAAATTTGCAATTTCATCTAGAATAACAGATTAAGTCAGTGAAAAGAAAATTCTTTCAAAAAAGATACGTAAGCGAACTGTCCATGTGTGGGTTTCTCTGCACACTGTAATGGATGAAATCTGTGGATGACAGACCTACTAGTGAATGTCAATCATTTCCTCTTATCCAGAATTACTAAGAGTGGCCAAGGGAAGTGAGAATTAAAAAATCCCTTGCTGTTCTGACTTGAATTTTATTCAGTATTGCTGCTGTGCCAGTACACATCATGGACCAAGGCATGATGTTGAGGCATTTTGTAAGGCACTTGAAGCATTTAGTGTAGTTCAGTGGAAGAAAGGAGAAGCAATGTGCAGAGCAGAGAGTGATGATGGAGAGCAACACAACCCATTGAATGCAGGATGTGTTACTGGCCCTTGGTGACCTGCGTGCATAGAAGTTTCTGCTGTAGCCTTCCTCTGAACTTCTCCCTTTGATGCCTGTAATCATGTCGCTTGAGGTATATGAGCCTGTAGCATCCCTGGCTTCCTGGGACACAAGCTCATCCAAACAGCAGTGCTGACTGTATTTGCCCCTCCTTTGGGGGCCTCAGTTACAGACTTGGAGTTAGGTGAGCTCCATCCAGGCTGCTAGACCAGTCCCATCACCTGCCAGTTTACCATGGAAAGCATCTCTCAGCTTTTTTCCAAGAAAGTGAAATCTAAAGCTATGTCCTGCAAAGCAGGAACATGACTTGCTCAGTTTCCTGCAGATACATCACTGACGAGTAGCAGTAGGAAAAAAAAGCTAACTGTAGCTGTAAGAAACAGAAATAGTTGAATGTCATTTGAGGGTTTTAAGTGCCATTGGAAAAAGACAGAATGTCCCATCGGTAACATAGAAGTGTCTCATACAGGTGTGGTAGCGTAAAGCAGCAAAGCTGAGATGCTGATCTTTTTGCCCCTTTTTCCTTTCCTCTCTCTCTCTTCCTTCTTTTCCTTTTCTCTTTTTAAAGCAGTCTTGCCTTTTCTGCATCCTCTGTGAACCATTCTGGCTGAACGCAGTTTTGAAATGACTCAACAAAGTCAAATGGTGCCATATCTGATGTCTGTGCTGTGGCCGCAGCAGCTGCGCATGGCTTGGCAGGCTGGGGATGTGTGGGGCTGAGGCAGCTGCAGCAAGGCCCGGCAGCCCCATTGCAGCAACCCTGGCCTGCTTGGTGTCTTGGCAAAGAGTTCTGTCAGCGGCACCGCTGGCCTGTCCCCAACGGTAGGGCTGCCAGCGTTAATGAGGTGTCAGTGTGGGAGCTGGTATTTTAAGCACCGCTACAAGCAATTTTGTGACATTTGTAAAGAAAGAACCGAACTTGGGATAAAAATCCCCCCAAGACCAAATAAAGTGATGGTTTCAGCTGGTGATGTTTCAGTAGTGAGAACATGTTTTGGCACGAAACCGCATCCTTTCTGTTGTTGTAGAGCCTGGCCAAGGCCTTTGTATACCTGCACAAAGGGCTCCTACTCGGAGCGCTCTGCGCTTTCTGGGGCTTCGGACTCTCTGCCTTTCATTCACAGTGAATACACTGCTTTTTTCTACAGTTGATTCAGGATGAAAATAAAGCATTTTATTTCCTGTATGCTAAGTAATTTTGTGCAGCTTCGGGTTTAATCTGACTTCTGAACATATACCCGATCAAGGAGATCAATATACCTTTCTACAGCTAGAAGCAATAAATGACACAACAAGGGAGGAAAGCAGTAAATATCCCTTTGACCATACCTTTGAAGCAATGCAATTGCTTTTCAGTGGAAGTTTAATTTCTTCATGTTTTTACTTAAAAGCTTTTATTAATTTTATCTGAAGTAAATACGTTATGCTTTGCTTTTCAAATCAATCCTTTTACAGCTTGGAGTCCTTGGAGCTTGAATCCTCTCCAGCCATATTCTGCTATCTGCCAATTCCTTGCTAAGTGCAAATCTGACACTGCTGCCAATAAATCCACCTTCATGCCGTTTAAAGTCATCTGCCGTATTTCTGTGAAGCTAATCAAAGTCTGTGAGAAGACATTTTTTGAAGGGGACAGAATTCTGGCCATTTCAATTAAGTAAGTTAATTAAAATTAATAGCAGTGAACTATGAAAGAGAGAAGTGGTACAGTTTGTTTCAACGCTCACTTATTTTTATTCTCTGTTGCTGGAGGAGTTTTCCAGACCAGAACTGATTTTTGCTCTGCTGCTGTTTGTGATGCTCTCCCTGCCCACTTTCAGACTCCTGAATGCAGTGAGCCCCGGCTCTGAGCTGATTCCATCCCTGTGAACGCAAAGCACTGTTTTATTTTTACCTGGTGAGACAGCTGGCCTGATAAATGGATGGGATGCCAGCACTGCAGGAGACAACGATGATGTCTGCATGGTTCATGGTCTGCGGTTTTCCAGGAGCAGATTTTCCAATCTCTTTACACGCACGCATGCGCCACCAAACACAAACTTATAAAGGATTGGGTCTGTGGAACATTTCTGGGGGGCTTGGTAGAGCCTTGCTGTACACTCTGTACTCCAGTTATTTTTTATTGAGTGCACTAGCAGTATGATTATTATACCACCGATATATTTATGGCGGATCTGATTCCTGAAATACAGCATGGCCATCTGGGTTCTTCCAGGAAATTGGATTAATTATTGAATTGTTTGAATTTCATATAAAAAAACGTGCTGCTCTTGCTGGTTAGCAGTCCACATAGAGTTTAAACAATATTTCTGAGAGTGATTTATTGGTAGAGCGGAAAAGCCTGGTGCTGAATCCATCCACTGGGATTTGCTTACATTAGGAAGCAGTGCAGGTGGCAGTCTGTTTCAGCACCGAATGGATATTTCCCTTTTCTCTCTGATAAATGAAGTGCTTATATAAGGTGAAAGATTGGAAAAGTAAGCGGTGCAGAGCCCCTGGGGAGCCCTGCGGGCACGGGGCTGAGGCTGCTGGCCTTGCTGGGCTGTGCTGGGCTGTGCTGGCAGCTGCGGGGCCCACCTGGGGCCTGCTGGGGCCGTCAGGGGCTGCTCCGTCTCAGCCAGCAACATGGGGATGTGGCTTGAGGAGAGCTGCTGATGGCATCATAGAATCATAGAATGGTTTGGGTTGGAAGGGGCTTTTCAGATCACCTAGTTCCACCCACTGTTGAAGTGTTCACCTGGAGCTCCCAGTGTAGTTGCAGCACAGGAGGATGTTTCAAAACCAAACTCATTTTGTCACTTGAGAACAAATCGTCCCCATGGCTTTGTTGTTGTCAACTTCCTGTAAGCTTTGAGCTTCAGTCTCGTGTTTTTGTTGTGTGCGTAATGGGTAGGATCTGGTTTTGAATTAGTTCTCAACAAATTATTCTGAGTCTTTATTGTACGTGAGACCTCTCCTTTTCTTTATTGCTAATATACAAGATGTTTCTCCCAAATAATTATTTTGGTGTCATTTAACAACAAACATTTGATGGCTTTTACTGTCAAATTCTATATATAAATTCCTCACAGCGTCATATTTATAAAGTGTTTTAAAGAGGCAGGTATAATCAGCTCTAAAAAGGATCCAGGCTCACTAGCAGTGTTTCCTGCAATGCACATCTCTGGAGAAAACTGAGATCGGACTTTTACAGCCAGGACCAATTAGGCTCAGCACTTAGATGAATCCCATTTTTCAGGCACAGCTTGAGCAGCCTGTCAGGTGTCTGGGCTGTCTGCTCCTGGGCACCACGTTCCCACTGTCAGCCATGAGACATAGTGCCCCTTGTGCAGCCGTGTCTTAGGAAAGCACGATGATGAATCCGCAAGTTGGAGTTAAAAGGAGAAAGTGCAGTAGTGATTACTCAGTGCTGAGTAAGGTTTTGTTCTAGTAGACACATCTGCTGTAATATGGGGAATTGTTTGGATGTCTATGGCTTCCTACCTCATGTAATTATGAGGATTCATCCTTACTTAAAAGGAAAAATAGGTTTTGCCCTTAGTTCCTCTTCTGGGTGTGCCTACAATGAGGCAGGGGTTTTGAAAATTAAAAAAAAGGGAAAATAGAGTTGCAAATTCAGCGTGACAAAGCATCTAGAAAAATACGGGGAGGAAATCTCTGACAAACACTGGCAGTCCAAGTGTGAACATTTCCAGATAAAATTCCTGATAGATTGGAGTTCCTGCTCAACAGCTCTGATGACACTGAAATATAATTAAGTCCTTTAGAACTGAAGGAGAACAATCTTTTAGCTTTGGAGGACTTGGAAGAGACATTCCTGCTGATGTAGAGGCATAGTGCAAAGTTTATCACTTAGAATTGCTGCTCAATTCTATATGCAGTATTTGTTTTCAGTGTTCCTCTCTGACATCATACGAGTGTGATCTTTCACGTGGAGCAGAGATGCTACAACTTCCATCTCCTTTAAGCCTATGAAGCAAGTGAGTTTTTGAGACAGTGAGTTTACACTATCAGAAGCCTTAAAAAAACCAAGCCATTATAACAAAGCCTCTTGCTGTTCACCTTTTCACCTTTCAGGTTTCCTGCCCCTCATTATATTGGTGTTAGATGTAATTCACGTCAGTATCAGTTCGGCACAGCCATCCTGAAGTCTCACAGTCTGCAGGCAAACCATGTCAGTGTTCTAATAAACCTCTAAACGCATCCAAATCCTTCTAAAGGCTTTCAGACAACACAGCAAATAGTGCTTAGCTCGCTGTCAAATTGAAGCGATTACTTTATTTCTAAATGCCGGGCTAAAGCAGTGTGGTAAATGCAGCCACCTTCCTCCTCTAGTGAGCGTACGCCAGCAGGCGGTGCGAAACGAGAGTTCGTTTGAATTGCAGAGCAAGTGTGTCTTATCTCATTAACTATGAGAAAATTGCATGTGTAGCAGGAAAAGTCCCATTCCTCGTGCTGATTGCAGGGATCCCAACAACGGGTCAAGAAATCCCAGAGCCGCCTTTGGAGTTCAGTCAGTGAATGTTCTTCCTGTTGGGTTACCCTGCAGCCACAGGTAGAAGAGTGAAGTTCCACCAAGAAGCCTAAGCTGAGAAAAGGGAATCAAGGAGTAGATTTATTTACTGAGAAAGAGGGCAGCTGCTGTGTACAATAACAATTCGAACTGAAATAAATTGGTCTGGACTCACTGAACAAATTGCAGCTTGCAGAAAGCACCAAATTAGGTCAATAAATGCTGGAGAGGAGTTGAAAAAAGTTCAGAATTATCTTTAGAGCTGGTTATTTTAGAAGGATGAAGGCACATGAAGGTAACTGAAAAGGGATGCAAATGTTTTTATATCCAGCAAAGTAAGTCACTGCAAGGGATTAAATGTAAAGACTGTTTGGTTCCTTGCTCTGTTAAATCCTCAGGGCAGCTTTCCCTGCCCTCCTGTTCGCTCTTTCACACATGAGAGCATCCCATGGGAGCAGCAGCTCTGCACAGGCAGAAAGCACAGGGTCCGAGCCCAGTGTCTGCTTGGGTGGGCAGAAAGCAGAACATTCCTGTATTGTAACATTCTTTATTGTAGCCTCTACAGCACCAAATCTTGGCTAGTCTTTGCCAAGGGCAGCAGTGCATCAGTCCAAGTAGGAGTTACTGATTTAGGAAGGAGTGGTCACGGGTCCCCAAAGCATTTCTTCCTCACAAACTGTAAAGGCACTTTGCTATAGATTTTTCTCCCTCATACAGTTTCCTTCTGTAGTGTTGGTGGTTGGTTGATATTTTATAGATGGTCTGGGAAAAGTAATTAAGCAGGTCTGGAAGTATTTTCAGGGATTTCAAAGAGAAAAACTGAAATACTTTGGAAAAATGTCCTCAAAAACTAAACAGCAGCTTGATTTTCTTATGTGCAAATAGCATTCTTTGTTGCCTTTCCATTCACATCCCCTTCCTGTCTGGGTGCAACAATCCTCTACAGCAATTAAAACAAATCAGAAGTGAAAAATGACGAACCAGCTGAGGCTGAGCAGCAAGGCTGATTGACATGGGCCAGGGGAGGGTGTGTGATCGTGCCCAGCCATTTCCCCATTTCCTATCCCTGCTGTGTTCATGGGCACAATGTTCAAACCAAGGCAGCTGTTTGCAGTCTCCAGCAGCGTCCCAGCAAGAAAGAAGTGACTTGTCATTGGGTACTTTTTATCCCATGTAAAATGCTTTGCTGGGGAAATCTGATACAACTTTTATGTTAAAATAATCAATGTACTTCTCTGCTGCACTTTGATACCTAAATCTTGAAAGGCTTTGCTTCAGCTGCTGAGAAAGGGGGGAGCCAAAAGCCCTTGGGCCACCCCAGAACAAAGGGGAGGAGCTCCAGAGCTGGAGGCAGAAGGGAAGGAGCAGCCCATGGCTTTCCTGGCCTGGCCAGGGCTGCAGGCGTCACTGACAAACTCTTCCAGTGTTCCCCTCAGGCTTACAATACCTGCTAACTCTTCACAGATTTCATTAGGATTCTCCTAATGTTTTAACCGGTTGTTATTAAAAACATTCACTGAAGTGTCTTCAAATGCCAGGCCCTCCACAGGCCTGTTGCCCATCTCTCCTTGGTGCCTCCCAACCATGCACTGACGTTCTCTCAGCCAGCCTCTGCCCACTGATAATGAATGCACTTCATTAAATAACCATTTTTTGCATAGCATTTCTTGACAGAGGCACAGGTTGCTCATACTTAATGCATTGCACTGTGCAAAAAGTCGTTTTTCCTGATAAATAATTACAGTAAATCAAATTGAGGGTAGATAACTCTTGGGACTATGTGCAGGACTTCATGTCTTTAATTACCTTTTGACTTCAGAAATGTTTCCAAGTGTTAGTTCAGTACTGAAGATGCAAGTGCTGACGTTGCTTTTCCCCTCTGTCATGTGTTCTGGCTCATGCATGGATGAGCTCTTCATTCGATAGATGTTTGCAGTGGAGATATGCCAATCATTCCCAGTTTCTGTGCCACAAAATCTGGTCTGTGTGGGATGTGGGCACTCTCAGTTTTACACCTGCATTCCTGTTCAATTTCCTTTGAAAGATTTTACTGGGTTTCTCATTTTGCAGTGTTTGCACCCTGTACCTTCTTACCTGTAACAGTTAATTTTGCTTTGCCAGTTTTGTTCCCAAAAAGTCATTTGGTGTTTCTTCTCTCCATCCTTCCTGCGATGGCAGGATAGGATATTTTCGTTAGAAGGAAAATCCTTTTTGGATGCTGACATTTGAATAGCATTTTTGTTTCCTGAAAGAAGTGTCATGCCTGCCCCATACTGAGTTCCTCAGTCCAGTTGATTTCATTAACCTCTTCAATTTCTTCCTTGAAGTCTGCCATTAGAAATTGAAATCCTGACTTGAATACTCACTTTCTTGATCACTTCTTTGCTTTGAATTTAAAATCAAATCATAAGGAGGTGGCATCAACGTTACCTGTTACAGATGTCAGCCAAGACAGTGTAGCTGAATCCCCTGGTGTTTCTGCACACAGCTGGGCCCAGCACCAGGTGGGTGCAGAGATCCCATGGCAGGCAGGGAAACCACACCACAGAAGGAAAACATTAAGCATTGTGAAACAGCCATGGAGCCCCCGCAGAATTTATGGCCTCTGGGGGCCTGTGAGAGGTTTATGAGGCCGGAAGGTTTCTGGGGAACAGTTTTGTGTGGGATTTTGCAGGTGGCTCCCTGAGATCACACATCTCCTCTCACTGTAATTGCTGGAGCCAGCGCCAAAAAGGATCAGGAGCTGCAGCCATCCCACTGGGCTGTGTGTGCTCCTCCTTGGCTTTGCTTTGACTTTCTGAACTGCTGGCCACATCTTCTGGGGAAACATGCAGAATTTTGCACAGCCATGCTAATGTTTGCATCGCCAAGAAGAATGGCAGGCTGCATTTCTTCTCTTCCTGGCATCAGAAACAATAACCAGTCAGGTTCAACGTGCTCTGTCATGCTCATCAACCACAAAGTCTTCATTTGCACATCCAATCTGACACTCCTCCTGGGATGGGTTTTCCCCTCAGAAAATGACACGGGGTGTCCATGTGCCCACTTCCTGAGCAGCGCCGTCTCACAGGACACGCCTGCCTCCTGCCCACGTGCACCACTCCGGGCGTGGGGCCCTTTTCTGGCTTTGGCCAGAGAGGGGAAACCGATGGAGAGGCAGAAACTCCAAATTCCCTGTTGGGGATTTGAGTTGTAAGTGATGGTCGTGTCTCACCAGAGCCTTTATTTATACAAATGGTGCAAATATCATGGGAATATTACTGCGAAGGGGTGGATGGGGGTCATACAAAGCGGATCTCAGGAAGAACACGATGACTGATAATTCAGTTTTATGAGCTGCAAAACTGAGCAATTGGAACTCAAAGAGTGGTAATTGCAAGCATAACCTGCTCACCAGTTAAATGTGTTATCCTCTCACAGAGAGCTTTCTCTGGCTGCTTTTTAAGGGACATACCTGAATGTAGTTATTCCTCCTGGGTCTTTCTCTCCAGAAGGGCTGGCAGCTGGAGAGCATGCTTTCTGATTGTATTTTGCCCTTATTTTTAATTCATTTTCCTACCTTCATGTATCCATCAGCCACTGCAGCCCGTTGTTTCAGACAGCTGCTAGGGCCCGGCTGATGGAGTTCATTGATTTCTGACCCTGATCTTACAAGCCTTATTTCAGATGTGCTGCCTGCCATCTCCATGGCGGCGCACTGCGGATAGGGGATGGCAGCCCCATGCCCACCACCCCCAGCATCTCCACGCTCCTTGCACATGAATTGGGTCCTCGCTGAGAAGCCTGGAAACCTGATCCAGATGCCCACATCTGGTTTCACCTGTGTTTACAGACGGGCTGGAAGCAATAACTCCAGGAGGTATAAACGCTGCCTTTCATCGTAATCAGATGTTAACGGGGGAAAAGTCCCGCTGCTCTCAGCGGTCCCTATTAACGCCACGGCAGCAGCTAGGGGGTGCTGGCTGGGAGTCAGCAATGCCCACCGCACACGCAGCCCCGTGCCCAGCTCCTGCCTAGAGACTGCTGCAAAGCAAACATCTGTGTGCCATTGCTTTAGGTTGTTTATAACGTCTTGGTGCGCCATTTGATTTTTAAGATTCTGGAGATCCTTCCAAGCAAAGCATTTTGGAAATGTAGCTCGCTCCTGGTTTATGTATTTCAGTGAAGTTGTGAGGGTCACAGAGCAGGTTGCTCGCTGATGCAAAACCAGCCTGGCCCTTTGATATGAAATGAAAATCACATCTTTGCTTTTGAATGCGGGTTGCAATTTCTGGTTATGCAGCATGGGATTAGAGGAGCAAAGCCAGCCGGTGCCCTACTCTGCACAGCTTCCTGGCTGTTTGCTTTTATGTAGCGGAAAGCCCATGCAGAAGTACAGGCACCGTGAAGATAACAGGGGATAGAGAGGCAGTGTGCTTTCTGCTGGGCACCCTTATCTGCGCTGATGGTGCTGGATTTTCAGCTAAGTGCAACTGTGAAGGATAATTACCATCATGTGTTACCTGAGATTACAGGGTTGCTTTCCAACTAATGACACCAGGAGAACCAAGCAGTTGTTAATATTTAATCAGACTCTTGGCTTAACAATTGGATAAATGAGGTGTGTAATTACACAATTATAGAAGACATTTCAGATAGGAACTGTGCTGTTATTAATAGTGAAGGTGAAAGCTGGTGTACATACACTGTTCAGACCCATCGAGCATGTCATTAAAAGCGATCTTCAGCAGGAGAGTCTGACAGTATGTCCTACGAGATGGTAAACAAAGGTTTCAGCTGCTTTTGAGATAAAAATTCCTGCTCGACCAAGAGCTTTCCATGTCAGAAGAATACCTGACCAGATATGTAGTTGATGTGGCAAGCTGTTAGCAGGGGCAGCTAGGGAACGTATAAATATGTACACAGAACATATCTCCCATTTGTCCCTGTGCTGTATGCATCATTTCTCAGCAGCCAGGGGATTATTTTCCCTACGTTATTCATTTCATGTTATCTAGGAAACAGGGAGGTACTTTGTAAGTCAGTGTAGTACTTACCTGCCCAAGTGGAACTTCTCTCTAACATAAATGCTTGTCACATAGGACATGCAAGGTTTGTGTGCTTGATCACAAAATATCGGGCAGAATTAACCAGACAAAGGTGCTATTAGAAATAACAATAACACTAATCTGTTCTTTTAATCCTGTACTTTGTCTCTGCTCCTTAAAAATATTTTTTTCCAAGTGATTTTGATCTGTGAAGATTGCAGTAGTGGCAGTTTGTTTGTGCTCCACCAGTGGGTGTGAGCTGCAGTTCTTGCAAGAGTCACTTCATGGGATACTGCAAAGTTACATCAAGCCAGAAAACAGGTTGACCAGCATGACTGCAGCTTAATGAAACGATTCTGAATAATGCAACAAATTGGACCTCAGAAGTGCTTTGCACAGTGCCATGAGCTGTGTTAGCGTGGTATCTGCACGAGGGGCTGTAAAGCCAAGCAGTGTTCGTTAGCGGATGCTGAGGGCGGCGGTGTTTCGGTCCCCTCCCCACTTAGCACTCCTGAGAGTCTGAAGGGACCCAAATCTAGGCACACAGATGTTGAGTTTCTTGGAGTCTGTTTCAAAGCGTGATTTCGTACCATGACTTTTAGAGTGATGAGGGGAAGAGGCATCCTGTCCAAGTGACATTAGCATGTTTCTCCTGGAGATATCTCTATTAAGGAACGGTGTGATCAGCAGAGTGGCTCGCATTGCCCAGCCGCGTTGGTTCCATGCCAGCAGAGCTGTCAGGTCCTCCTCCCGGCGTGTGCTGAACATGGGCTCATCTTGAACAATTTGTACGTGGTGTCGAGTTCACGCTGTGAAAAGAGCAGAACCTTTTTAATTATAGTGATGCTGAGCCAACAGAGGTAATTAGGAAAAACAAGCTCTCAGCCCCAATGAATTTAAGATTTACCTATATGACACGTTGGCTTGGGAATAATGAAGTAAGCAGCATGCCAGGCTTTCTGATCGCACCCTACACACCTATGGCAGCTGTTCCTTCAAGGGCTGAGTGCCCAAAGAATGAAATGTCTTCTGGCAGCACTTAAGCAGGCAGCAGAGAAACTGCTGTGTGCTGGTGGGTGTGCGGTGGGGTCAGGAGGGAGCAGCTCCTGGGTCCTGCCTGCTGGGAGCAGAGGCACGGTGAGCCGCCCTGTCCTGCCACGGATTACAGCCTACTTTAAAAGATGGTTTCATTATCTCTAAAGCTTTTTATTGCATCACATCCCGTTAGTCAAGATAAAATCTGTGCCCAGTGCAACTCCAGCAGTTCCGATAAAGGTCTTTTCTGTTGGCATTAGGGGAACAACCATGACTGCCAGAACTTTCCTAGCTACAGCAAGATCTATCTGTTAATTAATGTGTGCATGACACTTCAAAAAGGGAAAATGCTGTGTGTGCATGCCCTTTTTTCGTGCCAAAACAGCTTGCATTTAAACCTTTTGAAGCCCTCATACTTGGTCTGTGAGTTCCTGACCTGCTTTATCTATAAAATTGAAAATAAAACAGGAGGATATTGAATCCTGGTGTCTGAAGAACTCTCCTTCCACGTGTTCCCTATCACAGAAGTTCAGAAAACTGCACAGTCAATGACCATACAGCATTTATGGGATGAACGCGTAAAAGATGGATTTAATTAAAGTGTGAAAAAAAGTGGAATGCTCCAGAGATGCTGCTTTGTAGATTTCTGCAGATTGGGCACGTCAGTGATTTACACACTGCCTGGTTTCACACATTGCATCGTTCTGTTTCAGCCCCTCAGCATGCGCCACAGAGGCCCTTCTGGTCCATGCACACCCTGGTGAGGCTGACTCCTTTCTGAAGGACAAACGGTGACAAATACAACGTCACAGATGTTTGAAGTGGTGCACACACACAGACACGCACAGAAGCGGTTCCTGAAGGAAAACAAAGGACTGTTCTTTTAGAGCTCAGGACTGACTCCAGTTTTCTGCTCAGCTGACATCTCCATTTTCTCTAGCTTTTATTTCCAGTGGCAGCTCTTGTGGGTTTCATCAAACTCATTTGTTTTTCTGTCCTTCTCTTTGAAGGAAGTTGGTGTCACCCAGACCTCGTGCAGCTCTCAGCTGGATGCATGTTTTGGCTCCCCATTTGGTTCCCATTGAACTAAATGTGTTTGTTTGCATTTTGCATCCTTTGATGGGAGCGAGAGGCCGGCAGCTCAACCTCTCTCTGTGCACCCCAGATGTGCTCTCCCAGGAGAGTCCTTCCGCTGGAATACAGACCCAGGTGTGGAGGGGATGGGCATTTCCAGGCTCCTGGGCAGCTCTGTGGAGCTGTTAGCCATTGCTTTGCATGGGGATCTCTGTTGTGAAGTGCTTTCCTTAAGGAATATTTCTTTGTGTGCCTTCCCAGGAGATCAGCACAGAGGGTGGCCCTCAGGTTGGGCTTTTGTGGTGGCAGCTTGCATCATCACAGTGCTGCTGCTATGGCACTGTGGGGCATGCATGGGATGGAGCAGAGATGGCTGCACCCCGTGTACAACATGGCAGCTTTGATCAAGAGGCTTATTCGGCTTGCTTTGGTGGGAGCAAAGATGACTTTTGGTGTTTCATATTCTGATCAGTAGGTGTGTTAAGTCAAATGCAGACAGTTAAGTGCAGAGAACATGCGTGGCTGTGGATGCCCAGGGATGGTGAAGATGAGCAGTGAGCTCACATTTTGGCAGGGAGGTGACAAGGCTGAACTCAGTTCAGCATGGAGAGAGAAATGGAATAAGGCAGCACGGGGTTCTCTAGGCAACTCAGGGACCTGCTTATCTTCTATCTGTGGAATATAATTTCTGTTTGTGGAAGAATGGATGGATGTTACTCAACATTTACCTAATACTCCAGCTGTGGAAAACAAACTACATCTGGTACATAAAATAACAATGAAATTATCTGAAAGCTGCGTTGCTCTTAAAAGCAGCTATGAGTACATGTCCAAATAACTTGCTGGAAAAGAATACATCCAGTTTGTCAGATGATAATGTATAAGCACAGAAGAAGGAGAAAAAATAAGTCAAAAGAAATATTGCACGTCAGGGAGTTGAAATAAAGAAGTTCACTTCCACCATACTTCTGTGGTCTTGCAAGGCATAAATTACACAAACAGCACTTAAAAACAGGAATGTGAGACTTAAAGAGCAGAATTAAAAGCTCTGTTCATGTTCCAGCCATGCACCAAGTGTATGGCAGATGTCAGAGACCAACAGGGGAGAAATGCTGCGGCCTGGGTGCACCCCGACAGTGAGTCCTGTCCTGCTGAGGTGGGACTTCACAAACACACCTGCAGCTACGTACAGCACAGGTCCATGAGATGGGCTGGTGCTGCGTGTCTGGCTGGGATGCTCTGACCTGCGTGCTCTCTAGCAAAGCTGCTGCCACCTGGGAGGAAACGTATCAGGAAGACACATGTTGAGAGGACACATCCCGTGCCTGCTGCACCCTATTTGTGTGACAACACCTCATGCTGGGCACTGCTGGCCCTCGGTGAGCCAATGACAGGGGGGAGCAATGAATGTAGACACAGTGTGATGGAAATGCTCCCAGCACAGCGCAACGACTGCACAAAGACCTTCCTCCAGTGGGATGGTGCTTCACTGAAGTGTTTGTATCTACCAAACAATGATCGTGCAGCGGTCTGTACCACACACAGCTCCCAGCTGAATGCGGGGCTGAATGAAAGCAAATTAAAGGCCTTGCTGACGGCCTCAGCGAGGGGATGTTTCAGGTGGGTCTGGGGACTTAAAATTAAGGACTAGAAATTAATTAAACAAATTTCTGTGACATCAGGCGTGTTTAAACAGTTTTGCTGTGGAAGCAAAGGGCACAGTCCCTGAGCCAGATGGGCTGGGGTGAACAAGGCTCATCCCTGGGGTGCTGCCATGCTGCCATGGCAGGGCAGAGCCTGGGCCAGCAGCAGGCATTGGGGCAGCAGGGCTTGGCCCACCCTGCAACAGGATGGGCAGCCACATCCCACAGGAGCTGGCAGGGCTTTAAAAGGGTTCCTTCGCATACACATTTCTGACAGTGTGTTTTTTAATAGGAAAACTATAAAGATCTGGGAGCTCCAGCACCGCAAAGTGAGGGAAGGTGGACACAAAACACCCTGCTTCACGACAGTGGCAGCTGCAGGTTCATTTCTGTGGCTGGGTGACAGATGAGAGGAATTCACACTTCTCTCCCCACTCCCTTGGAAGATGTATCCTATAGAATGAGAACAGGCGTGCTGAATTATTGAGAACCATCTTCTTTGCATATGAAAATGGTATGGTGACATGTTAAATACACTGTATTAAGAGGTCAATTAGAGACCTATTTTGTGTTAATGGACTTAGTTCTTTTTTATTTTACATTTTAAATGCAATATTTCAAGTTGTACTGGAGAAGGAAAGAACAAAAAATAGAGATCAGTGAAGGGCAATTAATTACTGCCTGCAGAATGCCTGAGAGCACTGCAGGAACCATGGGGCCATGGAACAGTTGAGAGCAGCCTGCAACTCCTATCTGCTCCCCTCCACTGTGTGTGAATGGGAAATGCTGGGTTTGTAGTTAATTCTCTACGTCTGAAAAGACCTTAAAGTAAGGAACAGTATTTCTGGGGGCTGGCTCCCAGCCATAGCCTTAATTTCACTGAGTTGTACAGCACTTTCTTTAAACCCCACTTGGTTCAGTGAAAGCCCCAGTGTCTCTATCAGAGGCACCACACTGACCTCAGCGCAGCCCTGCTGCGGTTCAGCCCCCATCAGGCAGCACAGCTCACCCTGAGTTCACCCTGCCTGCTCACCTTCCAGGTTTCCAAAATGCTTCAGACTGAGGATTTTTTTATTCTGGCAATTTGCTCTCTGCAGAGCCTATTATCAATACTAACAAAGAAAAACGTTGAAACTCAAGCAACTGCAACACTCATACAATAGCAATTTGGAAAGTACCTTGGGCATAAGATTAATCATAGTGCAATTCCAGCTGGATGTGCCACGTAACTGGGTTCTGTCTGCAGCTGCTGGGGCAGGAGGTGGATGTCAGAGCTAGCAGAGCTAGCATCTGGGGCTCGGCATCACTGCACCATGAGTCCCACGGGTGCTCTCCTGCACCAGGGCAACGCCATGAGCAAACCACCCCTCCCCATGGGGGATGCAGGCCGCTCATTTTCCTGTAACCCAGGCCACAGCACCACTCATTTCCTGGCATTTTCTGTCTCTTGATTGTATTCCACTGGTTTTGCTTTACAAACAACGCGAGAAAAGCTGGGAAAGCTGTGAAAAACAGAAAGGAGAAACAGGTCATGCTAGACATTCTGAAACCTCAGCAAAGCTCTTGTTTAAAGTGATTAATTCAGTGACCTCTGACCACAAGGCAGACCTTCAATTTGCCGGCAGAGGATAAAGGAGTCAAAATGTGAATGAGTAAAGCAGGGATGAAGGGTGAGTTAATCCAGTAACTGTGAAAGAGCGCTGGAAATAAAAATACTCAAGGTATATCCTCCTTCTCTTCAGTCCTATTGAATGTGGTTTATTTCTGGATATCCTGGAATATCAGGAGCATTTATATTCTTTTTGATCCGCACAGTTTGATCCGGGTCCTTCCAGAAGAGCAGACTGATACGTAATGTTGTTAAGTAGCACAGTCTGCCTTTATTTACTTTTTAGAAAGGGAATAAAATGAAATACCTGCAAAATGTTACAGAGTAAAAAGGAAATGAGGCATTCTAGCAGCTTGTAACATTGCTATACCTATTTTCTGAGGATTCTTATCCTGAAATACACATCTCTACAATGCAAAGAGATGAACTTGTGAGTGACATTACGCTTTTTTCCCCCGAGTTCTCTGCCAAACTCGCATGCAGAATATAATCTCTCATCTATACTTATAAGCCTTTAAGCTGCTTACACTATTTTTACTCTAAATTCACCTTTCGTCTAGTTAGTCTCCAACAAGTCAAACCAAATTTGCACTTACAAGTTCCCTAGTAATTTCCAGTTAACACCATTAAAAAAGGCGTAGTGAAAGCAATACTGAAATAAATCATCACTGTAATGTACAGATTTTTATCGCTGAACAATAAAACAGATACCTAATCTGTAGTATCCTTAGTACGATATCTTTGATTATGCCATTTTCTCCCAAGTTGAAATGAAGACATGAGGTAAATCAATTTTTAAAATGCCTCCATCCATCATTACTAATGGCAGGGAAACTCCTCCATACACTAACTGCCTGTTTAAGCCAGTAGCACTTCAAAATGAGAGAAAGAGAACCTTGGAGTAATGTAAAACATTGGATCGGTCCATTATTTATCCAAGGTTCAAGCACAGAGCAATTTTCCACGTTCTTGTGTGGTTCAGGTTTCATTTTACAGCATAATACCAGGCTTTTGATGATTATTTGATTTTACTGCAAGGAATAAAGGAAGAAGTGAAGATAAAATGTATAATAAACACATCTTCACAGCATCATGAATGTTTTATGATTCAACCATGAACATCAGACCAACCCTTTCCTCAAAGAGAAAAATATTTATTTAAAGTGTGTATTAACTCTTATTTATTAAGTGCAGCATTTTCTTTATCGCTATCAAAAAGGAATCTAGAGAAAACCAATAATTCTGTTGAGGTCTGCTCAGCAAAGCGATCGTTTGAGTTGCCTTTGATTAAATCATTATCTTCTTTCTGCTACTTATTCTCCCTGGAGACGCAAGAAGTCATTAGTAGCAGAGATCAGGTTGTTGAGAGTCCAAGAAACAAAAAAGGGAGATTATATATGTTCAGCAGCCTGCTAAAAGATTGGAAACCCAAGTAATTTTTTAGATGGAAATCATTACCAAGATGAGCGATGCTGTTCTTACCGCTTCCCTGCCTTCTCTTCCTTGACTTAGTCTCTCACTGAGAGGTTAAAAATCAACTGAAGAACCGGCAGGAAGGTAATTAATGTTATAGTAAAGGATGAGGTAAACTTTTGGCTTTTGACAGGTATGGTGTGATGAAACCATAACTGCCTATAATGAATATTTATTGTTGTTATTTACTGAGCGTGCTGAAAAGTGGGTACTGATTTACAGGGAAATGCACAGATAAAATCTCTCAGACAGGAACTTCATGTAACAAAATAAATTGTAACCAAACTGATGACAGCAAGGAGGGTCAGCGTGCCTTCTTCTCAAGGAAGAGCCCTACAGCTTCTTGGAGAGCAAAAGTTTCTTGTCTTGTGCTAATTAAGCTCATTGCTGACTTAATGTTTTTTCTGCTAGTTAGGAAAACTGATCACATTTTAGTACTGCTGTACTGTAATTGCAAGGAGCAGCCAGCAGGAAGAGGGAGGTGATTGTCAGCCTCTACTCAGCTCCTGTGAGGCCCCATCTGCAGAACTGCGTCCAGGCCTGGGGTGCCCCGCACAAGAACGACACAGAGCTTTTGAAATGAGTCCAGAGTAGAATGGCCACCAAGATGATCAGAGGGCTGGAGCACCTTTCCTGTGAGTAAAGGTTGAGGGAACTGGGCTTGTTTAGCTTGGAGAAGAGAAGGCTCCAAGGGAGACCTCATTGTGGCCTTCCAGTACTTGAACGGAGTGTATAAACAGGAGGGGAAAGGCTGTTAACAAGGGTGGATAGTGATAGGACAAGGGGGAATGGTTTTAAACTGAGACAGGGGAGGTTTAGGTTAGATATTAGGAGGAAGTTTTTCACACAGAGGGTGGTGACACACTGGAACAGGTTGCCCAAGGAGGTTGTGGATGCCCCATCCCTGGAGGCATTCAAGGCCAGGCTGGATGTGTCTCTGGGCAGCCTAGTCTGGTGGTTGCTTGCACGTATCAAGGAGTTTGAAACTAGATGATCATTGTGGTTCTTTTCAACCTAGCCCATTCTATGATTCTGTGATCCTGTGATCCTCCAAAGACAGTAGCGCTGATTACATCAAGCATGGCTGCAAACGCAAGTAGAAGCAAAACACTGAGACTATCAATCACGACAGAACCTCAGCAGCAGATATTATTTATGATGTCAAGCCTGTAATATAGAGCTGTTAATGAAAACAGAAGATTGAAAGAATACTGATTTATAGGACCAGAAACATAAAGATTTTAATGAGAGCGTTTTCCCACTGAAAGGCTACTGGGAGATGCTCCAGTAACGCAGGGCTCTCAGCAGCTCATGTTCTCACACACTGACCCCTCTACAATTCTAAATGGAGTTTTGAACAATTTAGGTTTAGGGGAAAAAACTTAAACACTGTGGTTATGAGGCTGCTGATCTTCAAATATTTGATTTATCCACTTAAAATTAATAGTAAAAATCACATATAAGAGTTAAAAATTGCCCATAAATGACAAAAATATGTGGTATTCAGGACAAGCAGTCATGTCCCTGCCTTAAAATCAAGAGATCTCTTCTCCTCTTTCCTCAGCCTTCAGCAAAAAGCCAAGCAGCTGGAAGGCAACTGGGCTTTCCCAAGCAGAGCGTTGACCCCATGCCTTCCTAGCACTGGAGAGTCTCATTTCATTGTGATCCTCACACAGCCCTGCTGCTCCCCCAGCTTGTTGGAGCTGGAGCTGATGTTGCAGCCCAGGCACTGAGGATTGCTGCCCCAGGGAGCTGTGCTGCCTGTCTTGGTACTAAGAAGTAATGATTTTCAAAGATAAAGTATACAGTCCATGCCAGCACTATTACACTGATTTAAAGTGAGAGGAGCTGTGCTTGGCCTCTCCTGCACATTAGTGGGATGAAGAGTTGTATGAAGCCATGGGCTCTGAGTCCAGAGACAAGCAGAAAAGCAGGCCCACTGCAGGAGCAGGCTTCTTCCCCTCTGCTTTGCTCTATCAGTGCTGTATCTTTCAGGCTTTCCTGTGAAGATCAAGGCCTGTCATCGCATTTCCCTGACAGGCCCTCTTACTGGCTTTTCAAATCTCCAGTGCCTCCTGGTGCTGCCTGCACATGAGCCACACAGCATGTGCCCGCCTTGGTGTCCCTCCTCTCCTAGGTAGGTGTTCCTCGTGCCTCCAACCCCCCGTCCTCAGCTCACACCTGACATGTTTCTCTGTGACTGCTTTCCTACCTGGAGAAGTGTGGTGGTTAACCCATGGCATCTTTCAGGTGTTGGCTGTAACTGTACTGGAAATGTGATGGTAACCTTTTAAACAGAGGCAACACCATTAATAAATACTCACAATACTGTGTGACTTAGAGGAGTCAGTACTGCTGCCTACATTTAACAGCTAAAAAGGTCAAAGAAGGGGAAGCTGCAAAGATTCGTGCCAAGCACACAGAGGAACACGTAGTTGGGATTAGACTGTAGGAATTCCTTTTTTACTAGCATTATTATTAACTGTTGGACCAAGCCCTACTCTCCAACGTGCCTTTTACGTGCTCTATAAACACACAGATTTTCCAGCTGATCATCCAATAATTTGTCCTCCAACATTTGTGCGGGGCACAATTCAAGCCAGCGTGATTTGGTGACTGAGGTGGCTTGAATCCTCTTTGTCAGCGGTATTTACAAAACTCACTTCAGTTTTGAGACACACACCTAGTAACAGCAAAGTTGGACTGTGGTCATGGCAAGAAAGAAGTGTTTGACCTTTCACCATCTTCTATTTTAGTTATATTATAGCTTAGTTTGTTTTTTCAAACTCTCTTAATGCTAATATAAAATGGAATTCAAGCTGAAATAGTTACCATCTGCCTGAAAGAGGACAGGAAAACGTGGTTATAAAAGAATGTCTAAAGTGTGGAGCAAAATATGGTCCTGCTAATGGTAACATTTCTGTCATTAGCATTAAAGATTAAAGGCTGTAATGTACAGGAAAATATACTGCATGGCTTATCACATTTTTAATAAAGGATTCAGTGTTATAGCAGGCAAGTGCTGAGAAGAAAAATGGACCTCTTGGATTTTATTTGCTCCCATGGGAAACTCCCCTATCATGACTGTAGCCTGTAGGATCAGCCAAATGAACACCAGGCAATAAGTCAGCAGTCTGCAAAAGGTTAACAGAGCTTCTTCCTAATGTTACAGCAATGATTAAAAAAATTAGCTCACATTAACCTTTCCCCTTTCAGTGGATGGTTCAAATCTAGTGTGGGTTGGTAGTGACTGAAAGTGGTTACTAAATTTAATGTTTTTTGGTGGTTTACACAGTGAGTGGGGGGGTCTCGTACTGCCTCCCAGGGAATGTGTATCTGCCCAGTTAAAACCCCAAATTGGTGCTAATTGGAAACTTTGCTGGTTGCAGAGCCCTGTGTGGGCACAGAGCCCTGTGTGGGCACAGGCATCGAACCGGCTGCATCCCAGAATGCTCCCTCTGACAAAACAAGACAAAAATACTGAGACCAAGCATGGAGGAAGCCATCTTCATTCCAGGACCACGTCCTGTTCCCCAGCACACCCAGACACAGTTGCAAAGTAGGCTGCCCTTAGACATTTTGACTTCCCCACAAGGATACCAAGTCCTGCAATTGTTAAGGAAGGTGGATTTGCCCAGCTTTGTTCCTGAGCCTTCCCAGGGGCCTTATCCAGGCGCTGGGGATTTTGCCTTCTCCCTGTCCTTCTCCTTTTCCCACCCCTCATCCCAGGGGTGCCGCCCGGCTCCTTGGGATATACTAGAAAAAGATCTGATGCTGTGCGTACTTTTGCTTCTGGGGTGAGAGAGCAAACAATCAGCACTCAGGGCTTTTTCCTTCTTGGGTAAATAGTTCCTGTGAAACCAACCGAAGTAAGGTGATTTGCGCTATGGATTTTTCCCATCTACATTATAAATAAATTCAGTCAGCACATACAATCCTAGTCTCTGGTGGTACATAAATTTAACGCAATGCTCAACTCCCCTTCAGTTTTTATTTTTGGTGGATACTGGAGTTTTTCTTGGCACAAAGAGAAGTGGCAGGTGGAACGATCAGAGACTTTTTTCCATCAAAGTGAGATTAGAGTTTTTTGGGTTCCTTTGTTCTGTAAAAGCCTTGGTGTAATTCTCTTACAGGCTATCTAGCATTGAGAATGCCATTTCTTTACTAATTTATATGTTTGGTTTAAAGTTGTGCACTGATCTCAGCAGAGTTTCTCTATTTTTAGCATCCTGCTAAGAATTTTTAACCAAAGGGCTTAACGCAGAATAAGGGCAGGCTTTGTTGGGATTTCTTTATTTTTGTGTTACACTACCAGAGGCGATCCTCTCTCTTCCCTCTGCTAACTTCTCAGCAAGAGAAAGTGGGACACCCAGGCTCCTGGAGGCAACAGAACCCACCAGCAGCTGCTCAGGACAGTGCTGGCTGCTTGCAGTCCAACAGTGTTACAGTTAAAGCCCGTCACTGCGTGTGAGGAAGTCTGCTTGGGAAGGAGAAATAGGAGGAGAAGTGGGATCTGCAATGAGCTGTCTTGTCCAAGAACAGGCTAAATAGAATTCACCTGGCAAAGACAATTGCAGCACGCATGCAGCTTGCTTGGCAGGTGCAGAGAAGGCCTCTGACATGATTTAATGGTATTTTAAAAGGCAAGCACTCGAAACAAATGGGAGTGTGCTGGGATGAATTAGATGGATTAAGATTCAATGCGATAACCCAACCACCTCAGGAATAACTAATGACCTACACTAACAGAAATGTCTGCTGGGTAGGGAATGGGCAAAACAGCTCACTTTAATGATTCTGCTGGCACTGAAGCCTCTTATTTGGGATGTTCAGCAGGAACAGCTTATAAAAAGTATTGGCTTAAGTCTTTGGTTTGTGCAAATTGAGTTCCTTTGGTATCAAATGTGTGGCCCTCTGCCCCATCCGAAATCTGCCACATGCCGGTATCAAGACTGAAATCACTGCTAGCCCACATGCATATAGCTGAAATATGCTTCTCTGTATCATCTTACCAAGAGTAGGCTCGCCTAGAACTTAGCATCCACAGCATTAGGGATAGCCCCAAATGTAGTACATGTAAAGAAGTGATGGCAATGCTTAAAGCATCTGAAGGGGTGCTGTGATGCTCAGGTGTCAGTTGGACACACAGAGAGAGCCATGTGCATAGGGTGGGTGATGCATCGCTCCTCTGACGTTTGGAATGAGAAATGAATGACAGTGTACCCAAAAACTGTCCTTCATGTGAGTAATTCACTGCAACCTCTTTCCACTCTGATAATTATTCACTGCATTGGTTCAAGGGGAAATTTATAGTTATTTTGGCTGAACAAGCTGAAAAAAATATTCCTAGCATAAATTAGCAAATTTATCTAAGGGCATTGCAATTACTTTTTTGAACTGAAGTCTGTATTTCTTGGTGGTGATGGGCTGATTTAGTGTCCTGGGGTGCACAGAAATGAGCAGAATGCACGGGTCACCAGAATGAAAGTCCCCATTCTACAGCCACTTATGGGAGGACACCCGGAGAAGCAAAGCATCTATAAATCTCAGCCTGGCCACTGGCCTTGCCAGGAAGATGGTCAGAGCCACAGAAACTAGGCTGAAAGGAGGGTGTGCCTGGTGGTGGGATCACCGCAGCCACGGGGGCTGCAGGGGCTCTCCATCAAGAGACCTACTGAAAAACTGGAGACAACCTGGATTGTTAGAAATAACACCACAAACCACAGTAGCATGCAAACATGAATGATATAAGACTGAATATATAAGACTGGATATATAAGGCTGGATATATAATGAAAATGTTTTTCTACAGTAAGGGTAGAGAGGCACTGGCACAGGGTTCCCAGAGAGGTGGTGGGTGCCTCGTGCCTGGAGACACTCAAGGTCAGGCTGGACGGGGCTCTGAGCATCTGATCTCGTGTAGGCATCCCCATTCACTGCACAGTTGGACTTGATGGCCTCCAAAGGTCCCTTCCAATTCAAATGGTTCTGTGAGTCTATGAAATCTTTCCCACAGCCTCCACTGATAGCTGTGGGCAGCAGCACTTGAAAAGAAGCAAAAATACATTCAAAAGTGAGGTGGGATGGGGTGGCCTCAGTTGCTCTCCTTTCCTACGGTTGTATGACCCTGGCTTCTTATTGCAGACAAAGTTACTGAGCAGTGCGGAGCTTCAGAGCCACCAAGCCCTTGGTGGTGGGAAAGCACGTGTGTTTGCAGCTGCAGGTGCTTGTGGGCAGCTAACTGCAAGCTGTGACAGCACAGGGCACATGCAGTTCAACATAGCTGAAAGCTCAGAGCCCGACCTTCACAAAGCCAAGTAAAAACATTTCCCTGTACCAACCTCAGTCCCAGTTCCAGCTGCTCACCCCCGCAGCAGTGCTCTGGCTGTGGGAGATGCCCATGTGCTGTGTGGGGCTGGATGACAGCACACGCTGTCGGCCATCAGCTCCTTTAACGTCTGCCAGGTATGTCAGAGAGCAGCGACCTGTCATCGGGCTGGAGTGCAGTTAAAGCGATATCTGATCTGGGAATTTCTTCCAAAGCTTTCCTTTTCCACAATGGTTTTCATTTCCTGTAATTTAGAGCTGGAAGCATTTATGGAATATCACATGGTTTTAGTTTACACAGGAAATCAGCTGCAGTTGTGGGAAGATACTGACTTCAGGTTTTTAGGCTTTATTTTGGGTTTTGTTTTGTTTTGTTCAGTTTTTAAGACAGAAAGATTGCTTCACAGGAAAACATTGCAGAGTTCTACCTCTGCTGTTTGAAGCCTGTGCTCTGCAAAGTGATCTATGATTATATAGGAACAAGCAGTTTATTTCTGTTACCCAGTAATCACTTAACATGAATGCAGCAATAAATGCCTCTGCTTTTTACAGTGAGGAGATAAACCTAGAGCAGGACAAGCTGTGAGGAGGCAAGGGGAGGAGATGCCGGGCAGCCGCAGACAATCTCACAGAGTAGGAAGTATCAAGTAGTGTGCATGAGGAGCCAGAGACAACCAAATCAGATTAAAGTGGGAAAAGGTGGTTACCCCTTCTGACTCACAGTCTGCCCTTTTAATCTCTCTGTGTGACTGCTGGGGATGGGCCATGGCAGGAATAAAGCCCAGTAACGTGTGTGCCATGAAAGCCTTCTCCCCCCGGTGGGGTGAGGGCTGCTTCTCCTGACAGTGCCATCTCCTTTATACTTTGGGTTGGGGCGCAAGGCCTTTGGGGGGACAAAGCTGTAGAACTGTTCTCCCACTGCTTGTCAACAAATCGCTCACTCGAGTTGGCTGCGCTCTGACAGGCTGTGTGGGGTGGCAGCCAGAAAGCAGTTCGTCCCTTCCCAAAAGCACCCTGCCCACTTTGGGCCTCTCTGGTACAAGAGGAGGGGGAGATGGCAGGCTGTGAGGAGAGAGATGGAGCAAATGGTGTCTAATGAACCGTGCTGGAAATGCTGTCAAAAGCAAAGAGCTGGGTCTGCATGGCTGCAGAGCAGGGGAGTGCTGGCTGCTCTCTTTCTGCACACAGATTATGAGAATATGATTTTAAATGAATCCAGAGCAGCTGAGGCATTTTTGGACTAAACGCCAACATAACCATGACCATCTTAATCATCCCCTTGTAAAATGAGCAGCCATAAGCGTGAAATCAGCCCATACGTTTTATGGAATATCTGTTGTAGGCTGGACAAGTACTTGGACTGAGGTTTATTTTCTCAGGACTTCAACTCCTGAAATATAAACCTTGTAACCTTTCTCTTAGTGAAAACAGAACTTGGAGAGAGGAGGGGGCAGTGCCCCAAGTGTACACCCTGGTGTGCGGCCTCACGTGGCGCCGTGCTTTGCAAGGGCCAGTGCTGTAATGGACGCTATAAACACTGATTGCTTTACAGTTCTGCCTATCAGCCCCGGACTTGTTGGGGACGGAGGTTTAAACAAAGGTGTGATGGCTTATAATATTTGTTAGTGAGATATCAAAATATTTATGCACTGGGTATTTCTTCGCTGTGCTATTCAAAAGCCTGAGGTTAATCAAAGGGAGCCTGTTCCTCGTCTTCCGATTTTGTCCCGAGATGCCTGCTTCCTGATCCCAGAAAGCAGTGTCACATTTCTGGTTGTTTCTCAGCTAATTGATTCAATATTAGTGGCAGTACTGGGCTATGTTAGGATTTCTCTGGGCTGGAGAGTCCCTCACTGGCCATACATAAGCAGGGCTTTTAACCATCTGTGCCACAGCCGTCCGCGGGTCTCGCAGCGCTGCTCGTGTGCATCATTACACAAACCCATGAGTCTTTGCAGGGCCACAGCCTGATTCCATTTTATGTTGTACCATATCCTGTAATATATCACCTTGTCACTGGCTTATATGTCACAACTGCCTCCAGCTACCTGAACAGACTGTTAGAGGCATGGGGGTTTGTAAAGGCCACGGAGCACTCCCTGCCCTTGTGGCCTTGCCTTGACCTTTACTACTTGCTTCTTTTTCATCCTCTGGAGGAAGACATTCCTCTAGAGGAGGAATATTTGGGTGGGATGGTATCTTCTTCCTGGTTTTGGCTCATGAGCCAGAGGACTCCCCGTTTCGCTTCCCTAGCCATCCTCTGGAGAACATGAAACTCTGTGCTGTGTGGGGCCACAGCCTATTTTCCCAGTAGAGGAACTGAGGTGGGCTGGGGTTTTCCAGTCACCTCCTCGACCTGGTTACTGGGAGGAGCAGGGTCTTTCCCCTGTGCAAAGGACTGTAGATGTGGCCACCAGAAGCAGCCTGTGCCACTGCAGGAAGACACCATGCAGTGCAGTGAGAGAGTGCTGAGTCCCCAGTGCAGCCCTCACTGTTCCTTGTCCTGGGGACTCCCACCCAGACACACAGGGTGTGCTGGGGAACAGGACGTGGTCCTGGAATGAAGATCGCTTCCTCCGTGCTTGGTCTCAGTATTTTTGTCTTGTTTTGTCAGAGGGAGCATTCTGGGATGCAGCAAACTAAGGCTGTACAAGAAGCTTCTCAAAGCTCTTCAATGTGGCTCAGCAAGAACTTAGCAGCCCCCCTTCACCCTTCCTTTAGGCATCCAGGCAGGACCCCTGCACCCCATGTCTTTCTCTAAGCCTCACCAAAACGGCCTGTCTTTAAGGAACCTTTGTGTAGACAGTGTATGTTGGAACACGCTGGGTTTGTGCAGATGTATTTACCAGCCTGAACTAGGTTTTAAACAAATTGACATTTTAATATGCATTTATTCCTGTCACATTAAAAAAAAAAACCTGCTGGTATTATGCCGGAATGTGATATATAATGATGCTGTTTAGCAGCAACTCTGTCATTTGGTGTTGTTGACAGTAAAATAAATTAACATAATAAACATAATTTGTTCAAAAACAGCTAAGTAAAAACAGATGGTTACAATATTTTGGCAGGACCCGTTAGCCCAGGTTTACATGTGTGTTTAGACATTAGTTCTGTTTGCAACATATGCCACATATTTTCTCTATCCGTTTAATATGCAAATACACATCCTCCTGTACTGCTGCATAAATGGGTCCTCTGAGGAGCAGGTGAGGGGGTGGATGGAGGCAGCGGTGGTGTTTCTCACTCTTCTGAGTTGGGATCAGATCTCAGCTGCGTAAATGGGTGAGGAAAGTATCCATAGTACCGCCAGAAACAAACAGGAGAGAAGGTGGAATGTAGCAACATAGTTGTGCACTGACACAAAGGCTGTCACTGGCTGCTCACATCTCCTTGTAATGCACTAGCCCGCTGCTTGCCCCCCCTGAATGTCCTGTCCCATCCATCTGCATCTCCCTGAGCCCTGGTAGGAGGAGCCCAGGCCCAGCCACGCACCTCCCTTCTCCTCTCTGGGGGCTGATGTGAAAAAAGAGGGAACTTCGCTTAAGCATGGGGCATGGTGGGACTATGCCCTTCCTCTTAACCTTGTCTGAGCAGCGATCGGACTGATAAGGCATGTGACTGTCAAGGGATTCTTGCTGGTGCCTAAAGTTTAAATGTCAGACACTTACGAGGTACATCAGCTCAAAGTAGGCTTTGTGCTATGAGAGAAACCAAGGGCATCATACCTGGGAATATATTTTATGTAAAATGTCTACCTGTCTGCACACATGTAGATAAATGGCACCCTTCAAGCAACAGCTCCAGAGCAGCATGGAGCACTGTCCCCTGGTTGCTCTCAGCACAGCACTGCTTCTGCAGGGGTTTGGGCTAGAAGGCAAAGGGATCTGCAGTGCCCTGCCAGAAGAGCCTGGGCTCTTCTGTTGTGCCATCAACATGAGCTGAGGTTTGCTCAGACGTGGACTGGAGAAGCTCAGCAAAAAACAGAAAGGGCAGCAGGGAGGGTTGCACAGTGGTGTGAACTCCTTCCCCTGAGTCAGTAGTGAGTAGCACATGCTTCAGGGCATAGTGCATGTGCACCACGGTAGCTTTATGCTGCCTCTCTTCTCATCTTGAGAAGCTGTGGGTGCTCCATCCCTGGAGGTGTTCAAGGCCAGGTTGGATGGGGTCCTGGGCAGCCTGAGCTGCTGGGTGGCAGCCCTGCCTGCAGCAGGCGGTTGAACTAGCTGATCTTTGATGTCCCTTCCAGCCCAAGCCATTTTATGATGCCTCTATGATTCTTTCTCAGCTACCTTCCACTTGTAGTCCTGTTTGACCTGCAGGAAGGGCTCTGGATGGGAACTGCTCTGTGGAGAAGTATGCACTGCATTGCTACAGAAGCGTGTGAAACGAGGGAGTACTTTAAAGGTTCCTCAAAATGTCATTGTCCCTTCCTGGTGTGGCTCTGTGACATACCAAATATAAAATGTTATTTGTGAAACTTCCTTTTAACTGCTGTTTAATGGCTCCTAATATATTTCAAATAGGCATCTGCAAGTTCATTTTGACATTTATTAGAAGCCATTAGATACCAATCTAACGGTGATTTTATGACAAATGTCTGACATCATTAAAAATGTGATGGTTGATAAATTATAATGTGATGTGCTTTTGAGTGTCAGGAAATTAGGCTGTTTCCAAATGTGACTGTTTTTGATGTTGCAAATTAACTTTTATTTCCAGTTGATTTGTGTCTGCGGGCACTTAAAGTGAAGAGTGTCAGAGCTGAGGAGTCAGTGAAGAAGCAGGTTGTGATGAGGGTAAAGGCAGTCAGACCGGTCAGCACAGGTCCTGATAGCCTGGTCTGAAAGAAGGAAGATATTGGGAATAACTTACTTTTTAAAGGAATTTCTTGATTTCTCCTACCAGTGCTCCAGAAAGTACCTTCCCCAGCATTGCTCTGAGCACTTGCTCACTTCTTTAATTGCAGTCTTACACAGTATGGCTCATACTGGACCATCCCCTCCAGGTGCAGTGCAGAGGACAGACATGACGCTGGTCTTGCAAAGGCAGTGTACAGTACAGGCCCAGGGCCAAGGGACCGTGGGACACAATCAGCCTCATTAATACCAAACACTGGTGTTTAGAAAGCTTTTTGTAGCCATCATAGTAGAAGATTTTTAGAGAAATTGGCAAATGTTCACAGGAAGTTCCTATTGAGCACGAGAGGAGAGAGCTTTGCAAACTAAGAGTGGGGGCTGGACGCTGCCAAAGGACCCTCAGTGACAGGGTTCAGGCAGGTCATGAATGTGGTCAGCAAAGCAACTCCGTCTCAAGTTGCATGGAAATCCCACAGCCACTAATGCTAACATATGCAGAAAGCAATGGAGCCAACCATAAGTGTATCTCAGATTTCAAAGTGATTGCAAGACCTGCAGATGTGGGAAAAGATGCTTTCTCACAGAGGGACCCCAGCTTTACGGACAATAAATTGCCCAATCTGCTGTGTATGCCTGGAGGGAAATTTTGTGGAGACAAAGGTAACAAGCCAAAGGATGGCAGGGTCACCTTGGCCTCCAGAGGTGGTAAAGGAAATGTGGCTGAGGAGAGGATGCCTTTGGGATAGGTGATGTGTGGGATGAAAGGGCTGAAGCATCCCTGGGCTTTGATGCTGTGGGCTCTGCTGGTTTCCCCCATCTCCAAGTACAGAAGCAGATGCCCACAGCTCGGAGCTGCTGCTTACCACAGGAACACTGAAGGGCTCTCTAGAAAAAGGCTGGAAATTGGGCAATTGCACTGCCCCATCTGTATTAGGGAGCCACTCCTTCGGATACACACTTTATGGAGAACTTTCTGTCTCTGTCACAGTACAGCAACTCAGCAGGCTGGCAGGACAGGCACAGGCCTGAGTGGGCGACAGTGCTGAAAGCACAGCAGCACCTGGTTGGGCTGAAGTGTCTGTACCCTCTGGGTTGCTGGCTGTATGGATCTGGGGAACTTGGCCTCATTAATGTCCACAGCACATCTCCATGGAGGCCTGCATCTCTGACACTGAGCCACATGGCTTTCTATAAACCAAGAATTTTTGTTAAATAAGTTGCTGTTTTCAGTGATTTGCAGATGTAAACTGGAGGAGATCCATTATGTAATTACACAGTGTCAAAAGCTCTGATAAAGATTTTTTATTTTATAACCCATCTGGGAAGTGTTTTGCTAAGAAACTAAGAAGGCAGTTTTGGTCCCATTAACCTATTTTCTTGTCTATTTTTCTAGACTTTCTTTTGTGTAAATATTGTTTCACAATTGCACAGTGAAGTGCATGGGTTACTTGAGACAGATCATGCTGGAAAAATAAAGGCTTGAAAAAAGAACACTTTGCATTTGCATCACCACCACGTTTCAGAGCCTTCAGAGTTTATAAAGCTGAGCCTTGGTTTTCTTGACTGAGGGCTTGCCTCTTCCAGAACTGCTGTACACAGTGCTGAAGGGGGGCCAAGTGGTAAGTCTGTCATGCCATGTCTATTATGCCATATTCATTGTGCCGCATCTGTTGTTCCACAACTGCCTTCATGCATGCTTCCCCCTCATGGCAGAGACAGCAACCTCAGTCCCTCCCCAGGGCACACGTTTAGGACACCCACCTCTGGCAGACGTTCACCCTGCACCCTGCAACACTTTCACTTGGCAGAGAAGCGCAGCGATACTAAGGCAGGGCAGTAGAGCAGAGTGTGAGCTGACCCCATCTTCTGAGCCCAGCCCCTTGCAGGCACCTTGCAGCCCCACAGCCGCCCCATGCCTTGTACGGAGATACTCTGCTCAACAACATTTGTTTGGACTGCACTTCTCTGGCCTTTTTTCCTTCTCATTCTCTCCCCCTGACTTTCCAGAGAGGGAGAGATGCTGGCCGGAGCCAAACACACCATTCCAGGAGAGGAAATACCATTATACTGGCATCACGAGTGAGAAGAATCCTAGTGTTGTATTTAAAGCACAAGCCCTTGGTACATCTGGGCTCTGTTCTCAGCCATTATACAAGATTTCTGCCATTTGCCCTGTTTACTCAGTCTCCATGCTGCATTCCCTCTCCCTGTAACACCACAGCTGTAGTATTTTCTCTTCATCTTAAAAGTGTTGGGGTTGTGAAAGACTTGGATACTTGAGTGGAGATGTAATTAAAAGTGTAAGATAGGATGGATTAATTATATCCCGGAGAGCAGCAGCCAAATTCCCCATTCTGTGGTTTTCAAGGAAGAAATACATGTTTGGGCCATGCTGTGCCATCAGCTTCTGCTGCCTGAGGCTACATTTGGTCTGAAGGTAGAGCCGGGGGCTCAGATAGCCCTGGTCAGTACGTGGCTATGGACAGCCACGGTGCTGCCTCCCTCCTGTCTTGGTGTAGGTATGTATGACTACAACACACATGCCAGAGGGGGATGCCTCTGTACATTATGGTGTTAGCTGGGAGAGAAGCAGCCAGGTATCTTTAGCCTCCTAACAATCCCTCACCTCCTAGGCAGCTTCCAGCATTTCTGCGTTCTAAGAAGGAAAAGACACTGCTATGAACACCAGCTCTGCCCTCCTGTCCTCACCCGAGTGTTTGGCAGTTATCTGCAAATCCTCTTGTTCCTCTTTCCCTGTGCAGGATGCACTCTGTAGCTGCTGGGCTCACCCTCTTCACACAGCACAGGGTGTCACAACCCGGTGTCCCAGCTGCGACCAGTGCTATGCGTCTGCTTTCCCCCCTGGACTTCCCTTTCCCAAGCTAAGCGCCTCTGCTGCCAGCACCAGGCTACTCCGAGCCTTCACCCCAATCCTGTGCACACCCTTTTGCATACCAGTTAGGATACAGCAGACTCCAACCCACCCCAACCCACCAGTACTGCCACCAGTAGCAATACTGGTGCTGGTAACCAGCCACAGGAGATTGCATCTTCATGCTGACGTGTATTAATCTGAATTTGATTTTATTCAAGTCTTTATGTGATGATATGGCCCAACCCCACCGTATGTACACAAATCTATTAAAAAAAATTAAAAATTACAAAAAGATGAGATACTTTAAAATAGAGCTGGGCTTTCAAAAGGCCTGCTTAACGTGTGGGAAGTATGGACTGTCTGCTGGGGATTTTCATATTCAAGTGAAAATGGAAATCCTCTTACAAGATCTGTTACGTTACTGAGAAATTATAAGTTAAATAATAAAAAAAAAAACAGCTTTGCTGATCCTCAGCTAGCAAGCTGTCAAGAAAAAAGCGCACAGACCGTGCCAGATTAAGAACACTGAAGCAGAACTCTTTGGGGGAGCAAGCAGCCCGTGGGCAGCCGAGGAATCCTTCCCGCAGGAACCCATGGCTCGCAGAATGGAGACGAGCAGGAATTGCTCGCAAGCTGCGTAGGAGCTGGCTGGGCAGCACAGGCCTTATTTTCTCTGGATAATTTTTTCCTGAGTAAATGCCTGCTATAGAAATGTCAAACATTTTCCAAGCAAGATTCCAGGTAGAGAGTGTTGCTTTGCGTATCTGAGAAATCACTTAAGCTGCAAACCTCACAAGCAGATTGTGGGTGTTTGGGGTGCGTGTGGCATTACTGGAGGTGCAGCTGGCACAGTGGCACACTGGTACCACTGAGTCAGAGCTCGGCAGTGGTGAGCACTGCCTGGAAAGCACAGTATCAGGTCACTCTTCCCAAAACTGCAGTCGTTGTCAATGAGGAAAGCTGGGCTACAATGGACGATACATCTCAAAATGCATATTTTAGGTAAAAATTGGGTGTGAAGTTCAAATTAAAAATATATGTAATAATATTGGTATTACTGGTGTTATGCCATTTTTCATGTGCAAGAGGAAATACGCCAGATCTGTCATGTCAGCTTAGGCCAAAACACTGCAAAGTCGCAGTGAGATGTGCCTGCAGCCTGGATGGGGAAGGCAGGACAGGCATTCCTGGGTACCAGCCTGAGCTTCCTCCATGGCTGGGAATAGGCTTCCCAGGGGGGAGGTTGAGTCACCAGCCATGGATGTGTTTAAAAACTGTTTGGATGTGGTGCTCAGGGATATGATGTAGCAGAGGGTTGTTAGAGTTAGGGTAGTATTATGGATAGGTTGTAGTTAGACTCGATGATGTTTAGGGTCTTTTCCAACCAGAGCAATTCTATAATTCTATTTAACATGATAATTAAATGGTGTGTGCTGGCCCCCTGCGTACTCAGCAGTGCCTGATGGCTGCATGGGACAGCGCTGCCCAGGCCACCACCTCTCCTGGGGGCTGTCCCCAAGGCAGTGTGCCCAAGCTTGGATGGCAGTCACTGCTGCTCCCTTCGCTTCTCCTAGAAATGTCTCGGCAGAAAATGAAGGCTGAAGCAGGAGCATTAACTCTTGGATTTCCTTTGGGGGGAAAAAAAAAAAATTCCCTGGTCATATTGTGAAAGAGTGGTTCACATATGAGGTGTTTAACAACACTGAGAATCATTTGCACTTTCATGCAAAATAAAATGATAATTTATTACCTGAGGAACCTTTTAATTATACTTAATGAGCTTCCTTTGTATCAGTTTAATAGAAGCAAGACAGTTTCCATTAAAGATATTTCCAGAGTTAAACTGGAAACATTATAGAGATATTTGGGGACAGAAAAGTCCCACGTATGGGAAACTATGCCTTCATCTGAGAGCATGAGCATCCTCGTAAATGTGAGTAAGGTGACAGCAATTGGTCAGCTTTCCAAACTGAAATGTCAGTGCTTATTTTCAGGTACTATAGTAGTTTCTGCGTGCAGAAACTTGTTTACACACTAATAGGTTAGCTAAGGTTTGGAAGTACAAGGAGCCCAGCTGCAAGTGGAAAAGCAGAGTTTGTAGTAGATGCTGACTACATTCTGTAGGCTGAAAATAAATAAGGGAAGAGTTTTTCCCTGGGGAGGGACTTTTTATAAGGTCCTGTAGTGACAGGACAAGGGGCTTTAAACTGGGAGAAGGTAGATTTAGACTAGATATCAGAAAGAAACAGGTTGCTCAGTGAGGTTGTGAATGCCACCTCCCTGGAAGCATTCAAGGTCAGGTTGGATGCGGCTGTGAGCAACCTGGTCTAGAAGGAAGTGTCCCTGCCTATAGCAGAGGGTTGGAATTAGATGACCTTAAGGGTCTCTTCCAACCCAAACCATTCAATGATTCCATGAGAAGCAGAGTGACAGCTTTGTGCTCTGCTCTCAAAGCACCTCCAGCTTCCCTCAGAATGATTTATTTCTCACTTTACTCTGTATTTATTAAGCGGTTTGTTGGTGCTGCACTAGGGAAGCTGGAAACACAGCAGAAATATCCATTTTCCCCGCACACTGCAGATCAGCAGCGACACAAACACTTTGAAACCCGGTGTCACCATGCAGGGCTGTGTCAAACACACGTCTATTTCCTGAGTTACACAAGAAGGGAAAGCTTACTGAAATGTTTGCATGTGTATGTTGGACAGGACAGCCTGAAAGTTCTGCTTAATGACATGAGCGGATTTTAATGTAATTTAAAGTTACTCTGATATCTAATCGCACCATGAAGAATGTTGTGGGATTTTTTCTACTTCCCCAGCTCCCACTGACCATTGCTGTCAGTAGGAATGAGCACACTGAGTCTGCAGTGGTGAGTCTGACATTTTAATGAGCCAATGTGCAGGATTTGCAGCACTGAATATCCCTGCCTCTATTGATGACAGATTTCAGGGAATGGGAGAGGAAAAGATAGAAAATAACACCTTTTTTGCCTCTTTTATACCAACTGAAGTTGAGAGAGACATCAGCAGGTGATAGGATTGGATCCAAGTCTAGAATCTTTCCCTTGAAATGCCTTTAAAAGCCTCACTTGCAATGGGACTGAATAAAACATGAGCTGAAACACTGTGCCTTGCTCAGCTGTGCCATGAGGAAAAGTTAGTGGTGGAAGAGGGGTGACCCTTCCCTGGTGGCTGTGGGAGCTGCAATCCCAGGAATTACAGCTTGGCCACACCATAGTAGACTGACAGATACTCCATACACTGGAAAATTTCTAGATTTGTTTAATCATCTCACCACTTTTTTTCTAACAAAAATATTTGCTGCACCTAAATCATATAGTGCCTGGTCACAGGCTTCTTTTGGAAAATGAATAAAGATTACAGGGAATGTTTGCACTGTGTATGTTAGATGGTCACACTGCAGTACAACTCAGAGCATCTGAAGTTGAGTACCTGAGTTGTCTGTATGGTCATGGAACCACAAGTGACACCCAAAGGGTGACTCAGAGCATCCAAGATAGGTGTTGGAATGCAGAAGATGGGGCTTCACCTTGCCTGCAGCAATTCAAGTGAGAGATGAAGGGCTCTATGTCCTCTCATGAGCCACCTTGTCATCGGTAAGGTGAAGTAAATCTTCTCTCCCCTCCCTTCCCCTTCCATTCCCTTCCCTATCTTGTTGTCCATAGCTCATCTGCCACTGCACAATGTAAGACACCACTGGCAGTACAGCTCTAGCTAGGCTGACAGCCCTGTAGGATGCTCCTCTTAACAGAGCAGCATATATGCATATCCCGTCTCTCTAAAACTGCTTCCCTTCATCTCCTCACTTCCCAGAGGGCGATCAACTGCCATAGGACAGGAGAAATATTTTGCTGCTATCACCCAGACTTGAGTTTCATTTCCAGGAAGAATGCAGTAGGATGAAACCACCTTGCCACTGCTGGGACACTGTCAGTACTGCAGGTGATAGCAGATTGTAGCCAGCTGCCCCTTGCCATGTCCTCCTGGCTGTACTCAGCAAAACCCTCCTTCACGGTACAAGCCGACTGCAGGGAGAATTCCAGGTAATGATGAACATTCTTTTTACACCCAGAGCAGTTCTGTATATGCCAAGGAGATTTCCGCACGACTTTGGGAAACACTAGTATCTTCTGGTACCATTCAGAACATTGTGTCCTCACATAGAACACATTTTTCCTGCCCATAAATTCACTCAATTACATCTAATCTTATCCTAAATGAGCCACCCTTGGTGTTCAGAGCTTCCAAATACTTGTGGAGGGCTATCACATCCTCTTCCCTTACTTATCATTTGGACATATTTGTGCAGAACTACTTCAGCCTTCTCTCACCGAGCCATTCCCTCCTACCTCTGGTTTGTGGTGGTGTTCTCTGAACAATCTCCACTCCACCTGCATCACCCCAGGCCAGAGGTGCACAGAAATGCTCACATCAGCACAGGTGTGGCTCTGGTGAAGCCCTATGCACATCTCCACCTGCGATGTGACACCTCTGCATGCAGCCCCAAATCACAGTGCCTTGCCTTGCACTGCAGCAGGGATGCTGACCAACACACCTGCCAGCCAGCAGTCTGCTTTCCAGGTTTCCCTGTCCTATCAACTAGTAGTGGTTTGGATTATTTCCCCCAACAGTATTAACCTCAATTTTCCCAGGCACAATCTTATTTTGCTATCTCCTGCTTCTATTTCCAATCTCTCCAGTTTCCCCCTGTATAGCTATATCTCCCTTCCTTTGCTTTAGCCCATTTGGCCCAAACTAGAGAGAAAGGTGATAGGAGCCCGGATGTGACCCAGGAACTCTGAAAGCCACTTTGCAAAGAGGTCACCCAGTCCACAATACCCCACCTCTCCAGGCACACTGACACACTGTGTGTTAACAAACGCCCCTTCCCTTGCAGCCCTCTGTTGCTCAGGCAGGAGCTGTCATCCACTGACCCGTGTGGTGTGCAGGACAAAGGTTCCAGGCTCCCTGCGAGGTGCACTGATCCTCAGGGGAGATGATCAGGCAATATTTCCAGGCAGTTCTTTCAGGTCAGACACAAAAGTGAACGTGCTCTGTTTTTCAGATGTTAAGTACTCACAGTTTCCACTGGTGTTGTTGGCAATCCCACTACCTAAAGATTCAGAGCTTTGGGTGTGATTTAACTGAGAGCAGAAACGTTCTCCACCTTTGAAATTACTTTTGTGAAGGTGACCAAATTTCAACAGTTTTGGAACTACTCGCACACACCCACGATCATACACTGCTTGTGCATGAGTGTGTGTTCTGGTGTGGGGGACGAAGAGCGGGCAGAGGGATGCCGGTACTGCCAAAGAGCACCATGACTGAAGGGAGATGGAAGTTGGCCCTGGGTGCCTGCAGCCTGCCTCGGGAGCAGGAGCACAGTGCTTTGGCCAGCAAGCTGTTGCACATCTTCCCTCTTCAGAAACAGCCTGAGTCGTCTCGCACCTCCTGCTCTCCAGGAGGTGGCTGACCTTCTCGAATCCATTTAATCAAACCAGGCTTTAATTTTTAGTTCTTTATGTAGAGTTACTCTTGGTTCACAAACATTTTCAGCAGCTGCTCACGGCCTTTCATCATTGCAGCTCTCACTTCCCCGGGGCTTTTTCCCACTCAACAACTGAGGCATCATGTCTGCCGACACGCAGTGCACGTTATTAATTTCCGTGCCTTGAGCCTTTAGACAACCATCTCTTTAGCAGGAAATGGCTTACATTTCACTAGACTGCAAATGATCTTGGAAACTAAGTCTGACCTAATCTGGGGAAGGTTCCCAGCACCCAGCTGTCTGACAAGCAGGGCCAGCTCCACAGAGTGTGGTGTGAGCCCAGCCCTGGGGCCTGGACTGTGCACAGAGGAGTCGCACGCTTGAGCTCCCTATGCATTAACCTGGTCCCTCAGCTCTCCCCTTCCTGCTCCCCCAGCATGTGGGGTACAATGGTCAGCAGATGGCCATCATCAGATGGTCAGGAAGATAACCTGGAAAGCAAAGTCTGTGCACTACACACTATAGTGTTACTGGGTAAAGGCACATTAATGCTGTCTCCACCAGCTCTGCTTCATCATGAGAGGAGTCAACGCTGGTGCGCTCAGTGCAGAACTCATTAGTGGAGCATTCTGAGTCCTTCCAAGGAGAGAAGGAGTATGCTGAGCTCCTGTACAGCTTCAGATAGAGCTGAGGGGCCCTGATCCAATGGCAGGGGTTTGAGGTAGACCTTGCAAAGCCCTAAGAAAACTTCAGTACCTGCGGACTTCAGCAGTGGGATTGCCCTCTCTTCACTCAGACCTCCATAATGGTGTCATGTACGCTGAGCCTCTTTACAGCCAGTGGTGAGAGAGAAAAATCATTTGGGTACAATTCACCTGATTGTCCTGCTTCTTTATGGATGATATAATTCAAAATCCTAGAATCAAGCAGTGGCAATGAGTGGAGCTCTGCTGACTACAGGTCCGATCCAATGCCTCTTACTAGCTCCAGTATGGAGATTTGAGGCGGACTCACATGCAAAGCATCTCTGCAAGTCTGAAGACTGAAAACAGACAAAAGTAAGAGTGGGAAGGCAGTGAAAAGCTGCTTGTAGCTGGTCCCATGCTCTCCCTTAGCTTACCTCTTCCTGGTCGTCTCCTCCTCTGTAAGCAAGAGGTAAGACAAAAGCTGAGGAACTATTTCATCTTTCTGAAGTGCTACAGAAAGCGAGGAAGGCAGTCTGAACAAAGTAGTTACCCTGGCCCCTGAGTCTATGCTTACCCAGGAAAAACAGCCAGAGGCATCCATGCTGGTGGGCTGGGAGCCAGCACAAGCCCCTGATGTCAGTGCAGCGCACTGCCCAAGCTAACAACCTGGAGCTTATTAGCTCAGGTGGCAGCAACTGCATCAGTCTTGCCATCATGGCCACGCTGCCATGTCTGTGCAGCACCGGGCCACACCTCACATTGTTACCAGCCCTCTGTGCAAGGGCAGCTCTGGGCTGCTGGTGGTAAGAACATGCACTTATAGCCACTGCTGGCTTCAGATTAAATGTGCAAGGCCCACTTCTCTCCCACATCTATTTACACAGTAATAAACCCTATAAATAAGTCATAGCAAGTGAGAGACAAGAAGATCCAAACCTGGTTTTGGTCATCCACTTGGATCTCTGTCTCAGGAATGAGCAAATTGCCAGTAGTCACCCATTCCCAGTGCTCCCACCTCAGGCAGACGCATCCTACCCTCCTTGCCCATTCCCATTGCCTCTGATGTGCCACGCTTCTGCCCTCCCTTACACGAAACCACTTCCAGCTTTCAGGTCTCTGGGGACTCCTTTGCTGTGCCTCATTGCCTCCATAGGAAGAGCTCTGGGGCACAGGAACTGCCCCAGTGTGTGCCTGACCTGAGGGGCTGATGCTCTGACATAAGGAGCTGGGTGTGGTGGGCTGGGCATCACATTGCTTGAACTGGGGACTCTCATTCTGCCTTCATTCTCCCAGTTCTCTTGTCCTAGACTCACCACAGAATCATTAAGGTTGGAAAAGACCTTAAACTGAACAATCCCAGCTCCCTCAGCTGCTCCCCATAAGCCTTGTGCTCCACACCCCTCACAGCTTCGTTGCCCTTCTGTGGACACGCTGCAGGGCCTCGATGTCTCTCTTGTAGTGAGGGGCCCCAAACTGAACACAGCGCTGGAGATGCTGACATCCCCTTATCCCCTGATGTCACAGACCTCCCGTCCCCTCTTGCGTACTAAAAGCTATCTCAGAAGTTGCAGATGTTGTGGAACGCGATGAAAGCACACCGCCACTAGAGCAGCGGGGCAAAGCACTGCTGCTTGTTGCTTCCCTTAGTCCTTTCCGACAGGTTTCCCACCGCAGAGTAGGAACCCCTGAACTCAGCACCTCAAGCGCTTACAAATAAGGGCTGTGCGCGGCTCGCCCGCCCCCGGCTTCAGAGCGCCGCCCGCCCCGCGCAGCGCCGGGCCCCATAGCCGCCCTCTCGCCGCCGGCCGGGGGTGGGCGGGGCGGAGGTGCCACCTGCCGGCGGCGGGGCTCCACGGCAGCGGCCCGCGGGCTTCCCTGCCTCCTCGCCGCGGCCCGGGCTCAGGATCCCGGGCTTTGACGGCCGCTCGTAGCGCGCGTTAGGCGCTGCCCGGGGCGCGGGCTGGCCGTGTTCGTGCTTCTGTGGTTCGGACTGCGGCTGTGCGAAGTTTGCTCCCGAGCTGTGCGATTTCGGCAGCTCTGGTGGAACGTCGGCCGGTCCGTCTGTGCCTCACACCCGCGGTCCGTGCCCGCTGCTGCACAGCACTCCTGTGCGCCCGCCGGGCACCGCGGGCTGGCGGAGCTCTACCAAAACCAAAACCGTTGCAAAAGTTAAGTCTGGTGTGCTGGAAATTGTGTGAACGAGCGGCTTCTGGATAAGGTCAAAGCCTGGGGCTGTTTCTGTTAGTTTTCCTTCGGTGAGCGTGCTGATTGGCCGGGTTTTGTTCCTGTGGTGTAGGGCAGCTTTGCTCCTAAGGCATCCCAGTCCTTCCTGGGCTGTCGAACTTGGGGTCAGGAAACAAGCACTGCGCTGCTCTGTGCGCTGAGGTACCGGCATGCAGGTTCCAGAATGGAAAAGAACCACAACTGTGCATCCAAGTGATAAGGCTTCCGTGAAACGGAGGTACTGACTGGAGTTAGGAACAGCATTAGAACTAGTTTTTTATTAGATTTTGCTTGGTGACTGCTTGCATGAATGACTGAAGTTCAATAAAACCATAGAAGTAAAGGAATAAAACATTGTAAGTTACAAGCAATTCAAAGTGCAGAAAGAACAATGCTGTCCATGAGAACAGAGGCTCTTGAAGTGTTACCACTTCCATGGCAGCGTTAGGTGCAGCACACAGTGGGAGCCGTCCTTCGCAGTGCTGCCATTGCTGGGGCATCCCAGCATCCCAAAGCTGCTGCGTGCTCATTGCCCACGTAAAGGCAATTAATAACTACAGGAGTAAACAGCCACCAGTTTGCAGAGTAAATATCTAAATTAATGGGATTAGATATGAGTGCTGCTATCGCAGCACAAGTGGCTCATTGATTGCCACTGAAAATAATACACTTATTAGCACAGCCTGGGAGCGGGGGGCTGCAGGGCTGAATGAATGCAACCACTCAGTGAGTGCGAAATCGAGCTGAACAGCTTTGGATCTGAGTTAATGCACTGGGTATCAGTGAGCAGGGTGGACAGTGGGGATGTTACAGGCTGCTTCCTTCTCTCTCCCCTTGCTCCCCCAGCAATGCATTTGTCTAGGACTTGTCCCTGGCTCATGGACACAGTGGTTGACCCCAAGGATGGGTCCTGGAAGAGGAGAAAATAGAAGCGTGGGGTTGCTCAGATGATGTTTTGCAGCCCTGGTGTGGGCAGCCAGGCTGGGTAGCCCTCAGGTTCCCTTCCTTGCTAACTGTGAGGAGAGAAAAGATAGCAGATCTGTTCTTGCTGTATAAATATTGTGTCTTTTAGCAGTGGGATGTAAGAAATTCATCCCCAGCCGGTCCTTACTGTGGAAATAGGTTCTTACTGCAGACTAACAAGTGGCACAGAAGAGTTATAAAGCTTTACATCAGCTGCAATCCGGGGTCCTGCTGAGAGCAACTGGTCTGTGAGGCAGGACTGCATATGAACTTCTGGTTGTGGGGCTGCGCTCCATGAAAACTGTGGCTTTAGAAACAGAACAGGGCCATCTTCACCCTCTGGGCTTCACCTCCTGGGTGGAGGAGTGTGAAAATGTAGATCATGGAATGGTTTGGCTTAGAAGGGACATTAAAGCCCATCCAGTTGTGAGCAGAGCTGCCACTCAGCAGATTAGCCTGCTCAGAGCCCTTCCTACCTGTCTTTGAGCACCTCCAGGGTTGGGGCATCCACAGCTTCTCTAGGCAGCCTGTTGTATGCCTGCATGGCTGCACTGATGGCCCAAGGCAAAGCCACCCAGTGGCAGGAAGGATGATGATGTGCACACAGTGCAAGGGGCTCTCTCTTTTGCAGAGGAGCATGGACAAGGGCTGTCCTGCCACAGGCAGGGCTGCCAGCTGCAGGCTGAGGTAATGCTGCCACTTGGCTGCACACTCCCACAGGTATCACACAAACAAACTGCACAAAATGAATGGCATGGAGCTGCTTGAGGGAAGGGTCAGGAAGGGGTTAAGGAGAAGTTCTTCACCAGAGGACAGTGGGCATGGAACAGGCTGCCCAGGGCAGTGGGCACGGCCCTGAGTTCCAGAGTTCAAGGAGTGTCTGGACAGCACTCTCAGACATTGGATTTGGATTTTGGGTGGTGCTGTGTAGAGCCAGGAGCTGGACTCGGTGATCCTCATGGGTCCCTTCCAACTTGGGATATTCTATGATTCCGTGAACACAAAACCAGCATCAACATAACAGGGCATGTAAATATGAGACCAGAGGAGGGAAAACCAACTAGTCATTCAAGAACTGCACTCCAAGCTCCTTTATCTCCATATTTGATCTCAAAGGGAAGGTTAAAAATGTTCATTTACCCATGGCAACTTCTTGGATTCACAGAATCAACCACAGATCCCTCAAATGGTAAAGATGAGCAGTTTTTTTTCCCCCCTCCTCTTCTGGCTGAGTACTATGAGTACTGCAATTTTTTCCATTTTATTTGCAGTTTTTGCATATCATATGTCAAATGTTGAGCCCATTTTACTGCTAACAAACCTTTACACATGCAGGAATGTTTGTGTAATCAAAGAAAATATTTTTAAGTGTCAGGACTGAGGAGTTCTAAACCACAGGAGATAAGACTCTGAATCCTGGCTCAAGGCCTGAAAGCTGTGAGGCAGACCAATGGAAAATGCAGAAGGTCGTGTTCAGAGTACTGGCTTTTTCCAAACACAGAATCCCAGGTACTTGGCCTTTCAACTCAACCTAGATATTGTGTTTTTGGAAGCTTATTTGGAACGAGCAAACGGCATTAAGCAAACAAACAAACGGACTGCCTTCCTCCCCCACACTCAGGCTAACCCTATTTCAGCCCTGTTTCCTATGCAGGGCTGTAAAAACTGTTCAAGAAGATGTTAATGGCCTTTTCCAATTTCTAGCCATAAATAGCATCCCTGCACTGAAGAGGAATGCTAGCAAAAAGTTAAAGTATAACCCAACCGTTCTGCCCAAGGCCTCACACTGCCTAACTTCCCGTTGTCAGCTTCGCCTTTCAGGAAAGCTATGTTGATAAATAACAGGAATATTAAGGACAATGCAAACATTTGCATTCTTTCCACACCTTCAAGTTGCTTTTGAAGCTTTCCTATACAAAGTTAGGAACAAAGCATGAAAGGATGTTGGGTTCTGTCCCAGTTTCAGAAAGTGGGCTGTAAGATACCAAATCGTGTAAGCGCTGTGGAAACTCCAAAAGCTGGCACCACTGAATTACATTTCTCTGCCTGCAGGTCTCTGTTCCTGCTTGCCTCCTCTTTTAGCTGAGTTTCTAAAGGCTTCAAAGGTGGATGCTGCCCTTCAGTGGCACTTGGAGGGCTGATAGTGTTTTCAAAAAACAAAAGCAAATGATGCTGCCCTGACAGAGGGAAGAACAAGGTCAATCATGCTATGCAAATCAGCTGTTAGAGAAAATCAAAACAGAGGAACCTGCCAGCCCCACAGCATAGACTGAACATGAATAAACAAAACTTGATTCCTGCTTAATTTTATCATCAGAGAAGGGAGAAGGTGAAAGAGGAAAATACGTAAGTGCAAAAATACTTAGGTAATGCCATAAATTCAGCAATGACTTTGGAAACAAAGCTTAAACAATAATCTTGTTGCTATAAAGCCCTGCACGTTCAAGCTAAGCATGCATCCCATCCAGAAAACATAGCTGAGGACTTCTGAGGATCTGGCAGACGTTTAAATGCTATTGGGAAGGACCCTGGCTCTGAATATCTTTGCTCTCCCTTTATTAGGTTAGTGCTTTTCAGTTCTTGACAGAAACTTTCATAAAAAAATCCAACCAGTTCTGAAAATCCACCTGCAATGTCGCACAGCAGCTGAACACTATTTGTGAATTTCAAGACTTTTGTTATAGAAATGCCAGGTTGTATGGGAACTGCTGAGTCAGGGCCCGAACCTCTGACTGACCACCTGAGGCGAGCAATGAGTCAGCCATGGGAGCACAGGTGAAGGCAATTCTCCTGTGCTGCTGGAAGGGTGGAGCCTGGCTGCACCTCTCCTAAGGCCCATTTAAGAGCTGAATGCCAGTGGGGAAGGAGCTCTTCTGGAGATTCCCTCTGCTGGAGCTTCATAAGTGAGCTCAGGAGACAGGTGA